>NW_026889772.1:8822500-9160000 GCF_033153115.1 Saccostrea echinata
ATGATTTTTTTTCACTGTTCTACGGAGTATTCTTGTACATAATACTTATCCTAATAATTTTTTTTATACGGACGGTGGTCATGATTTTTTTTTTCCTGGTAACAAATTGCATTGCGTCATTTTCATTGGTCGAACTGAGTTACCCGCTGACGCCGTATTCATGCATGGGTAACTTCGGCCGATTTCTGTTCAGCTGATTTGCATTTTATTTGTAAAAACTAAATACTATACATTAAAAAGGTATGAATTTAAGTTCCAAAATTAAACACAGTTGATAAATTTCACTCCAGGAATATTCACTGTGTCTTTCTATATAGACAAGATATTTTCAGAGGTGATAAACTGAAAATTCCCTGCAATGGTTTAAAAATACTCGTCCGTAATTTTTCGGGCGATAAAGTTTCTTCTTGGATGTAATTTTCCAGTGAAGAAATAAATTTCGCCTATTATTATCGACATTGATTTGTATATAAAAAATGCATTTTCTTTCTGCATAAAATAGATGTGTGTACACTATAATGGGTTATAAACAAATTATCTTAAGGTATTTATGAACTGCATAGTTACAACATTTGATAAATAAATACATCAATCAGTGGACGGATTTGTAACGTAGACCGTCTGATTTTAAAATTCATTTATTTACCTTCGACCAGCCTTTAAATATTGCAGTATTTTTCCTTGCATCATGATAGGAAATTGATAAGTGCAGTCTACCCTTCAAACGAAATCGGGAGACGTTTTCCGGTTTGAATAATTATGAAATAATATTGATAGCCTAGGGAATGCAAGGTTTTCAGACTTGATTTTTAAGAAAAACCGATACTATGTCATTAAATAAAATAACCATTTTTTAATTGACCAATAATTATAAAACCAAAGTATGGCAATTATTAATATTAGTCATGTCATACTTTGAAAATTTTAGGGGGGGGGGGCGTGCGCCCCCCACGCCCCCCCCCCCTTAAATCCGCCAGTGTTCAGCTGTTTAGTTCACTGTGCTATATCTATAATTATATTACAAATCCTGTCTTTCCTTTCAAAGTAAATGTTACACTCATATTTATGCTTTCAATATAATCAGCCATTTAATAAACATGATAAAATAGGTTTCTAAACATTACTATCATCTCAGAAACAGATATTTATGTATTTAATATAAAGACTATATAAGGTAAATACAAATCAACTGACCTGATTATGAGAATAAGTTCCAAAGTATAAAAATAAATCAATAAACTGACTGAGACTTTCAACAATGACTGCAGCACAGGAACTACATAACACAACAGAAAAATTCCCTCCCAAATTATCACATGATCAAATTCCTTACAATTGACCATAACTGGCCAATCAAATACAAGGAAAGGGTATTCCCTCTAAATAAAGCTACAGTATGTAAAAGTTAAAAATATTCATATGAGTGACATACTTATTTCAAAAGTAACTTACAGTATTACAAATATATTCATATTCAACAAACTCATGTATTGCAAATAATTTTATAAATAATGAAAAATAATAACTTGATTCATAATAATAAATTGATGAAAACAATTACAAATTTCACTCTGTCACATACTCCCCCTTTGAAAAAATGACGTCCCGACATTTTATTTCACTTCGAAGTCTGAGATGGATGTGACGTTAATATGTATAGTATTGCCTTCCCTGCTTCAGAACGCAAGTCTTCTAATAAGGGTGAATTAGCTGCTAAAGATGTAAGGCAGTTGATTCTGTCCTTCCAATCTTGTGTCAATGATATCGCAGACTTTGACATCTCGAACTCGTCCAATCTATATCGCATAGGTAGTCTTCGCTCCCTAGTGGATCGACGTAATGGAACCCTCGTCTCTTGATTATTCACATCTGTACGAGTTGTATCTTGGTCATCAAGTGTTTCTTCTTGATTTTGTGTAGCGCTTCTGTCCCGTATAGAGATATCTTCCTCAGCACTTACTGTATTTGTAGAAAGATGGGCGTCCCCTTGTACCTCTGTAGGGCCTTGTTGGGTATCAGTCTGAACATTAGGTTCACCAATAATATTTGAATTATTGTCTCTCTGTTCTTCCTGACTGAATATATTTTACCTCGATTCCGACTCATCTTCTGAAGGACTTTCATCTAAATCATCAGAATGGGAAAATTTTGGTTCCATCTTCTGTAACTTTGATTTTCTCTTTGCAGGTATAGGCTTTTGGGGTTTCGAGTTTACAGGTGTAGGTGTGTCGTTGAGAACTCCTACGGGTAATAGAAGGTTACGGTGCAGTGTTCTGTTACGTCCTTCTCCGTTTTCTTTCTTTACTACAAAAAAAAGGTATATTCTCATTGGGTTGTTCGATAACAGTGTAAGGATCTTGTTTCCACCTATCTGCCAGTTTATGTTTTCCCTCAAAAGCGACTATTTTCACAAGAACTCTATCTCCTACTTTCACGGTACCACCTCTAAGCTTAGTATTATAACATTCTTTCTGCTTGGTTCTGGATTTGTCTGCTGCTTCTGTAGCTAACTTGTGAGCTTGGATTATCCTTTCTCGTAAATCTTTGATGAATTGTGTAGTTGGCTCCTTTTCATTCACACGTAAACCAATGCTACATCGACTGGTAATCTAGGATTATTTCCGAACATCAAAAGGTAAGGTATTTGGCCAGTACTTTCATGACGGGTGCAATTATACGCATGTACCAGTGGATTTACATATGCTTTCCAGTTGGCTTTCTTACTTGGATCTAAGGAACCTAACATGTTGAGCAAAGTACGATTAAAACGCTCACACATACCATTACCCATTGCATGGTAGCTGGTAGTTCTGGATTTCTCAATACCCATGATTTTACAAAATTCCTGACTTACTCGGCTTTCAAAATTTGCGCCTTGATCTGAGTGGATTCTTTCTGGGATGCCATAATGAACAATAAAGTGATTATAGAACATCTCGGCTGTTGTGTTGGCTAATTGATTTCTTGTGGGGATGGCCATGGCAAATCTGGTGAAATGGTCTGTGATAACCAGAATGTGTTTATAACCTCCCTTGCATGGCTCCAAAGTGAGAAAATCCATACAAACCAACTCTAATGAGGAAGTGGTTGTTATGTTTACCACGTTGATTGGTAGGGGTCTTTCTTCTCGTACATCTACCACATTCTTCAATCCAAGTTTCTATGTCTTTATGCATTCCTGGCCAGTGAAATCTGTCACGAATTAAGGGTAATGTCCTGTCCTTGCCAGGAAGACCCATGTCATCATGAAGAGCTTCTAACACTGTAGACGCATGTTGAATGGGTAACACAAGTTGATGTCTGGTTTCCTCATCCATACATGTCACACGATGAAGTACTCCATTTATGAGTTTCATGTGGTTAAACTGTTTGAGTAAAGCATTGGATCCTATCTCTCTCCTTCATTGTTTCTGTTTACTTCTAACATACTCAATGATACGGTGTATATCTGGATCTAAGGATTGTGCTTTAGCCCATTCTATGATGTTACCAGTGCTGGTACCTCTTGGATCCATATCATCATGTATGACATCAGGTGAAAGAGTAAAAGATTCTACATATGATGAAACAGCAGAATTGCAGATAGCTTGGACTGTCTCAATGCTCATAGGAATACGGCTTAAAGCATCTGCATCAGCATTACTCTTTCCAGGTCTGTACTTAATGTCGAAGTTAAATGCTGCTAAAGCTGCCAACCGTCACTGACCAGTTGCGTCGAGTTTTGCTGTTGTTAATACATAAGTAACCGGGTTGTTGTCAGTAAAAACTGTAAACTGTTGTCCGTATAAATAGTCTTTAAATTTATCGCAGATGGCCCATTTAAGTGTTAAAAATTCTCTTTTGTGTGGTGGATAATTCTTTTCTGCTTTGTTTAAACCTCTGCTGGCATAGCTGATAACACGTTTAAGTCCATTTTGATGTTGATATAGTACAGCTCCTAAAGCATCACCTGAAGCATCAGTGTGTAGTTCATAAGGGAGAGAACTATTGGCATAACCCAGAATAGGTGAGGATGTCAGATGTTTCTTAAGTGTTTCAAATGCTTGGTCTTGCGCTGTTCCCCATTTCCACTCTTTCAATTTCTTATTCTTTCCTGTTTTCTTCTACAGTGGTGTTGGCATAAGATCTGTCAAGGGTTTGCTTATACGGCTAACGTTTTCAATAAATCGCCTATAGTAGCCGACAAAAGCAAGGAATTTGCGAACTTCTTCAGGACTGTTGGGTTTTGGCCAATTAATAACTCTTTCTGTCTTATCTGGATCCATTTCGACACCTTGTTCTAATACGACATGACCAATAAACTTCACTTTCCTCTTAAAGAATTCACATTTTCCAGGGTATATCTTCAGATTTGCCTCTCTAATGCGGTTAAATACTAATTCGATGTTGTGAAGGTGTTCCTCAAAAGTTTTTCCAAAAATAATGATGTCATCTATGAAAACGCAGCATATATTCAAGTTGTAATCTGCTAGTAGATTTTCCATTAGTCTTTGGTAGGTTGCTGGTGAGTTGGTTAAACCGAAAGGCATACGGTTATATTCAAAGAATCCTAAGGGTCCAACCGAGAACGCGGTGCGTTCTTTGTGTTTTTCATAAATATCCACCTGGTGGTAACCGGATTTCATGTCGACATGTGAAAAGAATTTGTTTCCAGATAAACAATCAAGTAGTTCTTCAATCCTCGGAAGGGCATAACTGTCTTTCTTGGTTAATTTATTCAATTGTCGGTAGTCGAAACACATCCCAAAAGTACCGTCCTTTTTTCTCACTAACACTACATTAGACGCATAAGGTGAATGGGGTCTAATGATGCCAATGTCCAATAACTGTCTTAAATGTGATCTCACTTCATCATACATAGAAGATGGTATCCTTCGATATCTTTGTTTAAATGGTACATCGTCTATAAGATCTATCCTGTGTTTTATCATATCCGTATGTTCGACATCATGATCTCCCTTGCTGAATATGTCTGAATAAGCCAAAATGAGATCTTTTCCACTTCGTAACTGTTCTTTGGTCAGATCACTTTCTGTAATATCAACTTCATCTAATAGTTGTGTTGTCTCTGTTTTCCATGGTATAGGATTGTTTTCAACAATAACAGGTTGCACTTCACAAATGATTCTTTTAGGTGGAATGGCTATAGTTCTTGTTGTAACATTGGACAATGTAACAGAAATTATCCCATTTTTCCTAAAATGGTATGGTCTGTAAGTATTTGTAACATCAATGTGTTTGTAGTCAGGTGCTAAAATAGACGACTGTAAAATTGATGATGTTTTCTGGTATGGAATTTCTTTGTCGTAATATCCACCAACCTCAAGAACACTGTTGGGTGGAATAATAATTCTATTAACAGTTCTTACTACTGCAAGTCTATTGTCATTCTTCTTCAGTTCTTTTTCTCTTAAGGATAAACATCTGAAGCTCATATACCAGGGCGTACTAAGAGAAACAGTCTGTAAATATCTCACTCCATGTTCTTGCTTTAGTTGGTGCATTATGGATTCTAATATGTTGGTTCCAATCAAAACAGGTATATGTTGACTGTAATTTATGTCAGGTACCACAAGCATTACATGTTGTGTTGTTTCACAGCTGTTTTTCGGCATATTAATGTTCACTTAACATAGCCTTTATACGGTAACTGAGTACCTCCTGCACATTCGATCTGTAGGATATCATCTAAAGTTTTCATCTCAACACTCTGTGAAAGTTTTTTATTATAAAATGATTCACTTATAGTTGAAACAGTGGATCCTGTATCTAACAGAGCTGGTACATTTTTTCCATTCAAAATAATTTCTGTTTCTGTTGGACTTCCAAATATCCCTGGTGGTATAGGTGTTTTTACCTGATTATTGGTTATGATGGGACCATGAGATATCCTTTTGTTCCAGCCTAATACCGGCCCCTCTGTATAGGCTTCCTGGAGTTTAAATTGAACCGTGAATGGTCTAGTCTCACACGGCATCCTATGGCTATGTGACCTGGTTGTTTGCATCGATGACAGATTATTTCTCCTTTGTTTACGTCACTGGATGTTGCTCGTTGTTGTTGTAGTAGGTTGTTGTCAGTTGGTGATGGATACATATTCTTCTGTTGACGTTGTCCGTTGTTCCATGCTCTAGATCTTCCTCTGTTGTTCCTGTATCCTCCTCTGTACACTTGAGGAAATTGAGGTTGTTGATTTGCCGATATTTTGTGAGATAGTTGTTGAACCATTCATTTGAGTTCTTCCATGTCTGATGATATATTGGCTGACTTCACAATGTTTGACTTAGATGATCTCTTTGGAATGTGGTCTTTTTCTATTTGCCGTAAAGCAATTCTAAGCTTGTTGTAGTCTTTGATAGTGTCATATTTATAACCACTAATGTCCCTTAATTCTTGTCGGAGTCGAGTCCACAACATGTAATGTAACATAGAGTTCATGTCTGTGTGTTTTATGATTCCCTTTTCAAGACCTTTTCCTAATATGCCCTCGAGTCGGGCACTCCATGCTGAAATATCTTCTTCTTCCTTCTGTCTAGCACCATAAAAATCAGCTAACAATTGTTCTTTACTTTGTACACCACCATACACACTATCCAGAGTCTGAAGAATATTTTCTATTGACTTTTCTAATCCTTGATATATAATCATTCTTGCTGCAGATCCAGTCAGAGATCTTCTTATTGCGAAGTCCTTTTGTTCTTTACTGTATGTTGGATCTTTTAGTGTCATGTTAACTTCATATCTCCTTACATCATATGAAACTTCGGATTTGTTGTCTCCTCCAGAAAAAGGTCTAATTTTAGAGGGATATGGAGATAATGTAACTGTTTTCTTCGATATTGCTCCAGTGTCCGGTAGAGTAAGTGGTTGGAGTTGTTGGATAGGCTTTGTATCCTTCGACTTGATGTAACTTTGAATCCAATTGTCCAGTTCCTCTGGTGTTTCACCTTTTGGATTTAATCCCATGGCTTGGAATGTTTGAAACATTTTTTCATATTCACCTTTTAGAGGTGTAGTAGTTGTAAGAGGTGCTGTAGTTGTCATAGGACTGGTTGGTTGTTTAGTGATTGCTGTTTCACCAGTTGCCATGATAAGATTTCACTTAATTTTCTTTCACAAAATTTCACAATAAATCACAATCACTAGAAATAAATCACATTCACTGTAGGGTAAATTTTAAATAAGAGCTAACCTGTTGATGGAAACATGATCAACGTTGACTTGCTGCAACAAAATTGTTCAACATGCATTGTAAATCAAAATCAAGTCTAATTGGCATCCAAATTACTATAGTCTTATTCATATGCAACAAAAAATATATTGCTTCAACTAAATAAATATTCAAAGACATTTAAGCTCACTGTTCATTTTTAACAGAGTCAATTTAAATGTTCAATCAAAGTTTGCTGGAAATTGTCACTACCGGAAGTAATCAAAATGTCACTAAAATTGAAGTCCAAACCATGGAGCAGCTATTTCCGGTTCCTGAAACGTCATCCCATAATTACGTTGGGCGCCATTGTAACCCGGGGTCTTAGGGCGGTTCTACTTCACTAAGGAATGACTCCAATGAACCTTTACATCATTTATTTTGAACAGTTTACGATAGACACATACAGTTGATCAGTTGAGATTTTGATCCTGTAACATAGTAAAACCGTCAAACTTTAAAAGTTACAGAAAAGATAGAGATAAAGGAGAAGGAGGCGGCGTGTTTATCTTAATTTCTGATAAATACGATAATGAACAACCAGAAGAGTTAAAGTGCGATCAAAACTGTGAACTTATTTGGGTTAAACTCAAAATCACAGGTGCTAAAGACCTATATGTGGGATATTTTTACAGACCACCGAATAACAATGACCCCGAGTATTTAAATACTCTACAAGCCTACCTCTCAAGAATACCAACGCAGGGATCACATGTATGGATAGGAGATGATTTCAACTTACCTGGAATAAACTGGCAGACTGAAAGCGTACATCCGAATTCAGCAAATAAAACAATCAGCAACCAATTTCTTACCATCAGCAAAAACTTCTTCCTAGATCAACTAGTTCATGAGCCTACAAGAATATCCGAACACCATTAAAATATCCTGGACTTATTCTTAACCAACAACGAGACTCTAGTGAACCAAGTAAAAGTTATTCCCGGCATCTCAGACCACGAAGCAGTATTCATTGAATCAAGTTTAAGACCAATGAAAAAGAAAGTGACATCACGTAAAGTGTGGAAATATAAGAATGCAAACTATACATCATTTAGAGAAGATTTATCATTATACTATGATGAGTTCCAACAGAAGACTAAAGACAATAACAACATCGAAGAAATCTGGACACTATTTAAAGACAAGCTCCAATCGCTTATGAAAGAACATATACCACAGAAGACAATAAAGAACAATAAAGACAATAAAAAATGGATTAATAAAGAAGTGAAATCAGCAATAAGAAAGAGAAATAAGCTATTCGATAGAGCAAGATCCACCCATAAAAAGAAAGATAAAGAGAGGTATAAAGAAGCCAGGGCAGTGGCGCAGAAAACTCAGAGAAAGGCATACTGGGATTATGTAAACAATCTGACTGAGGTGGGAGATCCCGACAGCGAACAGAACCCGGGGAAACTAAAACGTTTTTGGAATTATATTAAGAGCCTGAGAAAAGACAACAGTGGTATAGCACCCCTTAAAGAAGATGGCAAAATGCACGACGATCCAAAAGATAAAGCAAACATCCTAAATAGACAATATGAATCAGTTTTTACTCATGAGGATACACAGAATATTCCAAAACCATCTGGGAATCCCTTTCCATCAATGTCTGATATACATGTCAATAAAACCGGTGTTCTCAAACTCCTCAGGAAAATTAACCCAAATAAAGCTTGCGGGCCAGACTCGATCACAGCCAGAATCTTAAAAGACTTGTCTGATAACATCGCTCCATACTTGACAACTATTTTTCAGAAAACACTCGATCTTGGCAATATACCTACAGACTGGAAAAATGCAAACGTAACTGCGATATTCAAAAAAGGAGAAAGATTCAAAGTCAGTAATTACCGCCCTGTATCTCTAACGTGCCTATGCTGTAAACTTCAAGAGCATATTATAACTACGAACATCCTTAATCATCTGGACACTTACAGCATACTCACTGATTGCCAGCATGGTTTCAGAGCACGCAGAAGTTGTGAAACACAGCTACTTACACTTACTCATGAACTAGCATCATCATTAGACAAAGGAGGGCAACAAGACCTGATCATATTAGATTTCTCAAAAGCTTTTGATAAAGTTCCGCACCAAAGGCTACTCACCAAACTAGATTTCTACGGAATTAGGGGAACAATTTACCATTGGATTAAAGCCTTCCTCAATGAAAGATCACAGCATGTTATAGTAGAGGGCGCAACATCGGAGAAGGGGAGTGTAATAAGCGGCGTGCCCCAGGGCACTGTCCTCGGGCCGTTACTCTTTCTGCTCTTCAATAATGATCTGCCGGATTGTGTTACATCAAGAACGAGGTTATTTGCTGACGATGCAGTTGTATACAGACAAATAAACACAAAGAAAGACACCGAACTCCTTCAAAAAGACCTTATTGAACTAGCAAAATGGGAAGAAATCTGGGGTATGTCATTCCATCCTGATAAATGCAACATCCTTAGAGTCACAAGAGTTAGATTCCTCATCATACACAACTACCATCTTAAAGGACAACTACTAGAAACAGCAGAAACAACCAAATACTTAGGCGTTGACATCACAAAGGACTTAAATTGGAATAATCACATCGACAGGTTAGTGAAGAAAACCAACAGCATGCTAGGCTTCCTGCGCAGAAACTTGAACATCACGAGCCAGGACACTAAATCAGCAGCCTACTTCACATAAGTAAGACCAAATCTTGAATACTGTGCTTCGATCTGGAATCCCCACAACAAGAAACAGATAAAGAAAATTGAAATGGTACAACGAAGAGCAGCCAGATTTACCACCAGGCGTTATCGCAAAACCAGCAGCGTAACAGATATGTTAGACACTTTAGAATGGGAATCTCTATCATCCAGAAGATGCAAAATTCAGCTTACCATGCTATATAAGATAATCAACAACCTAGTAGATATACCATCAGACAATTACATCTCATTTACAACTAGAGCTACTAGATCAGCACATACCCTGAAGATAAATCAGCATCAGACTAGGACAGACACCATGAAATACAGCTTTTTCCCTAGGACAATTCCAGAATGGAACAGACTACCAGCATCCATTGCTGAGGCTCCTGACTTGGTATCCTTCAAGCAGGGGCTCACCACACTCCACTTCTAAACAGCTATCGTCCAGCTTGTAAGTAGACCCCAGCGAAGATGGGAGCTATGCCGATTGGGATCATTAGATTCCAGGGCCGCTACGGTAGTCGGATTGGTCTAATCGGAGGAGTTGAAAACAAGCTAGTACACACACTTTTATCTCTTTTATTCTGTTTTTAATTACTAATTTTTACCGCCAGCGCCGCTCACCGAAACGTAAAGGTCTAAGAAGACCGTGTTTTCGTAACCTATAGATGTAGATGTAGAAGCTTAATAAACAACATTGCAAGAAAGATAACTCTTACGTTCATGTTTCCGAATAAAATGAAAATAACGGTTAATTCCCTTTTTTTTTTTTTTACACAAGACTCAAAAATATTTGTGTCTATTAAAATATCTATGACTGCTCATTATTTTAACAAACAAGGTATTATAAATATACTGATAATATACTCATTCCAGTTTCACTGCATACTATCATGTAAAACCTTATTTCACATGAATTCATAAAGAAAATATTTACATGTATGTTTCATCAGTATTATGATCATAGATGTATCAATGATATATATTTCAAACATAATACTCTAGAAATTGTGCTTACCTCACATGAGGTGTAAAGGTTGTTTTACAATAAGTTTAGGCTACGTACATCATCTGATCATGAGAATTCTATCTAAAAATAAATACACTGACTTCAGCTATTTAGTTCACTGTGCTATATCTATAATTATATTACAAATCCTGTCTTTCCTTTCAAAGTAAATGTTACACTTATCTTTATGCTTTCAATATAATCAGCCATTTTAATAAATATGATAAAATAGGTTTCTAAATATTACTATCATCTCAGAAACAAATATTCATGTATTTAATATAAAGACTATATAAGGTAAATACAAATCAACTGACCTGATTATGAGAATAAGTTCCAAAGTATAAAAATAAATCAATAAACTGACTGAGACTTTCAACAATGACTGCAGCACAGGAACTACATAACACAACAAAAAAATTCCCTCCCAAATTATCACATGATCAAATTCTTTACAATTGACCATAACTGGCCAATCAAATACAAGGAAAGGGTATTCCCTCTAAATAAAGCTACAGTATGTACATGTAAAAGTTAAAAATATTCATATCAGTGACATACTTATTTCAAAAGTAACTTACAGTATTACAAATATATTCATATTCAACAAACTCATGTATTGCAAATAATTTTATAAATAATGAAAAATAATAACTTGATTCATCATAATAAATTGATGAAATAATTACAAATTTCACTCTGTCACATGACAGTCTACATAAACACCAAGTAAACGCGTGTTCGACTGATATATGTGTTAAGGTAACTTTAGTATACATGACAAAATCATAGTTATGTTCATATTCATTGTAATACATGTTTTACAGAAGTGGGGTATCTTAATCTCTCCTAGCCTCTTACTTTATAAAGTCACTATTTCAGTGTTACTTATGCTGCTAGTCTCATAGAGTGGGGTGCCCTAGAACATTACGACGAATATTTCTTCTCGTTTCTAAAGAAATGTTCGCGTCAATATGTAGCAATTGACGTTCGATAAGAAACATCCAAACTTTTCACTCAAACAAATATTACCACTTCAATGCGCTTCATTGTAACTATCATTCGGCAAACGCGCGATTGTAGTTCTCGTGTCGATTTAAATGTCTCCTCCCCCTATTTAAAACAGACGAAACTCAAATAGGTTCGGTACGACTTTATCGGTTTCGGGGTATCTATAGGCATCTAGATATTTCCAATCGTTTAAAATCCATGCTGATTTAGGTGCTGTTTAACGTAATTTTAAATATCCATAAGTATCCATCAGTGTTTAATTTTCACCAAAAGAAAACGATTTGGTAATATATTTTGGATCAAAACTGCCCTAAAAAGGGTCCATTCTCTATTGCTTAAGTGCACTTGTCCTTTGGATTTTTTTTTCAACATGTGAATCTACAGGAAAAGTTAACAATAATAACAATTTAAGATTTTCAAAATATTTAAAAAAAATTACATTTTGTTTTTTTACGAGGTTAATATTTTCAATGGTCAAAAAAAATAATAATCGGGAATTGAAGGCTGTGCAGTTACTTGTTATTTGAATATTTTTTTCTCCAATGTATGTTCCATACTTTTGAATACTGTTCGTTATCTTCATATATTTCATTTCCCCAGTGTCCTGTCGGCTATATACGGCTGTTCAGGATGTGAATCTATTTTTTTTTTCATAGTAAAAGTAACTTTTCGTCCAAATTTAATATCACTGTCACATGGAAACGAGGTTGTACAGAATTTAAGAATTTAAAACCCCGTATCCATTCTGTAATTAACATGAACTTTACGATTTTTAACATTTAACACACTTGAATACTGTCGAGATACAGAAAGTAAGGGCGAGTTATGTTTGATCGAAAGATATTGCTATTTCTCCGATAAGCATTTCAACGAACCTGTCCTGTGTTGATGTCTCTCATACTACGATCTTCAGAAAATAAATCACATTTTGTTTGTTCCGGACTAATTGTTAGATTGTCAGCAATGTCTTTCTCTCTTAAAACATTTAAATATGAAACATACATATCAGACTGTGGTTTCTTTTACTTCCAGTTCAATGGGATATTTCGAATCAATATAGGATTGAAAATGAATAGTGTTATTGATAAAACGTCGTCGATATATCATAATGTCGAATTGAAAGCCATAGCAAGAGACTTTGTCTTTTCATGTAGAGGTTTTTGATTGAATTCTGCCTTATAGCTCTGCTAATAAAGGGGTAGAATAAGAACCCATGGGAATTCCAACAGTTCTTCTTATAAAGGAGCACATTTAATGCCCATCGATTTTCTGACAGATTGTTGGAAGATCTGGTAACCAAAGAATAAATATTAACAATAAGGAACTCGACCATCATTTTAATATCTACCTCAAGAGTCACTGCAGAACTGTAGCGATATGGTTTTATATTTTAGTCTTTGACCACAACGCTACAGATCCTGTAATGCAAATATGGTGCAATCTACGGCGCAAGCTTTTCTGCGCACTTATGGAAGTATTTCGCCACTTTTCAGCATTGGTCGATCAGCTACCTTTCATTCCCTAATTCTAGACATATTTCCATCCTATATATTATATCTACCACCTTACCCTTTCTAGTCGTCTCTACAGACAAATAAACTCGCTTGTTGTGCATTTGTTGTCGGATGGCACAAAATTCACAACAAGCGAGTTTATTGGTCTGTAGAGACAACTAGAAAGGGTATGGAGATGGATAAAATATACAGTTTGCTTAAAGAATATGTCTAGAATAAGGGAATGAAAGGTAGTTGATTGACCAATGCTGGAAAGTGGTGAAACATATCCCCAAAGTTTGCAGAATATCTTGCGCCGTAAATTGCACCATATTTGCATAACAGGATCTGTAGCGTTATGATCAAAGACTAAAATATAAAACCATAACGCTACAGTTCTGCAGCTACCTCAAGAGTATTTGTGTTTACCAACAGAATGATTTTTCTAGAAAACAAGTTTCAGATGACTAATGACAAGGTATGCAAATTTACGATTTGATCCTATTGATTGAGGTTAAAATTTGTAATTTCAAATTTTCTAAATGTTTCTTGGATTATTCACATTTGATAAACACTACTTTTGGATAATGTTGTTGTTCAGTTCCCCTGAAGTTTCCCCTTGAATGCAGTTAATATTTTCATGAGAAGTAAAGATTGAGAGGGCAGTATACTGTATGTTATCCCGTTTTTCTTGTAATGAGAACATCATCTCATTTGAGAATATAGATTTATGAAAAAAAATAATAATTAAAATTCTATAGCAAAATAAATTAGAATTACTTCAAATAAAATTTTGATTCACTGAAGTAAGAACAGTTTTATTACATTGATGCTTTGATTCACTTTACTTAAAACTCTGATTTACTAATGTTATTTATAGCTTATCTTAGTAGTTTTTGGTTTAAAAAATCGAAGCTAACACACAGTGATACGACTCAAAATTCAATTAACAGTACAATTATTGATTAGTGCAAAAACAAGGACCCCTGAAAACAACAAATGTGGGATCAGTTGCCGGGGAGGAGGAAACATCCCCTTCCTACATGTCACAACAGCGTGATTCCTCTTTATTTATCAAAAGAAGGGGGTAATTCATAGTAAAATTATTATTTAAAACATGTCTAACAATTTGATTGAAATATGCCTGTCTAAGTTCGAACAAATTATACAATGTTTTTTGCAAACATGGTCAAATAATGACCGTAGAGTTTCCTGATTTTAAGAGACTGTTGAAAACCCTGTAATTTAAAGGTATTTTTCAGAAGCCTGTCCCAGTTAAAAACATTAGCAGGTGATAGTGATATATTTCGCCGGTACCATAAATAAGTGTTCCTAACATGTACATAATTTTTTAGATTATTTTTTCATATAGTTACGTAAAGCTACAAACGACAGGTGAAAAATGAAGTCAGGTAAAAGATAGAGAGATTGTTATCACATAACATGCGTCCTCATAAAGACTTAGCAAGATCTTTATCAAAATCGATAAGAATTTAGAGACATTCCCTCAAATCGCTCATAGACAATGTTTTCGACGGTTTTTACGATATTTGTAACCACTGCAGGTAAATTATATTTGTTTTAGATTTTGTCAACAAAATATATCAGAGTATACGTGAAGTATAAACTATCGATTGAAAAAAATAATGATACATATAATGCTTGACTATCTAAATGTGATGCTCAAAAGCTAGATGTGTAGTTTTACTTGGTACTTGTAAAGTTGTCGCCTGCTCTGCACAACCTCCGTCGTGTCCCCACGGTTGGATCCGCAATGATTCATCTTGTTACGCCTTCATCAGTGATTATCAAATGGACTGGACAGAAGCAATGGTCGGTGAATACTTTTGTTACTTTGATATTTCAATGCACGTGTATAGGAATATATGATGCCGATTTTTTTTTTCTGGAAAAGAACGTTCATGGTAGAGCTAATAATTTGTTTGTTTATTTGTAGTTTAATGTCCCTCTCGAAAATTTTTTCACTCATATGGAGACGCTACCGCTCCGGCGAGGGGGCTGAAAATTTAGACCTACACTCGGCACTCAGGGCCATTGAGCAGTGAGGAATCGTGTACTGCGACGAAGGGCCTCGGTTTTTTACGGTTTCATCCGAAATACCGGTTTCCACGTCCTGCAGTGCTACGTAAGGTAAACTACTCCTTACACTGCGACTCTAGAGAAAACGCTCTAAACACTGTGCCAGGAGGGCGCTAATAGTAAACATACATAAACATGTATACACCGGTATATGATATTAAAAGATTGTCATTTTGCATTCTCAATTTTTTTAATCTCTAAAAGTGTGTACAAGGCAAAAAACGCATATCGTAGTGAACTTGAAAAAAAAAACCACTCCACAGGGTGTGCCACATCTGTTTCATAATTGGATGTTCTGACTATAGACTGTCATTATCTGCTAAACTGTCTTTTATTAATTTTCAATCTAAAGTTGAAAATGACTACATGACAAATTTTAATTTGTCATGTAGTCATTTTCAACTTTAGATTGAAAATTAATTAAAAAAAAAAAACAAAAAACAAAAAAAAAAAAAACTGTTAGATTGTATGACAAACGAGATAAATTCAGCTTTTCCATCGACAGCTTTCCTTATTTATGTAGATACATACCACCTGCATATGATACATACACCTCCCAGCTTATTCGATACTCATGAGCAAGCTTTGAATTCGATCAATTTTAAACCAAAGAAGGTTACTTTAACAACCTCATTTAAAGTCAGCATTTCATTAATTCTATGGTCATTATACTGATCTTGTTAACAAATATAACCTTTTATTTGGTTACGTTTAGGCTGACGTGTTTTATACCAATTGTTAGGCCTTTGTTTTATACTAAATTTACTATGGGGTATTCCGTTAACCTGAGCATAGGGCTCACGGTGGGTGAAGCTGGTAAACAGGGGATGTTTACTCCTCTTAGACACCTGATCCCACTTAGAATTTCCAGGTGATCCGTGTTTTGTGTCCTAATTACGGAATTGAATTATCATTATTATTATTATTTTTTTTTTTTTACATCAATCACTGTTCGTTATGTTCCCCTTTTTTAATAGAAGAATTTTGTAGCTCTATAAATTATTTTTACACCTACCCATATCAAAATCGGTTTGTAGAGTAGATATAAGCATTTCATTATTGATGTTAAAGGTTAAACTTTTCACTAAAAAAAAGTTGTGGACACTTTATATTTCTTACGGCGTACATGTACTTGCAAAAATGCAGTTTGATGAACTATTACCTAAAAACGGACCAACTGTATAATAATCATTGGAATTTACAGTATTTACTTGCTTTACTGATAATTCTTGACATAAAAAGGCTAACCGGCTTCTTTGATATGTACATTGTAAATCGTTTTTTAGTTGATTCCTTGACTCCCGGTCCATCGGATGAGACAGTATAAACCGATGTCTCGTTTCGCAGTAGTTCCTGGCACGAAAAAGATCCCTTACTGCTCAATGACCTGAGTGCCAAGTATAGGTCTAGATTTGCAGCCCTTCACTGGCAGGTGTGGCATCTCCATATGAGTGAAAAATTCTTGAGAGGGACGTTAAAGGTGCTTGGACACAGATTTGAAGTTAATATTTTCTCAAGTTTTCGGTATAATATCATGACTTATATATTGCTATAGCATTTCAAATCGAAATAAAATAAAAACTTATTTTATCTGGAAATTATTGAAACTATAAAGTTCGGGACGCGTTTGATTGATACATCCTAGCACTTTCATAAAGCAAACCTTATCCTTAATACTTAAGAAAAGTAAAATTTGCGTTGTGTATTAAAGAAATATATTCAAACTATAATCCAGTGAATTCAAAGTAGAAATGTAAGGAAGCAAAACCAACTCACCAGTATTGCCAGTCCGTGCTCAGTGATGTGTGCAGAGTTTAACAAATTGAACACACCCGGTGAAATATAAACATTAACAATAACAGAGCTGTTCACAAAAGATGTTTACATTTCACGGGTGTGTTCAGTTTGTTAAACTCTGCACACATCCCTGAGCACGGACTGACAATACTGGTGAGTTGGTTTTGCTTTCTCTCATTTCTACTCTTTATTTTCTGGATTATAGTTTAATATTTTTCATTAATGCACAACAAAATTTCTACTTTTCTGAAGTATTAAGGTTAAAGTTTACATTGTGAAAGTGCATAGATGTGTTAATCAAATGCGTCCCGAAATTCGTATATTCAATAATTTCCAGATAGATTAAGTTTTTCATTTTATTTCCATGTGAAATGCTATAAAACATATAAGTCATGATATTATACCGAAAATTTGAGAAAATATTAACTTCAAATCTGTGTCCAAGCACCTTTAGAAAAAAAAAAAAACAAACAAACAAAAAACAAAAAATGCAAAAACAAACAAACAAACAAACAAATAAAAATTCATTCATTGACCGAGTTTTATTCATAATGTATGTCCCATATTCCTGTTATATCGTTATATCTTTCTTCAGATGTATTGTAAATCCCTTCAAGCAAAACTTGTTGAAATAGAAACAGCAAGTGAAAATGGATTTCTCCGGCTACATCTCCTCGACAATAAGGCCAGCGGTAGGTATTTAATAACACTTCTATATGATAAAACAGATAACAACAAAATTCAGTAGAACAATAGTGACATATTCAATATTTTTGTCGAAACCTTGCATTTTCCTGAAATAAATTTTAATTGTTCAAATCCGACTATTTTAATTTATTGCAGATACAAGATAACAATATGAGTTCGTAACGTGTAGTAGCACATTAATTTGCTCATTCACATTCCTGGATTCTTAAATTTCTAGATCATATCTACGAATTTCTGCGCTGCTTGAACAAAGACTATGATAGATACAGCGACTTTTCGATTAAGTAGTAAATTTAGAAATTTTAGCACCTGAACCCCTCTTGGGTGCAAAGTATCCGTATTATAATCTTTGCAAAAACTATCTCCTTTTGATAAAACTGATATTATATTTTAACAATGTTTTTTAATTATATTCTAGGTCATTACTGGATTGGACTCAATGATATTTTGGCGGAAGGAGAATGGGTATGGATGTCTAATCAACAAGCACCAATGTATACCGACTGGGGTCCAGGGCAACCAGACAATTATCAACAACATGAAGATTGCGCATTACTTTGGGCAGATATACGTTTTCACTGGGACGATGCATTGTGCTCTATAAAAGAAAATTTCATCTGTGAAAAAGAGTAAGCAATACTAAATCACAAATACAACAGACTATTTAGATTGATATCAATATCAATGATTTGCATTTAAAATGTGGTGACATCACCATCTCTGTAAATTCCTAATAGATAATGCTGCCATTCATGGATTTGTTTTACGTTTAAAATAAGATTCTTTTTTTAAATATTAGTAAAGATATTATCGTCCCAAGACCTATAATATATTCCCCTATCAGTAAGTTTACAGAAAAAAATATAGTGTGACAAATGAAGCACTTTATCAAAATCTTGTGTTTTAACAATTTATTTTATAATGTTTTGAAATTTAAACTTAAGGTTGTTTTCTGGTGATTATGCTGAGATGTAAGTCATTTATACAGAACTCCTCTAGTTTAATCCATCAAAATATAATCATAGTATTTTTACCCACTAAACCTCCTATTATCTATACATTTTGATTTCTTGTTTTTATATATAGTCTTCTGGAAAAAAATATGAAGAAAAGTTTAATTCCAGATCATTAGTTTTTAGAGAGAAAAAATTCATCCATTGTCATATTAAAATCCCAAGAAGTTTGGTTTACAATGCCTATCTAAAATATGCTCACTAAATCATATTTCTCTCTTTCTTATTTTGTTTCAAATAATGAATACATCGAATTAAAGAGCTAAAACTGAAAGGCTAGATGCAAGTTATCTCAGCAGAATACATCATTAAATGTACTCTTTTCAATATCGCAATCTCGGCGAACATAAAATCAGGTATGGAGACAAGGTACAACTAGATGCTGTCATGAGACAGTTATACCCGCACTAAGGTGTTTGCCTCTAAATGCACACTCCTTCATATTGGGCTTACCAAGGAAAAAGTCCAAATAATTCTATAATTTACACAGTACATGTATCCGTCAAATCGAGCATAAAATGCTCAGGTGACCATGTGACCCATGAACCTCTTATACGCATTTCATATACTTAATTCATTACCAGTCTGAAATAACAGAATTTAATTAATGATGTAAATTAGGTTTTAATAAAAGGGGGGGGGGATATAAATTTTTGGCCTATAATTGGAACTTTTTAAATTTATTTTCTCAACAACAAATAATATTATTTTAGTACAAAGCGTTTTTGATGAATTTATCAAAATGTGCAAACTTTTTTTAGTATTTGATTAGGCAAAAACCTCCTTGAAAAGCCATACCCAATCAATTTTGTCCCCCCCCCCCCAACACACACACACACACAATTTGCCTGTTTTTGGAAATAGGCCTAGATGGCAAAGTTATGTTAAAACATCGTTTGTTATGATAATTTAAAATTTGTTCCTGTACTGTACATGTATGTGAACACCTTTTTGAAAATTTCTACATCACA
The DNA here is from genome assembly GCF_033153115.1 of Saccostrea echinata. Classification (NCBI taxonomy): domain Eukaryota; kingdom Metazoa; phylum Mollusca; class Bivalvia; order Ostreida; family Ostreidae; genus Saccostrea; species Saccostrea echinata. The sequence continues at coordinate 8,842,512 of NW_026889772.1, forward strand.
TTGGGCTTGCGTCACCCTACCAGTACTAGTACTAGTTTTACCATTATCATTTTTAGATTGCACATGCCATGTGACATGGTGCAGTGTTACATGTATATCAGTGGAAATTAATTCATTTTGTGTTTTAATTGGATTATATTTCATGAAGTTGACAGGACCTATGACAGTCGGTAAGTACAAGTTTAAGTATAGATTGGGGTAAAATAAACCGAAATGCAAATGGTTAGGTTAAAGATTAAAAAGGATCAAAGATCATCGGCAATCTCCCATGCAGAGTTGTCGTTCGTTTCTCTCTGACACTGAATGTATGAGCCGATGGTAGAGAGTGGATCATCGGATGCCACAATAGATGAATTTCACATTCTGAAGAGTTATCTCCCGTTGTCGACATTACATTCAGTTACAGGCACAGATCCGGGATTTTTTTTCCGGGGAGGGGGGGGGGGGTCCACACCTCGGTCCAAAAAAATTCCAGCCCAGAATTTCCTGAAGAGCAAAAAAAAAACAAACAAACAAACAAACAAACGAACAAAATAAAAACAATGATGGTGGGGTCCATGTTTTTAAAGGGGGAGGGCATCCAAAGTCATTTTTTTTATTTGCTTCTGTAAATCAGTATATAGTCCTTTTTAAATAACTCTGCAAATTCCAGGGGGGGGGGGGGGGGTCCAATCTCCCTAGCCGCTCCCTGTCCCTGAAATGACAAATGATCATGTGACTCCTAAATAGTAGAAAACTTTTCCATTTGACTATACATAATTTTGTTTCTTGTGTTATTATGTTATGTACATCTAATGGTTTAAGGTTATGAACCCCTGGAGGTCATCCCCACTCTCTTAATGAACTGGAAATGTTCATAATATGACTACATCAAATTAAATAAAAGTGCATCAATGATAAGATTACTTGACATTTCATTCATGAATTTGGGTCAACCCATGTACCCTCCTAGAATTAGGAATGAAAATCATTCAAAGAGATGGACCATTAAACTATTTGTATATATTCACATTTTTTTTTTATGTCAAACCAAAGTATTAGACTAGTTAGCATACATGAACAAACAGGGGTCTGGGAAGGGGAAGGGGCAAGGGGAAGGAGTTATCTCTTTATGTCTTAATTGTTGAAAATTCCTAAAATGAATGTTAACCTCAAATCCGACTTGTACGTCTTCATTATTTTTAAGTGGTGGTGTCTCCGTATGAGTGAAAAATTCCCAAGAGGGACATTTAACGACAAACAAACATTAATGACTTAAAAAACACAATATACATGTACATGTTTATTAGTCAACAGATATACTTCTGATCATATCTCTAGTTCTCCCTTGAATCAGAAATGATGATATAAATATTTTAAGAATGATTAAGAGTTGAAAAGATTGTGCATTTTAAAATTCACTAAGCTCTGTGGTTGAATTAGCTATACCAATTTAGCTTATTTTGCTACTCAAAGCACCTTGATTAACTATTTTTAATCATACTGTTTTCTGAAATGTGAAATTTTTTCAACATGGATACAAGTCATACATTTTCAGCTTCTGAAAACAAAACTGCTTTTCAAATACTGTAACTCTTTCCAAGTACTTGTGATCATCAGTTTTTAGCTCACTTGAGTTTTTCTGGTTTTCTGATCACATTTTGTTTGTCATCCATCTGTCCGCCTGTAAACTTTTCACATTTTTGTCTTCTTCACTAGAACCGCTGGGCAATTTCAACCAACCCTGCCACAAAGCATCTTCGGGGAAAGGGGATTCAAGTTTGTTCAAGTGAAGGGTCACACCCTCTTTCAAGGGGGGATAATCAAGAATTAGTGAAAATTTGGTGGTATCATTTTTAAAAAAGTCTAATATCAAGAACCACTGACTGGGCCCAAAAAGTTGAAACTTTCTTTACATAGACTTAGTGTAGCTTCAAATTTGTTAAAATTATGACCCACTGGGGTAGGGTGGGGCCACATATGGGGATCCAATGATTTACATAGAAAAATGCAGGGGATTTTTTCCATCATAAATCTTCTTCTCATGAACAGCAAGGGCATTATTGTCATCTGTTTTCACAAAAGGGACCTAGGGGACATTAAATCTCATTTGTCTGTTAGTCTGTCCGTTTGTCAGTCTGTCCGTCTGTCACAATAAATTTAACCTTGGTCATAACTTCTGAATAATAAGAGATAGTGCTTTCATATTTCACATGTACATTACCTACAAGAACTTTCTAAACATACCATGATTTTTGAACCCATGACCTTGACCTTGAAGTTTGACCTACTTTTCAAAAAATTTAACATTATTTTAAATGATCATTTTGAAAGAGAAAAGATAGGGCGTTCATATTATACATGTATATTACCTGTGACAAGACCTTTCTAAATATATCATGACTTTTGACTCTGTGACATTGACCTTGAAGTTTAACCTACTTTTCAAAAATGTTATATTTCCTTATAACTTTTGATTGAGAAGAGATAGGACTTTTATATTTGACATGTACATTACCTGTAACAAGATGTTTCCAAGCATGCTATGATTTTTTTACCCCTTGACCTTGATGTTTTACCTAATTTTCAAAAACTTTAACTTAGGTGATTATTTTTGAATGACATATGATAAGGCCTGCATATTTGAAACAATATGTCATAAATAATGGCATCCCATCCACTAGGACACGGAAAGCAGGGGACCACAATTCTTTGAATTTGCTTGTTAGTCATTTTGATATGGAAACATCCTCATATAGTGTAGATTCAAGTTTTTTATGCCCTGCCATGAATATGGCCGAGGCATATAGTGTTTGTCATGTCCGACTTCAATAAAACGTCATATGCTGATACATACTGATGTAAGCTTTTCAACTGCATCAAAATTTTTGACCTTGACTTTTCCTTTGACCTTGACCTTACTTTTCTTAAATTAGTGTCTAGATGAGTTTTGAATAAACAATTCAAGATATATTTATCAAACTTCGTATGCTGATATATACTGCTGAGAGATATCAATTGCATAAACTTTTTTGACCTTGAATTTTCCTTTGACCTTGACCTCACTTTTTTAAATTAATGTTTATCTACGTTTTAAATAAACCATTTCTGATATTTTTATTGAACTTCTATGCTAATAGTAAATACATACTGATATAAGCTTTTCAACTGCATCAGCATTTTGACCTCAACCTTTCCTTTGACCTTGACCTCTCTTTTCTCAAATAAGTGTTAAGCTCAGTTTTAAATAAATCATTCAAGATATTTTTATCAAACCTAATATGCTGATATGTATTAGTGAGAGCTATACAACTGCATCAAAAACTTTTCACCTTGCACTTTCCTGTGACCTTGACCTCCCTTCTCTTTAATTTGTATTTTGCTTAGTTTTAAAGAAACAATCTAAGATATTTTTATGTAAGCATGCACTTATACATAATTTTGTGAGAATTTATCATCTATATCCATTTTTTTTTTAGATTTTAGTTTCAATTTTAAAGAAACTGTTCAAGATATTCTCATCAAACTTCATACACTCATACAAATTTTCATGTTGCATTAGTAATATACATTCGGCGGGGCATTTATGTCCTATGGACATATTTCTAGTTTTCAAATCATGACCTCCGAGGATAGGGTCAGGCCACAATAAGGGATCAAAGTTTTATAGAGATTTAAAAGGAGAAAAAATCATCAAAATTCTTCTTTTTAAGAACAACAAAAGCATGATTAATATGGAAACATTCCCAAGAAGTGTAGATTCAAGTTTGTACAAATCATGACCCCATGGGTTAGGGAGGGGCCATTTTTTTCCTGCCCCTATTTGCTATCCACATGGAAATGCAAATTTTAAAACCATTTTACACATCCACAGGACAAAATCAATCATCTTCCAAATGATCATGATTTAAGGCTAGTGCATAAAATATAAGGGAAGTTCTGGGAACCAGGATGTTTAAACATGTTAAATATTCTTTTTAAAAAAATTGACCCCCATTTGACCCCCAGGGTGAAAATGAAAATTCCGAAACCTTACTGCACATCTGCAGGACAGCACTAACCATCTCCCAAAAGATGATTAGGCTACTGTGTAAAATGTAAGAGGAGTTCTGGGAACCAAGGGCTTTTTGCATAAAAAATCTCATTTTTCGACCCCTATTTGACCCCATCGTGAAAATGAAAATTCCGAAACCTTACTGCACATCAACATGACACCACCAACCATCTCCCAAAAGACGATTATGCTACTGTGTAAAATGTAAGAGGAGTTCAGGGAACCAGGGGCTTTTTGCATAAAAAACGTCATTTTTCGACCCCCATTTGACCCCCAGGGTGAAAGTGAAAATTCCGAAACCTTACTGCACACCTACAGGACAGCACTCACCATCTCCCAAAAGATGATTAGGCTACTGTGTAAAATGTAAGAGGAGTTCAGGGAACCAGGGGCTTTTTGCATAAAAAACGTCATTTTTCGACCCCCATTTGACCCCCAGGGTGAAAATGAAAATTCCGAAACCTTACTGCACATCAACATGACACCACCAACCATCTCCCAAAAGATGATTAGGCTACTGTGTAAAATGTAAGAGGAGTTCAGGGAACCAGGGGCTTTTTGCATTAAAAACGTCGTTTTTCGACCCCCATTTGACCCCCAGGGTGAAAATGAAAATTCCGAAACCTTACTGCACATCTACATAACACCACCAACCATCTCCCAAAAGATGATTAGGCTACTGTGTAAAATGTAAGAGGAGTTCAGGGAACCAGGGGCTTTTTGCATAAAAAACGTCATTTTTCGACCCCCATTTGACCCCCAGGGTGAAAATGAAAATTCCGAAACCTTACTGCACATCTACAGGACACCACTAACCATCTCCCAAAAGATAATTAGGCTACTGTGTAAAATGTAAGAGGAGTTCAGGGAACCAGGGGCTTTTTGCATAAAAAACGTCATTTTTCGACCCCCATTTGAACCCCAGGGTGAAAATGAAAATTCCGAAACTTTACTGCACATCTACGTGACACCACCAAACATCCCCCAAAAGATGATTAGGCTACTGTGTAAAATGTAAGAGGAGTTTGAGAAATAAGAGTGTGACAGACGGACGGACGGACGGACAGACGGACGGACGGACGGACGGACGGACAGACATGAGTAACAACAATATACCCGAACTTTCTTTAGAAAGTGCGGGTATAATTAACTTTTTTCATTTAATACTACTTTCATGGTAGAGAGTAATCAGTTGCTAGTAATACCAATCGTATTTGATGTCAAAGACATTATTTCATATTTACGAAAGAATTAGCTTCTTTAAGTTAGAATGATTTGAACGAATTATATAACATTCTGCTACAACTTTTCTTTCAGAATTAGTGAAGGTAATAACATAATTGGATAAGCGAGCACACAGACCACCTGTTGTATCTTTGTTACTGGCTTTACGAATTAAAGTTTAACAAGTTCACTTTCCCAAAGATTAAAATCTACAATCTAACATCTAAAACAAAATTCTCTTAAGTGTTCTTGCTCTTTTTCGTCTTTCAACTAAAGTTCTGCTGAACACGTTATTACCTGTGATGTTAATATATTTGAAAATGAAGAAGTTAAAGCAATCATTGTAAAAGGTAATAAATACAGGGAGCCCCGATCTTTCAGTTGGCAACAGAACTTTATTTCCATTATGAATTTTGTCGTAAATTATGCCAAACGTTGGGCTAAATATGAAAAGGAAGACCTGAACACTTTGTCAGAATGGATTACGTGTTTTAGAAATATATTAAAGATTCGTATTTGAAAATTATAAAAGAAAAAATGCGAACCATCTACTCTTCCGTTTTTACTAAACTGGAAGTAATGAAAGAGTTAGAGCGATTACACGAAAAATATGTTACATGTATGGTTCTAGCAGACAAGGCTGGTAACAGTATCGTTTTTGTTTGTAAGGCTCATTATAATAATTGGATTTTGGATGAACTTGGTTTTAATTCTACGTCTGGAATCCTACATATACTCACAGTTCACTTTCCAAAGAAGAATTTCTTCAAAATCATATTTCAGTGTTAAATACTTTTAATATACCAGTCAACCAAGGTGAGTTCGATCTACCCTACCTGTACTGAATTTCTTATTCACATCTTGTGATCAGTCATTAGCAAAATTACTTCGTTGAGAACCTCTCTGATTGTTCACACAAGTTCTCTGATGTTGATATTAATCGGATGCTGGAGTTCCTCATTAACAACATTTATGTAGTCTTCGGACACCAAATTTTCAAACAAACCGTTGGAATTTCGATGGGCACTAATTGTGCTCCTTTATTAGCTGACCTGTGATTACATTCTTATGAAGCAGAATTTATTTACAAAAAAACTTCTACACAAGAAGAGAAAAACACTAGCTGTGGCCTTCGATCAATTCGACATTCAGATATATCGACGGTGTTGAATTAATTTACAATAGTTATCTTCATTCGTATATCGACTCGATAAAACTTGAGATAAAAGACACCACAGAGTCTAACACATATGTTTCATATTTGGATATTTTACTAAAAATAGATTTTAATGGTAACCTAACAACAAAGCTTTGTGATGAAAGTGATGACTTCAATTTTTCAATTGTCAAACTTCCCTTACTTATGTAGCATTTTACCCTTATCACCTGTATACGGGGTTTTTGTCTCCCAGTTGATTCGATATGCAAGAACATGCTCTACCTAAGAACAATTTCTAAAACGAGGCAAGCTATTGACAAACCAGTCGGATGGAAGTAACTATTGTTAATTGATAATACGTCGTCGATATATTTCAATGTCGAGTTGAAGGTCACGGCAAGTGTTTACTTCTTTTCATGTAGAAGTTTTGGAATAAATTCTGCTTCATATGAATACAAAAATAGGTCTGCCAATAAGGGGGTGCAGTTGGTACCCATGGGGATTCCAACAGATTGTTTGAAGACTTGATCTCCAAAAACCACATACATATTGTCAATCAGAAACTCAAGCATCTTTTTCATATCAACTTCAGAGTGCTTGTGTGTACAATCAGAATGTTTTTAAAGAAAATAATCATGCAAATGACCTACAGTGTATATGACAATGTAAGTTTATTTACGAGTTCCATTTTTATTGAAAAAGCAGCTGTCTATGATGTCAAAAAGCCTGGACTTTAATTTATCGTGGGGAATGGTTGTATAAAGTTTTGAAAAGCCTGTACGTTTTGATGTTATTGATTTTGTTAAAATTTTGTGATTTTGTGAATGTAAGAGTTGAATAACAGGGAAAATATGAGGAATATCAAAGTAAATACTTATCCATTTTAACGTGATAGTAATGATGATACATGAAGATTTAATCAGTCAAAAAAATCATATTTTGAGAGCTCCATCCAATTGAAACATATATTTTTTTATTACATAAATCTTCATACCTCCAAAAAATTAACATAATGTAAATAATTAAAAAATACGGATTAAAGAAAAATTAATAACAATAAATATAGTGTTTAAAATATGGCACCGCTTTCAATTTCTGAAACACTTTATTACAAGTTATATAGTTTTACGAGTCGTCTTTGACCTGTAAAATCGGAGATTTCCTCCTAACTGGTATTGTGGAACCTACTATAATATTGTATATTTTGAATTTAATGGGTGAAAGTAAATGCAAAATTTCAACATTATATACACTGATATAAAGTTAACTTGTCGGAAATTTGCACTTATCTCCATCCAGTATATTCAAAATTTACAATATAATACTTTTTACGTTTTGCTATGTATTCTCGAAAACGTGAAAGAGTTCCAAAGGGGTTGGATACAATATTTATTCCAGTATATACGGTATTTTTGTCTCTCATTGATTTTTGAGACGAATCAAATGACGCGTTTTTATAGAATTATTTTAATGAGGTATAATTAAATACGATGTCTATAAATGTTATAACAATTTTTAAGGTATTTTAATACAACATTGATATGGTGATTTATTTATTTTAGGAGTCTTGATAGATGGAAAAGGTTAGGATAAAAATCAGTGATCGATCTCAGAAAAATCTACAAAATTAAATTTGTGAACAGAGCATAAAACACGGAAATTTCAGAGGTGGGATCAGGTGCTCTGCATCTCAATTCCGCCTTAATAAAAATCCATATTATTTTTTGTTTGAATAATTTTGATTTTTGCATTATACGCATCTTGATAAAATTTACTTCTCATAGCCAAACAGTGCTTATTTTTACTATTGTCTGCTTGGCGTGAATTGGCGTTAGAGTTCCATACCTGAATTTTTAAGTGATTTCCTTCATTTTTGATTGAAAATGTAAATTTAACATATGTTTTTTCGTTGAGTTAACCTAAACATTATGTTCCGATGCACCTTATTTTACCAAGCTAAATTTGTAAAGGATCATAAAAAGAACTTTTTTTCTCAAATTTGAAAAACCTGTAGGAACCTTTCATATACTAGATCTTGACCTCAATTCTGAAATTTTTTTATCGTCGATATATATATATATATATATATATATATATATATATATATAGAGAGAGAGAGAGAGAGAGAGAGAGAGAGAGAAAGAGATCTGTAGAAAATTGTATTTATGCAATTTTGAGTATTTGATAAAAATACAAATAAATTCATGGGAAAACCAAAGCTTTTTTAATGAGTAAATCTAAAATTACACAAGGAACTTTCATTGTGGTCAGTTTAAGCGGGATTTCATGCGAAAAAAAAATTCCTCGGTTTCACCTGAGAAGAGATACATGTGTATGTAGGCACATAATAAGGAAATGTCCTAAACTTCTTTTCTTTGGCGAGAGGTATTGTGAACGACGTATTAGAAAGTATTAATCAATTTACGACATCGATCAAACGGATACTCAATAATCTTATAATCGAATTTTTAAAATCCAGCGAAAAAAAAAAAAACAAATCATGCAAGGGTATATTTGTATATCTTTCTTTTCTATTATATGCTGCATATCTACAATAAATATACACTTAAGTCTTAATACTTCATCATGTTGAAACAATTTCTGCAATGAATTAGAATTGACCTAAATAAAAGACTAAAGAAGTAAAAAAAAAAAATGGTTAAAAACTATCCCCCATGTTTCCGACATAATGTTTAAGCCATGTATAAAGGGGTTCGGGAAACGACTGATGAGATGTTGGAATTACGTACAACATGATGATGTATTTAGACTTAAATGTACAAGTATATTCACAACCATGGTTGCATAGAATTAATACAAGAACATAGGTGATGGAATCATATAAAATCAAAATTAAATAAATACAGACTGATCGATGTGTACTACCAATTTGACAAGTGCTATTAATACCACTGAAACGTACTTAATTAGTCGTGATACTTGAGCAATTAATCAAAAGCTTCATTAAGAGTGCTGGGTTCTAATACGTTTAAGGCATTATAGTTGTAAGGATGCCCTTGTTTTACTACAATTTTCAAAAACTGGAAAATATTGCAAAAAGACACAGAACCAAATTTTAAACCGTTCTTCTTTGAAGTGTCGGATTCTAGTAATTATAAGCTTTGGCTTCTTGACGTCTGATTTTGAAACTACAGTATCATTGTGTTTAAATGCAAAACAAATCCTTAAAAGGGAGAATATGCGTTTAAACTCAAAGATTACTACGTTTAAACGCAAAATTTATCGCATAATTTCTGATAAATATGCTGATCTAAAACTTTTTAATGATGGATAACACTTTTAAAATTCTGGCAATTCACACTATATTTGCGAGTCGTAAATTGTAAAAGATCTTCTGTAATATTCTGTTTTTGCCCTCGGGATAAACAATACATTGCTTTGGCTTAATCTAGTAGATCTGTTGTACATTTCCTATACATATTTAAAAACATCTAAATAATTTGGAGCTAATCCATGAAGGACTTTAAAAACGAGGATCATAGTTCTGTGTACAAAATAGTCATTTAGAGGCATCCGTTTGAGTTGCAGAAACATTTCTGATGGGGGGGGGGGTTTAAAATATTTTCCATTGATTTCTAGATTCTTAGCCATGCTGAGACATGAGAATTGATAGCTAGATGAAGTGCCACACTGAACACATTTTGAAAGGATTGTGAGTGTTACATGTAGCTGTGATTTTGACGTCAATTTTACTCTTTAAAATAGAATTTTAGGCAGAAAAATTAAACAAAGTGGGCGATGTTCATATTTTTCATATATTATTTAGTGTTATCATTACTGATAAAATAAAAAAAAAATAATCATGAAAAATGATAAAAGAATAATTTCAAATACACATCTAATTCTATCACACAAAACATCCGTCATTACATTACTCAGTAAAAGATGTTCAAAACAAAACAAATTTAAACATCCGTCACATCTATAATTACAGAGGAACATTAACTAAAGCCTTGAGATCTATTGGGTCAATCTGGTGATTGCGATAGTACTATGTTATGTGAATTGTACATATAATTAGTTAAGGCGGTTTTCGAACTAAAGGATACAATTGTTTATGCATTGTATAAGGAGGAAGTGGGAGCGGATCCAGGATCAAGAGGCGGACATGCAAGTATTCATAAGTCATTCTAATATTCGACTTCACTTTGAGTAGCGATCAGCATGACATATATCTTATTTACAAAACTTTCTCATTCTACTGTTCCCCATTTTCTTTAAGTAATCAATTATGTTGATATGGAAATATCACATAAAAATAGACAAATCCCATCAGTGCACACCATATTGCATAAAGTGATTTTTATCTTTTTTCAGTAACATTTGTGTATGCAAAAATATATTCTTCTGTGTGTAATAGCAGTACTTTTTTGACTAGCACATTTATATTAAGGATATTCAAGATAGCCACTCCGACTAGAAGATAAACAATATCTTCCTCAATTCTCTCTAAGGGATCCTTTTTCATACATTTTCCTCAATTCTCTCTAAGGTATCCTTTTTCATACATTTTCCTCAATTCTCTCTAAGGTATCCTTTTTCATACATCTTCTTACTTTATCATTTACTGACATGTTTAGATTTTTTTCTTTTGCATTTGTTATAATAACAGAGAAATTACCGTTACATGTATATCGAATTTCAATACTATCTAAGCTAAACTGATTGATCAATTATAATTAAAGTTTCATTTTTATTACATATTTTGGTGTATATATAAACTTAAGTAAATATATTTAAAAAGCATGCATGTACAAATATATATACCAGTTACTCATTTAAAATATTTGTATTTCTTGAAATGATTTTGATGTATCGATGATGTAAATGTTCTTGTTGCAACAAATTTTCATGATCTTTTTCTTGAAAATAATGTTTTCTATTACTCTCTTTCTCTCTCTCATACATTTAAATCAATTTGTCGTGAGTTCCCTTCTATCATCCATTATGTATGACTTTATCTATATAGAACATTGAATCGCCAATAAAACGAGCATTTTTCTTACACTACTTAAACAATTTTGGCACGCATGGTCACCGATTTTGATGAAACTTTAGTCATTATTGTAGATTGAGACCAGAAACATAAATCAATCAAAATTTGGTTGCTGTGTGTCTTGGTTGCCATGGTAACAGACGAAAAAAAATTCAAAAATTGAGACTTTCAGCTATTTTGAATCTTACTGAGTCTGAACAAGGACTTACCAAACGAATTTGACAACTTACATAAAAACATTTTACTTGGTTGCTTTAATGTAAAGAAATTCTTCGGAAATTGTCTTCCAGCTATACAGAAATTTGCTCTGTAGAAAAAATAAAAACAGATGAAAACATAAATTTTGTTAATTAGGAATAACGTTTTGGTATTACTGCCATATCAACCATTGCTCACCAATAAAAATATTACATTTCATCCTCAGAATATGTGACAAGGATTTTTTTTAATCGATTTCATCACAAACTATGATTGATCTTATTTTGTGAATTAATGAATGCTTTCAATAATTTGTTTCCTCTTGATATTTATTTTCCCAAATATTTTTGTCTTGCATACTCGACATCAAGGTTTGCCTTTTAGAAGCCACTTTCCTGCATTGAGTCATTTGATAATGATGGGACAATGAACATATTCAAAACGGCTACTTTTCAAACATTAGGGCATATTGCCATGGTAACAATGAAACATAGCAACCAATTTTTATCCTTATATGAGAATACTTTATCGCAAAAATTTGGGAAAAATTCTGTGAGTGCAACGACTCCTAATTACTGAAAATGACACTTGATAGAAGAAAATAACTTTTTGTTTCATTAAATTTAGTTTAAAGTGAGGGCAAAAAAGAGAATACTTGAAAGAATGACAAATAAACTACAAAAACATAGCATAATTGTGTCAATGCATTGAGTCAACATTTTCCATGTCACATCGATATCAATGTCATCGTCATTTTCCTCGTCATTCTCTGTTTTGGCTGTAGCTGTTTTTCTGATGCATACGGACTTAACAATTGTTGCCAAAATTTTTGGCACGGGCGCCTTTTCCGAATCTTTGTGATATAAAGCTATTCCGATGATCACAACAAAACAAATGAAAGTACTTATTACTAGATCGGAAAGAATAAAATAAGACAGAACTGCTATAGGTTCTGATGTTGGCGGTAAATTATTTTCCACTATGGTCAAAAATACGGCTATAGCCAAAAGCACAGTAACAGCAAAGGAGAGTCTTTCACCACTCTCCAGTGGTATTATAAATACAAAAATATTCATGAATACCATAAAAGTCATCGGTACAACTGTGTTAATGAGTGCGAATGCTGGATGCCTTTTCATTGTCATGTCAACGCTGACGTACGTCAAGAAGTTATCAGTGATAGTATTGACCTTTTGATGAAGTATCTCCCATGTATCATGATTTATGAAATAAGACAACTTGACTTCAGGATCAGGTGCTTGTACAACAATTGCGGACGAAGGATATCCCCAACATCCAAAGAGCAATCGACAGGTCTGAGTGTCAAAAGGATATTTGGTAACATCTACCTCACACCTACTGGACAGGACATCTCCTGGCATCCACAGCGCCCTGCCGTCAGAAGAGAACCTCACAGGAAAATTTCCCTTTGCAATACGCTCAACCTTAATATAAGGATTAAGTAGGCTTATGCTAGGTATCCACACTTTCCTTTCTGGAAAGTCAATTGACTGTACATTATCATAGGAAGAAGAGTTCCAAGTTAAGCGAGAATCCTTCCATCGGACAAGAAAAGCACCAGTCACAGAAAACATACCATTAACTTCATCAAATTCCTTGATACCAACAAGAGTAAAAGTGACATTAATAACTACTGGAGATGTCGTCGTTTCTAATGGACGCACGTACTTGTTATAATCCGTCATTAAAGTCTTATACAGCCTTTCAACTTGCGTAAGATCTGACGCAAAACTTGGCGACATCAATATTGTTGCAAACAGACACATAAAATGAATCCAATGCATATCTTTTTGTCCTCAGGGCTTTTTTACAGGTACCAGGTTTTAGAATGATTCAATGCGTCACTTTGCTTCTTTTAAAATTCAAAAAGAAATAACTATCTCTTCCAGAGTTCAAGATCACTGGTTGTGTTACTACGGTGTAGAGTGCAGTAGGAATTCTCTCTTCAGATTTAAATCAACACAGGTTTAAATAGCATCCTTTAAATAGAGTATAATCTTAGATAATCAACACATACATATAATATATAGATAATTGATTTCAAATCACATAACTCATGTCACACCTTCTCACGAACGGATATGATTAAGATGAATAATGAATTAGGAAGTTTAACAATTAAATTTCCTAGATAGCAGATATTTCACTGTTGAAGCAAAACTGAGAGAACAAGCATTACAAAAGAAAACACAACCAATATTAAATTAGCAAATTACTATATAAAGCTTTGATTTTAATAATGGTGATTCTAGTATTCTTTAAGCAATAATTAGCTTCTTTTTTTTGAATTGCAATTGTATATAAATTTCTTCTAACTATTATTTACAATTTATTTTGCAAAAAAGTTTACTTTCAGGAAAAAATACACCTTGAATATAATTGAAATAAATCTGCGGTGGAAAGATGGCTCTGTACGTGAATTTTGATATGCGCTACTCCCCTAAAACTAAAACATTCATTCCAATTTTAAGACCCCTCGTCAATTCTATCTGTTATCTTCATGATATATTGGTTAAAAGTTTATGTAGATAAAGATGAGATACAGATTCGATGTAGTATGGTTGTCACATTCTCTATTATCATTCTCCTTGGTGCAGGAATTTGGGAATTTCTTCCTTAATTCATGAAAAAGGTGAATTAAAGAAACCTACGAGTAATACAAATCTATTAGGAGGGTATACATGTAAAACGCCGATCCTTAGAAATTCCAGAGCTGGGATCAGGTGCCTTGGAGGAGTAAACATCCCCTGTTAACTGGACACATCTGCTGTGAGCCCTATGTTGATCAGATAGACGGAGTATTCCGTAGTCCGTAGTCAAATTTATTAATTTTGTATAAAAACAAAAGCCTAACAATTGGTATAACATATGTCAGACAAAATGTCAGACAAAATACGACCAAATGATGCATTTAATATTAAGTTTAGTTGCACATTAAATGTAGAGACATTAGTAATGATAAAAATAATGCATTGATTTTTTTTTCAATGACATACACATATCTTCTGTATAATAATTGCAGGCTGTGATATCTTTGAAAGGAATGTTTTGCAATGAACATTCGTTGTGTGTCAATGCTTTCTTTAAAATAAGATAATTTGAAAATGAAGTATATATTTCTAAATCTAGACAAAAGACAAATATATTACATACAATTTTAATGAAATAGTATATTATGTTTTTAAAGAATTACATACTGTATATGTATTATATGTGTCTATTATTGAATTATTGAATTCTAATGGAACATCCTAGATGTTTAACACCGCATGGTCATTTAAACCAGTAAAATATACTTAAGTTTTACATTACAGCATATAATTTTTTTCTTAACACTTTGAAATACTCCGAAATATCCAAGTTCAATTCACCTCTATCTTAAAAGAAACACACTACATAAAAACCCAGGTCGTTCATCAATATTTTCAGACACTCCTCAGGCGCGGATCCAGGAACTTTTTCCAGTTTTTTTCAAGGGGGGGGGGGCATGCAGTCCAAAAAAAAAAAAAACTAAACTCCTTTCCCCCCCAAAAAAAAACAACGTAAAAGTCCATTCCCAAACGTTAAAAAACTATTTCGAGGTGGTGATGGTGATTGGGTTCACGTTTTCCAGGCGGGTCCAAAGTCATTTTTCATTTGATTCAGTATAGACTTTTGATAACTCTGCAAATTCCATAGGGGTCCGGACCCCGAAACCCTCCTCTAGATCCGGGAATGCTCCTAGTTCACCGAAGGACTTGGTAATATAAGTGGATGCAAACGAAAAAAAAGTTATTTTGTAAAATATTCCAGTAATTAAAATATCTTGTTCATAATGCTATTATTCTATTTAAAGGAGTTCCTGTCAAAGTGTTAGATATGCAAATGGGTCTATCATTTTTAGTGTGTATTTGTTTTGCATTAGTTTACAATGTATCGTACTTTTCTCAGACCAATTTTTGTTTGAAAGTGAGTCTTCTTTGATAAATTTCTGAACAGAAAAACAATATATTACATTTGAAAAATAATTAATAGCTAGCTATGAAAATATATATAAATATTGAAATTTGTTAGAAAGAGTATCAAATTTACTATCAATTAATACATTATATAAATACATGTACCTCATAAAACATGTAAAGGAGAAGACATTTACTTATTTATATAAACAAATTATATATGAAAATGAAAATCATGATTTGTTAATATTTTTGAATATATCGAGAAAATCTTCAATAAATATTAACAATATATGATAGAAATATTATATGATCATATTCTAAAGAGAAACTGAAACGGAAAAAGAGCTAAATTTAAGAAAAAATAGTAATGTTGAACCTTTCCCGATCTAAATAAATTGATCCCGACTGGGAATATATCAAATGGAAATATTACAAAATTTCATAAAAATACTAGATTGCCTGCCTGTAATATGGTTTACAAAGAAATTTATTAAGAACTAATTAAGCTTTTGCAAACCTTTATTGAGAATGCGTGTACTGATGAAAATATATGCGTTTTTTTGCATGGACTGTGTAAATCTTATCGATGTCAATGTAACTTGAACGAAGTGTACTAGTCGCCCGCTTGGCGCATTGGTTAGAGCGTATGCTCTAGAGTCGCGGAGTAAGGAGTTGATCCTTAAGGATCGGAGTAAGGAGTTCGAATTCCACTGTGGGACGTGGAGACCGGTCCTTCGGATGAGACCGTGTAAACCGAGGTCCCGTGTCGCAGTAGGTGCTGGCACGAAAAAGATCCCTCACTGCTCAATGGCCGTAAGTGCCGAGTATAGGACAAAATTTGCAGCTCTCCACCGGCAAGTGGTGGTGTCTCCATATGAGTGAAAAATTCTCGAGAGGGACGTTAAACAACATACAAACAAACAAACGAAGTGCACTATTATAATACATGTATCAGCTTGACTGCCAGTAAGTTAGAATTGATAATTTTGTTATGAAATTATAAATTCAATACAACTTATTGATTTTCAAAAGTATCTTTTATCCATATATAATATGATTTCGTAATTGTTAAATTTTCTTTAATGAAAAGACAATATGATTAACATTCGAAGAAATTTACTTAAAATTATCAAGTCTTTATTTATTGCAATTTTTCACAAGTACCGTTTGCTATGTACATCGTAAAAAAATTGTATATGCATGTACATGTATATTGATCAGCAGAAAAAATTAGTTGTTAAAATTTAATGCTTTTACCTAGAAAATACAAATGGTTTTAAGTAGGGATGTCAATTTTGTCAAAAATTCATATTCGAATATTCAATGAAAGTATTCGAATATATTCGAATATTCGATAAAATAAATAAAATCTGTTTTATTTCAAATATGCATCATACTACTCTCGTAGATATACTTATATAGGAAGTAAAATTGTATGAAGACTTTTGTAGGTGTACATTAAGAAATTCCATTTGATATTTGTCAATGTTTGAAATAAACAATTGATTTAAATGTAGAAAAGTATAATTTTAACAAATGAAACGTGTATTTATAGTAGCCCCACCTGCGGAACCAGTCGTCTTTCAAAAGGCAAGATAGCCGTAACGGTATACTGTTCAGATTTCAATACGTGTAATAAATTACAATTATCTGCCTGATAAGAGATACACTGTATGATTATGATCTTTGATACAATGTAAACAAATATTTCCATAGACAATTTTCCTAGGTAATTAACTGTTTTCCCGATAATGAATATAAATCATGTACAACCCGAGATAATCAAGTAGTTTACACATTTATTCTGAAATTAAGCCCTTTACAATATTAACTAGTATTAATTGTAACGGGGACCGTTACAGATGTTCCCCAAACGCTCCCCAACTTCCTTTTGGTGTCATTCCCTGTAAGCTTCATTAAATAAGGCAATCAAGTATATTGGGGTTTTTTTACGCATTACACGCGCGCGCACGGGCATGCATGTACAAAATGACCATGTCAACTTGTCTACACTTTTAATACATCTTTATATTCAAATTTCATTAAAAGATAAAAAAAAATTCGGCTATATTAAGTATATCTGTCATTTTACGCATTGCACGCGCGCGCACGTGCATGCATGTCCATGATGATCGTGTCATCTTGTCAACACTATTAATATATCTACATATTTCGGGTATCAAATCATTTCATCAAAAAGTATAAAAGTTACAGCTATATCAAGTATATTGGACATTTTAGCATTGCATGCGCGCGCACGTGCATGCATATGCATGTTGACAATGTCGTCTTGTCTACATTTATAATATGTCTATATATTCTGAGTATCAAAGCATTACATAAAAAAATGTAAAAGTTCCGGCTATATCAAGTATATTGGTCATTTTACTCATTGCACGCGCACGCACGTGCATGCATGTGCATGCTGATCATGTCATCTTGTCTATACTTCTAATATATATTTATATTCTGAGTTTCAAAGCAATTCATCAAAAAATATACAAGTTAAGTCTATATCATTTGTATAGGTTATTATAATCATTGCGCATGCGCACACGTGCATGAATGTGCATTTTGACCATGTCATCTTGTCTACACTATTAATATATCCTGATTTCCTGAGAATTAAAGCATTTCATTAAAAGATATGAAAGTTATGGCTATATCATGTATATTTGTCATCTTACTCATTGCACGCGCACGCACGTGCACGCACGTGCATGCATGTGTGCGCTGATCAAGTCTTCTTGTCTACACTTCTAATATGTATTTATATTCTGAGTGTCAAAGCAATTCATCAAAAAATGTACAAGTAAAGTCTATATCAATTGTATTGGTTATTTCAATCAATGCGCATGAGCGCACGTGCATGCATGTGCATTCTGACCATGTCATCTTGTCTACACTATTAATATATCCTTATATTCTGAGTATCAAAGTATTTCATCAAAAGATATGAAAGTTATGGCTATATCAAGTATATTGGTCATTTTACTCATTGCACGCGCACGCAAGTGCATGCACGTGCACGCAAAATGACCTTCGTTCCGCAAATCTACATAACATTCCTATTAACCCTAAAAAGGTTTCAACTCAATCGGATGTATAGTTTCGGAGATCACTCACGGACAAAAAAGTACCCAGGAAGAAAAATAATAATGATAATAACTAGAAACTCATTGCGAGCAATGAGAGGTCTTCCGTCCGATTTTGAAAATAAAAAACGTAAATTCAAGCTGAAAAGGTGATAAAAGAAATTCAGACACTCTGGAGATTTAACCCTGGTTGTCAGTGTGAAAATTCAACGTGCAAACCATTAACCATTCACTTTTTTGCATCACTTCCTGTCACGACCGGAAGTAACGGCGATACAAGATTTCCTCGCGATTCAAATAAACTGATTACTGACTATAAGTTCTGAAAGTTTTAGACTTCAGTCGTTTACTGTTGCCGAGCAATATTGTGAGAACAAATTCTAATTCTGAGGACAGTAAACACGCGACAGGAAGTGAATTTTATAAAAAAAAAAATCTATGGCGTTTCTCTATACATTTGCAGTATCTACAAAACGCATAAAAAGATTTCAAGTACTTTATCGATAAGCAATATTTATGAGAAAGTTAAATATAGAAATAACGTAGTTTATCACCTAAAACGGAAGTTGACGTTTTTGTTTCCGGTGGAATCTAACATATTTCAAAACAGCGAAAGAGATGCAATAAAGTGATGCAAACTTTAATTTAAAAAAGAAAAGTTAAAATTTTTGATTTCTTTGATCACTTCCTGTGATGACCGGAAGTTACGACTGACGCGTTTAACCAATATGGTTTTGCCTACTCCTCAAGGTCTGCTACTCATAGAAATTTGGTGTTTTAATCTTTTACCTGTTTTTGAGATCTCGCTCAGACAATTTCTCATTTTGAGGACAGAAAAACACGCGACCGGAAGTGAATTTTTGAAAGATATTTGAGGTTACTCTAGACCTTTGCAGTCTGAATAACATATTTAAAATTCATTTCAAATACATTATCTATAAAGAATATTTATAGGAAAGTAAAATAATCAAATTATGTAGTTTTTCTCGTATAACCGGAAGTTGTCGTTTTTGTTTCCGGTGGGACCAACATCTTTCGAATCTGCGAAAAAGATGCAATAAAGTGATGCAATTTTCAAATAAAAAAAAGAAAAGTTGAAAATTTCGATTTCTTTGATCACTTCCTGTGACGACCGGAAGTGACGGCTGACGCTCTGAACCCAAGTGCTTTTGGCTACATTTTAAGTTCTGTTGCTAATATAAGTCTGGTGTCTTAATCTTTTACCGTTTCCGAGATCTTGCTCAGACAATTTCTCATTTTTAGGACAGAAAAACACGCGACTGGAAGTGAATTTTTGAAAGATATTTGAGGTTACTCTAGACCTTTGCTGTCTGGATAACATATCTAAAATTCATTCCAAATACTTTATTTACAAAAGATATTAATGGGAAAGAAAAATACTCAAATTATGTAGTTTTTCTCGTATAACCGAAAGTTGACGTTTTTGTTTCCGGTGGGACCAACATATTTCAAAACTACAAAAGAGGTGCAATAATGTGATGTAAGAATTGATTTAAAAAAGGAAAGTTGAAATTTAACTTCTTTGATCACTTCCGTAAGCGACCGGAAGTGCCGACGACGAACGAAAAGGCGCCCTCTCCAATCTAGAAGTCATGTTCTATCATCTCTAACAAGTCTCCAGTTAATATCTTAAGCCATTCTTGAGAACACTCGCGGACAAAATTTCATTTTAAAATCAGAAAATTGTCCATAACTTGGCACTGGAACCGAATTTACCAAAAAAGGGAATTTTATATAAAATTCATATAAAGACCTTTAATTCCTGAAAATTTCAAGGAAATTCATTGAATAGTTTTCGAGAAATCGCGTGCACAAAATTTTGTCTAAAAAAAAAGAATAATAATAATAATAAGAAACAATAGAATCGCTATAAGGTCTTCCGTGGAGACGGAAGACCTTAATAATAATAATAAGAAACAGAGTAAAAACAATATGTTCCCAAACTTCGTTTGGGGAACATAATTACAGATTAATTCTATCGGACATTCATTCAATTAATTTTATTTTGATAAGTATACTCTTCACGCCTTCTAGATATTCTTAGATTTCATTTGTTATCCTCGATTCTAGATCCGATCGTATCTATAACTAGTAAAAGCTATGAAAGTACGTTTCGTTTTATACATAAAGCATTATTATGCAATTCTTTACAACACCTTACTCAAAACAAAATACATGTAATTTAGAGGATTTATAAGATAAGAAAGTAGTGAAAGAAATCAGTCGATCGAAATTGATCGCTAGTAAATTAAACAGGGATAATCCCAGCACTGCTCTAATCAAAATTTATTAATCACAGTACTTCTTTTTATGAAATCTGAAAAACACCGAATAATCGAATCTTAAATTCATATTCGAATATCAACTCATCGAATGAATATTCGAATGTTCGAATAATATTCGTTGCCATCCCTAGTTTTAAGTAATATATCTTTCTGAGATATGGGGAACACATTCAACACATGCACACAAGTAATCGTAGTCTCTAAACCAAATAAATCATGATCTGCGTATGCTTAGTACTTAACGGAGAGGTCTTAGTCTTTTGAACATGAGGCCAAGTTTCTGAAACGCGATTTAGGCCCGTCTACTTACTTAGTCTGACTAACTAAGGCCGAGGTCTACGACTTTTTGAGAAACGAGCCCCAAGATTGGAATCAGGTGCCATGGAGGAATAAGCATCCCCTGTCGACCCGTCATACCTGTCCTGTGTTCATTGTCATGATCGAGCAAACGATAAATCCGAAGGTATGAAAAACATCAGTCACCATTCAACTTAATGATAGATTGTATTTGCTGACAAGGTCATTGTATCGACATAGAACTTGCGAAATGTTGACTTTAAACAAAACTGTTGGTATTCATGTTTCATCAGTCTGTTTGTCAATAGCTTGTCTCCTTTCAGACATTGTTCCTACGTAGAACTTGCTCTTGCGTATCGAATCAACTTTGAGATATAAACCCCATATGAAGGTGATGAAGGTATATTGCTACATACGTAAGGGAAGTTGACGATAGAAAAGTTGAATTCATCACGTTTATCATACAGTTTAACTGTTAAATATTCTTTCTCTAACGTCTCTCTGAATGGCATATGAGAGACGCCAACTATTGATTGGAACAAAGATTCTCAAAGATTTATTTTCTCTACTCAAAAAGTAAAGAAAAATGTAGATTACACAAATTCAAATTATGATTGATACATGTTGTTCATGAATGATTCTAATCAAAATGTATCCTACTCGACAATCGTTTATAATAAATACTTTTTAAAAAATATTTTACCCCAGTGGATCAAAATACAATTTAGAAGTCTTTAGCTCCAGTTAATGAAAACTCAGCTTTTCTGATCATCCGTTTTTCTGGCGTCTATCTCTCTGTGTGTCTTTCAGTCTGTCTGTGGTCAGTCTTCATCCAACGTCAACTTTATTGATCACTGGGACAAATGTTAGCACATGATATCTTTATATATAGAGGATTCAAAATAAATCAAATGTGAAGAGACGTGCTCTCTTTTATTGGAACATACTTGAGAAAGGGTGAAAATAGAATGGGATCAATTGAAAATTTTCTCATGAACCTCAAGGTCAGAAAAGCCAACACGTTTCTAAAAGCATCATAAAGAATGTAGATTTTGAATTTGTCATTTCATACAAACAGGGAAGGGTAGGGTGGGGCTACAATAGGGAATCTAGATTTTACATTAGGAGATTTAGTTCGTTTGTTTGTTTGTTTGTATGTTGTTTAACGTCCCTCTCGAGAATTTTTCACTCATAAGGAGATTTAGTAAAAAATGATTAAAGGCATTTTGCAAAGACTAAAAGGACCAGTATTACATATATCAAGAAAACTAACTCTTCCCTCTTTTGTTTGTTTGTTTGTTGTTTTAACGTCCCTCTCGAGAATTTTTCACTCATATGGAGACGCCACCACTTGCCAGTGGAGAGCTGCAAATTTTGACCTACATGTATACTCAAAACTCAGAGCCATTGAGCAGTGAGAGATCTTTTTCGTGCTAGCACCTACTGTGACACGGGGCCTAAGCTTATATGGTCTCATCCGAAGGTCTCCACGTCCCGCAGTGGTTTCCCTCTTGATTGATTGATTGTTTGTTGTTTAACGTCGCTCTCGAAAATTTTCACTAATATGAAGACGCCATCATTTGCCGGTGGAAGGCTACACATTTTGACCTATACTCGGCACTCAGGGCCATTGAGATGTGAGGGATCTTTTGCGTGCCAGCACCTACTGCGACACGGGACCTCGGCTTATACGGTCTCATCCAAAGGACCGGTCTCCACGTTCCGCAGTGGGGTTTCCCCTCTTGAATATGCAGTATTTTTACTTTTACAGTATCGATATTTTTTTGTTAGAGTCTTATTTTCACGGATATGAACTTATATATACCTTGTAGATAATGAAAACAAAGTTACAGTGAAAAGAAGATCCCTTTCAGTACATGAATAAAACAATGTGTTCCTCCTCTAAGGACTGTTCAAAGAATTCATTCCATTTCAAGGCCATTCGTTAATGCTTCGCAGTCCTAACTGTTATCTTTATTGTGCATTCGTTAAAAGTTTATGTAGGTAAAAGATAAGACAATCAGATCCGTTACAGTATGATCGTTCCTATCTCAACAATTACTCTTCTGAGTGCAGGTAATAATACATTTTTGTGCTTTTAAAGAATCTGAACAATGAAGTAATCAACTGAAATATAAATGTTTCTTCATTTTTTGAAATATAATTTAGGTTCAAAATCAATCATAATTAGTTTTATTATCCTTCAGAATAATACAGTCAATTGGATTGTTGTTAAACATGTCACGCACAGGGATACAAGTTATCTCCCTCACGTGAGGGAAACAACTGTGTTGTTTACCTTCAAATGACAATAAGATAGTACATGGGAGCTTAAAGGATAACAACTGTGTTGTTTCTCTTCAGATGAAAAAAAGTCGTTAGCAAGATAACTCCAGTATTATTTTTAAATCGATAAACAATAAATTCTATAATGGAGACGTCAAAGTTGTTGACATATTTTAAAAGCAGAGGGTAGGAAAACAGAGGAGGTTTGCCTGATATTTTATACTTTATATTTTTATAAACTTAGATTCTTCAGGATGATAAAACTGGTATGGACTGTTTGGTAGGGAAACATCACAAATAATGAGGTGTGAGTATTCGGAACTTAGAATTTGTGATGTCTCTCTACAGTCCATAATTGTCTAATTATATATTATAATACATTTATATAAGAATATGTTAAAATAATAAATAATCTACCATATTTTACTATTGTTGCTAAGTTACCGTGGTAACTGCGCAGTCTGCTCTCTGTCCTAATGGTTGGGTACACCATGGATCTTCTTGTTACTTGTTCGTCAATGATGACACAGAAGATTGGATGGTTGCAATGGTAAGAAAACTTAAATTGCCTTAGCATGAACATTCTTAAAATTTAAATGTAGTGAATAACCTTTTTATCTGTTGCAAGTCATTTCTAAAGATGTACATGTAGATATGATTTTAAAATTACAGAATAAGACTGACAATTCTTTCATCTTGCATCAATAACAAATTATCTGCATCTTTCAAATCATCCAGATGTTCATTTGTTTCCGCATAAGCATTGGAACATAGTTAATTTAATGTCATGAAATCATATTAATCTTTAATTCCCCAAAAAAGTATTTGAAAGAATAAAACCATCCGTCGGTCGGTAGGTCGGTCTGCAGACCAAGACTTGTCCTATCATTACCGTTTGAATGACATAAAGTAAAGCTATACAATGATATCTTTAAGAGAAGATGACCCTATTAATTATGAGGCCAAAAGTAAATGTTCAAGAGTCAAACTGTTTATAGGAAGATATTGACTGTTCAGCATCTTGAGAATCACTCCTTCCGGTATCGAGGTCGGATAGATATCTCTTCTTCCTTGACTAGTCGATAACCCATTTTATCCACTATCATAACAGATCCTTTTTAATAGGTTGTCACAGGTTGCAGATGTTTCTAAAATATTTCTTGTTCATTTGAAAGTTTGTGCCTGATCGAGTGTTTGTTAATAATATATGAACATCAAGGGAGAATGGCATCTAATTGAAATATCCCATGAAAAACTGAAATTAGTTCCTTTTCTGTAAAAAAAAATATGCAACAAGCTGTTTTCTCAATGATAGTGAAATATGGTATGGATATTTGTGTGTAGAATTCAAACACATAAATATATTTTGCAAATAAAAAAAAGGTTACATCTAAATCTCCACATTCATATTTTATGCTAATTTCATTTTTAAGAAACGCTGTTTTGGGTTTGAAAAAAGGACGACTGATACAAACGATTTAATTCTGAAGACGAAGGAATTTTTTTCCATACTTTTCTGTTTTTACAATTTTTATTTTTCTCTTTTCAGTTCTATTGCAATAGTCTCCATGCCAAATTGGTGGAAATTGAAACAAGAAACGAGGACGAATTTTTACGTTCGCATTTGTCACACAGCAAAGTAACAGGTAAAAGCAAAAAATAAAATATATTTTTTACAAACAAGTTACAGAGGAACAGATACCGGTATATGTTCCAGTCGTGTTAGTTAGTGCACCTTGTACACTATCATATCTTTTTCAATCGGATGGCTTAAAATTTTAGGAAGAACAATTCTAGAGACACTCCTTTGGGTTCACAAAAGCACTAAAAGATTGACCTTTCTAGTTCCTTTATGCTGACATGCATATTTTAGGTAACTACTGGATTGGATTATCTGATATCCAGACTGAGGGAAAATGGGTATGGTCCTCAACTCAAGAAACTCCAACCTATACTGATTGGTTTCCCGGTCAACCCGACAACTCTCGTGATCACCGACCTGAGGACTGTGCACATATGCATGCACTCATGGGATTTCATTGGAACGATTATCACTGCAATTTGGCCAACAATTTTATTTGTGAGCAAGAGTAAGCATTTTTCTTATGTGTCATCAAAGATATTATATTTATTTTCTCTATTTTGAACGTTCTTGAATTTATGGATATTTTGGAAAGAAAAAAAATATTTCAGCGTGCTTGAGGTTTACAGTGAGACATGTACATTTAATAGTTAAGAGCCATTCTCTGTAATGACTTGAACTTTTATATAGGAGCTGTGGCACGCATAGTCTCAGAATTTCTCCTAACTCTCTATGATAAAAGTCTTTGATACCGTAAACTCAAATCAGGCAAAAATTGGTTGCTACGTGTCATGGTTACCATAGCAACATGTCCTAACGTTTGAAAAATGGCATTTTTCAATATGTTGAGAGTCCTCCAGTTAACGTTTGCAGCAAAGCAAACAAGTGGCAATGACTGTTTCTGAAAGTTGAAGGCCTGATGTCTTAAATGCATGATAAACATGTTTGGTAAATCAACTATTACATACGTTACTATGGAAAAAAAGTATTCAAAAGTAATAATTTTGTTCATTTAATTTTATAAAGTCATATACTTAAGAATAAAAACAATTATAGGTTGAAATGCAAGCAAATAATAGACAAGAGGTCCTTGTATCATATACCAAGGACGAAATATGATATTTCTTATAGGATGGCAACGGTTGCTATGGTTTATTTACCTCGAAAGGATTTTAAATTTACTCTCTTAGTGTTTTAATCTTATCCTATCTTTTTAAGAAGCATATTTCTATATAACTGATGATCAATTTTTAAAGGCATTGGTGTTACCCTAATTTTCACATTTCAAAAAATTCAAACTCAATTCTTTAAATAGAGCGTTGCTATGGAAATTAGCCGGAAAAATATGCATAAAAATCTGAAAAATATTCTGTTTCCTTGGATACGCACCCTTGTAAGTAGATTCCCAAAACTTTTATGATTGATACATATGAACAACTAACCTGACTTTGAATTTTGACTACCACCCAATCTCTAACTGGATGCAAAAAGCTGGCACATAGGGTTTAATATTGATATAAAATTAACAAAATTGAACATTTTCCCTTCTTGGTAACCATAGCAACAGTGTTGTATTTTTCAACAAACTTTATCAATATATGATATTCAACTTTAGTTCTACCAGTTAAGTAGTATTCAAGGTGAGTCAAATAATATGTTTCTTGATTAAAAGGTAAGTAAATTCCTAAAGGAGCAAAAAATATCACTTTAAACAACTGATACGTTGTTTCCATGGTTACAATGCAAAGTAACATTTAATCCCAATTTTTCTTATGTTGTCGGTGTTGCAAGGTTCCAAGGATGCATATGTGTTAGTCATGAATTTTATTGTTTTTCCTCAAGATAGTAGCATTAACCCAATCATTGCAACAGATTTTGCATGGTTACGCTGTGTTACCATGGCAACCATGAAAGTTATTTTTAGAATAATATTGCCAATACCTAATTACATAAGGTCAAATATTTTTTATTGTTTTTCTTAGGTTGTTGATTGACTTTGATCATGTAACATCTATCATTGGTGAATATTGAGCGTTTTTCAGCATTTTTCAGCATCTAAAATGTATTCCAAATGTACCCATGGTTACCACTTACTAAGAGATAAATTCTAAATAGTTTCTTTATAGCATAAGTGGCAACAAGGTGTCATGTTTTTGGGAGAATGGTTTGTTTGTTTTTCTTAGTCTTTATTAAGGTGTAATAAAGATTCAAAGAAGCTGAAAATCTCAATTTTTTCAACTTTTCTGGCTGTTACCATGGCAACCAAGACACATAGCATCGAAATTTTATTTAATATATGTTTCTGGTGTCAAGTTGTAATAATGGGCAAAGTTTCATCAAAATCGGTGACCATGCGTGGCAAAGAAGTTTAAGTGGTTACAGAGAATCGCTATTAAATAAACAATGCTTCGGAAATCAAAATAAATTGTTAATTGCTTTAAACAGGACAGAAATGAAGCCAAGGGGGCGATTAAGTAAGGACTTTTTCTAGCCATGTTAAATTTCAATTATTCCACACTTTTTTATCATGTCAAGACGCGTAAACAATTATTTAAACACTTAGGTACTGATGTCTTATTCAAAATGACATAATCTTTTTTTCTTTATTGGTATATAAAGTCGTCATTGTTCACATTCACTGATAATTTCATACAAATTCCCACATATGCCATGGAAATATTTTTTTTAAAAATTTTCTTATAGAGCAAAACCTACGATCCAAAACGTATAAAAAAATCGATATAACTGTTACCTACGATTTAAAATATTTTTTATCCAGCCGTGCTTATTTATTTCAATTTTTGTTGAAATACACCAGATACACCAATTTTCTGAATTTGAGCTTCACAAAGCCTGTTTTTGTATGTTTGGATCCACAGAAGAAATTTTCTTACTGGTCTTGAAAATATGCATGAAGTCTCTACTTCATATTAACGTTTGAAATTGTAAGAAAGGGTGATAACTTATATTATTATATATATCCAACTGTTTGTCACTCAGTTTTATTGTTGAATTTATGCAATCACGTGACGGTGTGATCCGACGTTCCGGATAACCACACTGTGGTTTTTGAATCCATATATCACCCCTCTCTGAAACTGATGACGTAGTATACAGATAAATGACGTTTTTATTCTCACGCATCAAAAGTTCCTTGACAAAATGGTTTGTTTAATGGATAAAAGTTATATAATTGATCCAAAATGTTTCCTTTTATTATATTTTGCTAGTTGATAGAGGTATATCATAAATTAATCATTATAACAGTAACTTGATCCGAAGAGCCGTATCACGTCTCGTTGACAGGCGTGACAGGCTTCGCGTCTCGCTTGATCTGATGATCCGCGCCTGTAAACTTGACGTGATACGACTCTTCGGATCAAGTTACTGTTATAATAATATATATTGATTCAAGTTACTATAAAAAAGGACCAGATTAAAGTATTCAATATTATCATAAGTAAATCTATAAAAAAAGATAGTTGATGATAACAAACAGTGATCGATCTAAAAAAAAAAAAGCAACCTACAAACAATACAAGTCTGTGAGATATAAAACACGGACCTGTCGTAAATCCGGAGGTGGGACCAGATACCTTGGAGGAGTTAGCATTCCCAGTCAACTGGTCACAGTAACCAGATCCACACACACGATCGACAATTTAATGCATAAAGAGAGCATAGCTCTTTAAAATATGGGGCATTTTTCACTTTTCAGATTCAATGGTAATGTGAAAATCTGATCATAAAATTTATGCTACAATTCATTAGTTTAAATATTGAAAGATATGTAATGAAGTATGAAGATAACGAGCAGTAATCATGCTGAAAAGTTCATTGAAACAATACTTTGGAGCGTAGAATACACGGACCTCTAAAAATATCGTCATGGATGAGTAATCATCCCCTGTTGACCTGTGACATCCGCTCCTTGTCATGATCGGGCGAACGAATAAAAAGTCCATAGACAACTCAGTGAAAAAAATGGCCTAATGTTGGATTGTATGAAAAAAGTCAATTAACATAGAATTTGCGAAATACTGAATTTAAAGGAGACTGTTGATATTCTGAATTGTTTTCTCAACTTGTCTTTGCAGATTCCTAATTCATCATGGAATCATATTTGGGTTACATGGGAAGGTTTAGTTTGCTCCACGTCTACGTCAAATGACTTCTAAAACGAAGCAAGCTATTGACAATTACTAGTAGTTAATAAAATAAGAATATAAACAGTTTCGTTAAAGTCAAAGTTTCGTAAATTCTATGGTCGGAACAACGCCCATCACAGCAAAAAGAAACTATCTTTAAGTCGAATGTTAACTGAATTTTCAATACCAATTGTAAGGCCATTATTTTCAAGCTGAATTGTCTACGGATTTTTCCGTTAGTCCGATCTTGACAAGGAGCACACGGCGGGTGTGACCAGTCAAAAGGGGATGCTTACTCCTCCATTTCACTTGATCCCACCTCTGATATTTTTAGAGGTCCATGTTTGCTCTGCTCCAAATTTGAATTTTTCAACTTTTGAGCTTAATTTCTGTTCGCTATCTTCATATTTTGATTCTTTTCATTTTCACCCCCCCCCAAATTTTGGGGAAATTTAAAATACAGTTCGTATTTAGATGATAGTATTCTCCATCTTGTTTGACTCTAACTTTCATATTTAATATATATTTCTAAATATGAGAAATAAGCTGTTTTTTTTTTGAATTTGTGAAAACAAAGAATGAATTAACTAAATGATATTTTGCTAATAAAACTTTTCTTTCAGATTGAATGAAGGTATGTTAGTGGGATAAGTGAGTGCACAGTTCATCTGTTGTATACTTGTAACTTGGTCTCAATAAAATGATTAAAAACAAAAGTCGATTTCCTACTTAGTAAAATTGACAATGCCCAGAGATTTATTTGAAACCTTAGTGAAGGGTAAAGATATTTAAGTTTATCTTTATAGCGTAGTTATAGTAGGCTATGATATCCCTAAACTAACCAGTGTACTAATTATAAATGTTTGTTCTGTGTTTTCTTTATGAAACATTTCGCAATATGTAGCTGTATACTTTTATATCAGTTCTAGCATCTCTAAATGTATATTTCATCAACAATTCAATGAAACCATAAATGAAATGAAAAAAAGACATCTTGTATAAATCTGCAAATTCAGATTTCCTTGAAGGAAATCCCAGTAGCTTTAAATCTTCATTTCGACTAGTTAAGTTTAATTTATTGCATATAATTTTATCTTATCTGAAATATTCAGCATATCAAAATTTCCTGTACTTCCATCTGCCCTTCTCACATTATAGATACTCCTTGTTCACTTGTTCACTCCTAACTCTCAATGACAATATAGTTTCATGTATGCGTACATTTTATGAATCACAGGACGAAAGACCATCTTTAAGCAATGGCTTAATGGTGGCTTAATGGTAGCTTAATGGTGGCTTATAGAAGTTAATTCCTTTAAGCCACCATTAAGCCACCATTAAGCTGCAGCTTCTAGGTGCTTAATGTCCAAAGTTCATTAAGCTACCATTAATCCACCTTTAAGCTGCAGCTTAATGGTGGCTTAATGTCCAAACTTAATTAAACCACCTTAACGCATCCAGTTACAAGTCTTTAAACTAACTTGTTAAGTTTGAAGTTGTTTCAGAATCATTTACGCAAATACTTATTCAATTCATAATTTTTTTCTCGCTATTTCTAACATTTTTGTCAATGCGTATAAACTCAGGAACTGAGAACAGCTTCACCAAATGCCTTAAAATTTTCGCTCCCTAAAACAGTTTGTTTGAATACTTGTATTAAAATTATTTTTATCCATAAATACATAATATACATGTATATTAATTTAAAAAAAAATAACATATTTTTCTTTCGTGTTTGGAGAGCCACGTTCCACTGCCGAATTCATAGGAAATGTTGTAATTAGAGTCATTTTCTACTGGAATATCTCTAAGTCTCTTAATTTTTCTTTGGGTAGAGAAATGTTTAAGATATAAAAGAAATATATAGGTAAAGATTATATTGCCCATCATTGAATTACTTCATGAATAATTTGAATTAATTCGTGGTTAAGTGTCATTATTTTTTCCTTTCTTTTAAAATACTGCAGAAGTAAGAATTTATTTAAAATAATGCAGCAGTAAGAATTGATCAAAATATAGTCGGTCTTCAATGATTGTTATTTCAAAATCAATTTTCAGAAGAACAGCTGATCAGATTAAACAGGGCATCCGACCAGATTTATACACATTGAGAAGCGGGGTAAAATAATCAGTGTACAGTATATCGACTAGTTAGACAATAGACCTTAATTAGGTGTCCCCACAAGTCCCCGGTCAATTAACAGGAAACTATACACGGGAACGTACAGTGACAGATTTTGATGATATATTTTTTTACAAAACTTAAAATTTACGCAAGCATATAACAAATTAAAAATTATGATTGTACACAAAATGACAATTATTTTGATACCCATAATGAAATAAAAAGAATTAAAACTGAAGATGATATGTTACAAAAATATTTTATAACTTACTTGTTACGCAAAGATTGTCAAAAATCGTAAATATCCGCAGCATATCTATAAGAACTATAATCTGTTTTTCCCCATCGTTCTCTTTCGATGATATATTCCTTTTTAATAACAAAATTTTGTTATATCTGTTGAATTTCAATCTTTACATGCTTATAAATCTGCGAATAACAGAACGAGGAATTCAGTTGCTTAAAAATCAAAAGGTTGTTTCACACGATCACACCGAACTCCGGTCCACGGTTCAGAAATGTTAACGTAATATAAAACTTTATAAAAGTTTCTTTTTTAAAATATATATAAATATAATTATTTGTATAATTGATTAATAAATACAGGTATTACAAACAAGTTTTGTTAAAAATAAAGTTGTTATATTTCAAAACGATTTCAACGGCCTCGATAGCTCAGTGATTAAAGCGTTCGCCCTCCAATCTGAAGGCCGTGGGATCGAATCCTGCTGGAAATGCTTTTTTTTTTCATTTATTTTTTTTTTAAATTTTCTCTCTTTTACATTATTTTCGCCGAATTAACAAATGTATCAACTCGACATTTATAATTTTTGTGAAGAAATCATTATAAAAGTAATATTTAACCCATAAAAGCAGTTTTATCGACTGCGTAATGGTGACTTAATGGTGGCTTAAAGGTGGTTTAATGGTAACTTAATGGAGTTTGGACATTAAGCACCTATAAGTCTGGCTTAATGGTGGCTTAATGGTGACTTAATGATTGTCTAGAAGCTACCATTAAGCACCTATAAGCCACCATTAAGCCACCATTAAGCTACCTTTAAGCATCCATTAAGGACTTTGAGATGGCTTAATGGTAACTTAATGGTGGTGTATTTATTACTTAAATGTAGCTTACAGGTGCTTAATGGTGACTTAAAGACAACCATTAAACCATCATTAAGGACCTATAAGCCACCATTAAGCCAAACTTAAAGGAAGTGTTTCATCTTGTGAATATATTGAGTAATGGTAATGCATATTTGTATTGGATATTGGTAATTGTGACGTTTGTGTGACCTATCTGTGACAATTAGCCTATTCATAGGTCCTCATATCTTGATTGTACTGTATTTGTTTTGGTAGGGGTAACCCAGTGATAACCCCATAAGTATCTCCACAGCAAGTAGCACCAATAATATAAAAATAAATATTTAATTTACATTTCTTTAACTTTAGCAAAACACGATAACAATAAATGGTGAAAAGAAATTTAAACAATACAGATTTTTGAGAATCCAAAACATAATGTCAATCAAAATTAAGATTCCTTGATAGATTTAATCAACTTTCTCCAGGACTTTTCTCTCTTTGAAGCGTTGTTACTTTCTGACCACCTGATTGGTTTGATTTTCCACCAGATATATAGGAGATCTCTGGGAAGATCTTCAACTCTGATGTCATTCTTTATAATCAATAAAATGCGTGCATTTTTATGAATTGCGTGTATCTTTGCAACCTGGATTTCATATGTTCCCCAGTCATATTTCAAAAAATTTTCTGTAACAACAAATACAACACATTTGCTCATGTTTATATATGCCACAACCTCTTCTGAAAAGGCACTTCCAGGTTCAAAATCTTTGTCCTGGAAGGAAATGCGAAGGTTTTCTGTCTGCAATTTTGGATAGAGATGCAAGCTTACAAATATGGAGTCAACGGGAGAATATGATATGTATGCATCAAAAGTAGCCGATTTTTGGGTATAATTCAGCGCAAAACCACGCCTCCAGAAAAATTTTATTCTCAGTATTCCATAACGAAGGACCATCCTATATCGATACATTATCGTTATCACTAGCAAAATCAAAAATGTCAACGACAAAATCGATATGGATATATCCAACCAAAGTTGGGAAATGCACTTTAATTCTAATGCCTGGACATTGATAAGGATCTCATGAAGAGTTTTTAATGGGTCCTCGGTACAATGAGTCTTGTTCAAATGAACAAATTTTCTTCTATTTTCTCTCATCCATTTTAAAGATGTAAGAGCACTACAAGAACAGTCTAAAGGATTGTCTCTGATATCAATCATTATGTCGGGTAAACTGTTAATAACAGAAATAGATTCCTCTGAAAAAGAGGCTAGTTTGTTGGATCTAAAATCAAGAAAATTAATCAAAGGTATGAGCAGTAAGGTACGTGGTATTATGGAAAATAAATTGTTGCTGAGTTTCAAAACCTTCATTGAAGATGTTTGGCTGCAAAACAAGTTGGGGTGTAATTCGTCTAAACCGTTTTCTGAAAAATCAGCCATCTTTAATTTCGATAATCCCTTAAGGAAAACGCCATTCACATCATTGGATAGACCAATATTTAAGTTGGTTTTATGCATATGAACTTCGATCAAAGAATGAAAATTCTTCAAAAATTTTAAGTAGAGATTTCTACAAGAACAACCTGTGATGTCAATGATTCTCAGACTCGGTAAATATAATTCTATATTATGATAGGAGCACAAAGGAAAGCCTATGTATGATAAATTAAGCGTCTTAAGGTTTGTCCCAAATACTTTTAATTGCATTATTTCTACATATGGATCCACATAAGAATAAGAAAGATCAATTTCTTCCAATGAAGATGAAAGAGTCATGTTCACGTAAAGCTGTTCTAGATTTCCTCTTGACTCCCTTGAATTTCTTCTTGAAATTCTGCAGTCGGTCAAATGACTGAAATCGATTACTCTAATTTGACTTGCTTGCAAAAACATGAATAAAGTATTGAACTTATTTAGTGAATTATGCGACAAATCAATTTTTTCAATGCATTTTATGAACCTTGAAGTATATAGCGTGGTATTCGTACCGTGTTTGTGTCCTGAATTGAAAAGGATTTGACGCAAATGTTTTTGAGAAATACTACGTCGTCATCTTTGAGTAGAACAGGTTCACCATTAGAAGGTGACGAATGCTCAAAGTTTATGTAATCCATTCGATGGGTTTGCATTCTTTTCAGAGATCTGAGAACATATTGCAAACCGCAATATGTATGAAAAGATAACCCCTTCAAAGAAGAAAAAGGCCATAGCATATCTTCGAAATTGTGTTCACAAGCACAGTTGGCACTGAATCTGAAGTTCAAATATTCAATACTTAGATTTTCTAAATTTTTGAATGAATAGTTATTGAATATGAAATTATTTGATGATGTTATTTCTAGATATTGTAGCCTTTTCAAGTTCTGGAATTCAGTTGAGAAATGTAAGTGAGGAATAACATCCAATGACAGATTTCTCAATGACGTTAGCCTCCCTATTTCAGTATCAGGATATCCCTCATCAGAAAAAGGATTGAATGTCATTCTTAAATCTTTAAGCGACTTTAGATTTCTGAATGCACCTTCCTGTATTGAATCTTTTGTAATATCATTCAAACCTAAATCTAGAATGCACAATTGTGTCAAATATTGTAAAGCATTCATTTCAATAAGTCGCAGTTTGTTCCCAATAATAGATAATACTTTCAAAGTCTCCAATCCTTCAAAATCTGAGTTTTTAAGACTTGTGATATTGTTGTACGACAAATCAACAGCAATTACCTCTGAACTAATGTTACGCGGTACAGATGTCATTTGTTGATGTTGGCAGTCATATAAAACACCACTTGTACCACATATGTCATTCACATATTTGGACAAACATTTGGCATCTACATCAATCAAGAAAGGGAAGAGGATAATTCCTGTCGAAAATCAAAAAAAAAATAATGTATGAGTTGAAGGAGTCCATTTATTTAATAGAAATTTAGGTACAATAGTATTGCTTATAGCTACTCTGAATCAGTTAAAAAAAGGACAGAGGAACATTCATGAAATATGGAGATAAAGAACAGTAATCAAGCTCAAAAGTCCATTGAAACAATAAACAGTGGGAGCAAAGCAAACATCAGAGGTGGGATCAGGTGCCATGGAGGAGTAAGCATCCCTTGTCGACCGGTCACACCCACCGTGTGCTCCTTGTCATGATCGAGAAAACGGAAAAAATCCGTAGACAATTCAGTGTTTAAATAATGGTCTAACAATTTGTATGAAAAACGTCAGTCAGCATTCGACTTAATGATATGTTGTACGTATTTGCTGACAAGGGCATTGTATCAACCATATAATTTGCGAAATGTTGACTTTAAACGAAACTTTTTATATCCTTGATTCATCGTCTTGTTTGTCAATGTTTGCCTTGTTTTAGAAAATGTTCGTATGTGAAGCATGCTCTTGTCTATCTATTTAACTGGGAGACAAAAACTCCACATGCAAGCGATAAGGGTATATTGCTACATAAGTAAAGGAAACTGACGAGAGAAAAAGTTGAAGTCATCATGTTTATAATAAAGTTTTGCTTTGAGTTTACATTTAACGTCATTTTCTTGTAAAATATCCAATTATGAAATAGAAGTGTCAGATTCCTTGGTATCTCCTTGGTATCTTTTGATTTTATTTCGAGTTCACTGGGATATATCTAATCAACATAGCAATGAAAATGAATATTGCTAATTTATGCCTTCCATATGCTAAAATTGAAAATTTTAAACATATTGTCCCCCGCAGCTCTGTTATTTTTCAGCCAGTATACAAATCTAAGAACGAATATAGTTGTTAATATGTCATTTATTCATGACACAGGTAACACATGAAAATTGGGAGATCCTATGTCTCTCTACAATTTGTATATACACCTGGTTTTGGATCACCCAAAACTTAAAAGTAGAGCATGATAATAATCAAAAATACAATTTTATCAAACACCAATGGTAAATTCATTTGATAAAACGTCTGTCGATATATCTAAATGTTGATTGATTGATTGAATAAATGTTGTTTTACGTCCTGTTCATGTTTTCACTCATATATGTCACCATGTCACCATGTACCGGTGAAGGGCTTCAAATTTGGACCTTTACTCGGCACTCAGGGCCTTTGAGCAGTGAGAGTTCGTTTTCGTGCGAACGCCTACCGTGACACAGGGCCTCAGTTTTTAAGGTCTCATTTGAAAGACTCGCAACTTTCAATTCAAAGTGCCGAGCGTTTAGCGAAGGAACAGTTGCTACTTATTTTCATCGACTTTGGTCAGTCGCGGCCGTTATTTGATCACGATCTTCTGATCACGGAGCAAGCGCTCTACTGACTGAGCTAACGTGACGCCTTCATGTCTTTTTGAAGTTTTTGAATAAATTCTGCTTTAATTTATCATCAAATAAGCTTAGTATATCCTTTTAAACAGTCCATGCTAATGTTTTTACCGATGTATTGGGCAACCCGATTGATATAATGGAGTTTGCAATAAAATATAGAGATATCGAACAGTATTCAAGCTCTAAGTCCATCAAAACAATGCAAATCGGGAGCAGAGCAAACACGGACCTCCAAAAACAGATTTGGGATCAGGTGCCATGGAGGAGTGAACACCCCCTGCCGACGGGTCACACCCGCCGTGTGCTCCTTGTCATGATCGGTATATAGCAGAAAAATCCGTCGACAATCCGGTGTATAAATAATGGCCTAACAATAAGTATGAAAAATGTCAGTCAGCATATGACTTAATGATAGATTGTATTTGCTGACAAAGTCAATGTTTCGACCATAGAACTTAAGAAATTATGACTTTAAAGAGACTGTTGATATTTTTGTTTCATCAACTTGTTTGTAAATAAATTTTCTCGTTTTAGAAATTGTCC
Organism: Saccostrea echinata; assembly: GCF_033153115.1. NCBI lineage: Eukaryota > Metazoa > Mollusca > Bivalvia > Ostreida > Ostreidae > Saccostrea > Saccostrea echinata. The sequence goes on from NW_026889772.1 coordinate 8,879,895, forward strand.
ATACGTAGAGCATGCTCTTGCGTATCGAATCATCTGAAGATATACACTCCATATGCAGGCGATAAGGGTATATTGCTGTATTAGGAAGGGAAGTTGACCATTGAAAAGTTAAAGTCATCACGTTTATCATAAAGCTTGGTTGGTAGATTACCATTAACATCTTTTTCTAGTAAAATATCCAAATATGAAACAGATGTGTCAGACTCTGAGGTATCTTATTTTCATGTTCAATGAGATATATCGAGTCGACAATTGATAATACGTCGTCGATATATATAATGCTCACAAAATTATATAAACAACTTACTTTAAGTAGTCATCATACTTGTGTTAGAAAAGAACACAATATGTTCTTGATACTAATGAAATATTAAAAAAAAATAATGTAATGAATATTTTAATACACAACCATTTTATATGGTCAAAACACTTGCTAAAAGTAACGATCAGTTGTAGTATAATATAAGTTAAAGGTGTATGGAGGATCTAAAAAAAAAATAACTTTATTTAATAAAAGTGCATGTATATAAATTGGAGTTTTCGGAGAAACCATTATTAAATGGTAGAGATATTTTGAGGGAAAGCAAACGCGTAAAGAATACAGAGATATAGAATAAAGAGATACAGACAAGAGTAATGACTTGTTTTTATCATGTTGCGAATAAATTATTGATTAATCATAGGAAATATTAATAAATTTTAGTATCATTAAATTAACTAAACTATATCCTTCATATTAACAATCAAAAGACATTTCTAGTGAAAATGTTCTTTTATCATATAAGAAGTCTTAAAAATGATTTTGAAAAACGATGTGATGCCACATGAAGGGTGAAGATTTTTCTCTTTTTCTATACTGGTTAATAGACCTAAGGTGCTTACCCAGAAACATAATATTATCTCCTTGTTTCAATTGAAGAAGCATTTTGTGTCAGAAGAACGCATGCATTCCAATTTTCCTTTACTCTTTCACTCGCTGAGTCAGTACCTTAATAAGGTGTAAAAAGAGTATTACCATGTGTTGAAAAAATAGTATATTATTGTTTTATTTCTCATTTAATAACTTTTTGAAAAATTTGGTCGAATAACTTCTACATCTGAAAATACAATATTTCTGAATATACAAAAAGAACTTTATCTAAAACTGTTACTAAACAATACAGAAATGTATATAATCATAAAAAAACGAAAAAAAAAAACAGGAGGATGAATGGTGATAATATTGCGTCATATTTATTTATTTTTTACTTTTTTCGTTTCAAATGTTAACAAGACTCCATATTACCGGATAACAGATACATTAAAAATAAAACTTATAAGAGTCGTAATGTTTGCAAAATTTACATAGATTTGTTTTTTTCTGTTTCATTGATATTTTGTGTTGCGATTTTTATTTGAAATAAATTATAATGATGTGTTGGGTTAGGAGAAGGACTATTTATGTTTTTTGAGGTGTTTTAAGTAATACAAAAATAATTGTTTATGACTTAAAACTTTAAGGCGAACATTAGGAACTGCGACAAAAGAGAAGGAAACTTTTTGTAATAAAACAGATTAAATTAACGAATCAAATGAAATAATACTCAAATGAGTAAATAAACTAACTATTGAAATGAGAGGTTCTAAATACTGTTTTGTTCAGTTTGCAAAGATGACCTTTGAAATCATCGAGGAAATAAATACGTTTATGAAACGGTAATAATCAGTTAATTTGAAAAAAATTAAAAGCCTAAATTATAAACGACAAATATTCTTAATGTTCCGATAAAGGTTTTAATTCCAAAGTTTATGTGACAAATCTTCTCAAAGTTGTTTTTTATTGCTGATTTTTTTTTTTTGCAAAATTCTGACAAATTTTCTTTTGAACTAGTAAAAATGTTCTGGGTTTTGAGAAAGCAGTAATTTGACTTAAATTTCTTGATGTTTGAAATAAAAAATATTGAAAATAAAAACAGTGATAAAAAAAACTATGGATCTTTAAAAAAACTGGACCTCTACAAACACAAGAGGTGGGAACAGGTGCCAAGGATGAAAAACCACCCTTTGTTGACTGGTCACTGCCGCCCTGAACCCTCATCTTATAAATCAGATAAATAGAGTAATCCGTTCTCAAAATTGGTATTTAAATATTTAAAGAACGAATTTAATACCCTCTCACGTTATACAGTATAATCTTGGTTGGGGCAGTTTTCGCACTATAAACCGCGAAAATTAATAAAAATCTTAGATATTGCTTTACAGCGTCCTCTAGAATTGAGGGTTTTACCTACCTTTACTGTCTGTTTTGCACTTCAAATGTACCTCGGTGGAGAACTTTTATTAAGGCATTGCTGCTAATGAGCTTAGCGAAGCAATAGCTTTGGAAACGTCTTCAACAAAAAATATGATCATTCGATAATAGGTAACAAATCTTTTTCATATTAATATATTCTTCTATTCAGAGGAAACCCCATTTATGTATAGTTTTCTAATAAAAGCCATTTTTATTGAGAAGAAAGAAAAATAAAGAAATGGAAGTAAAATAGAGAAATACGAGGGCAAAAGGGAAGTAAATGAATTTATATTCTGAAGCAATTGGATCAAATAGAACAAAATCTTTTTTTATTTTCTGCTAACTAATTCACTCATTCAAAAATGTTTTTCCTGATCAATTGTATCTAGCGTTCATTTATACATTTTTAAAGAATATACAATTAATTTTACAAAACGACTCCAGTCTTCGATTGAACAAAGGCTATATTTTTTTGAGGATAATAACTTTAAGTATGGTATGAAAATAATCAATATTCATATAACACTTTTCAGAAATCAATGTCCGCGTCATATAAGACGTGGTATTATACTTATCATTTAGTATTTATATCTAGTTATGTTAAAACTGTTTGTTTGTTTGTTTGTGTGTGTGTTGTTTAACGTCCCTCTCGAGAATTTTTCACTCACTCATATGGAGACGCCACCACTTGCCGGTGGAGGACTGTGTTAAATCCTGTAGATCTGAAACTTTGTATAAGCTTTTTATGCATTATGAGGCACCACACGCGTACACTGTAGACTATACGTGTATCATGTTTGATTCAATGTTGGGTTGAGAAATATTTCTATTAGTTTAACAAGTAAATACCTGGAGATTTGATTTCATAAAGATTTGTAAACATTTTAAACCTATGGGGTTTAGAACGGACATTTTATTTTTATTTCATAATCATTTTAGTCATTAATAGTGAACTTACTAGTGATAGCAAAATAAAATTAAAAAAAAATATTAAACCAGGGTACAAGAGTAGGTGGCAAGGCGATGGTAAGGCAGCCATTAAGATGTACTTTTATATCCGGGACCATGAATACCCTCAGAGCATAAAATTGTGTGCTTGCTGGGAAAATGCACTCTTTAGATCTTTGTAGACTATCTTTGGAACTTATACTACTTTTAGGTTGACTCTCGTTGGTTCTAGTCCTTAGCTCTTCTTGAATATATTGTTAATTTTGGACTAATCTTTAAAAAAAAACAACTATTGTTTATTCCAGTTGTGTTGGTCAATTTTGATGACATTTCAGGAATTGTATGAAAACTATACGATCATGATGAATTGATAAGTTTTTGAAAAAGATACAAAATTTATCATTGGCTTACACATAGAAGCATATGGTAATAAATGCGGTTATGCAAAGTATAACGCACTTCCTTCTATATATTAAGATAATACAAGTACAGTCGCGTGCCATAAATGACTTCGCAAAATGTCTGCTTTAATGATTTCGTAAGTAATCAATCTAAATTTTTTTTTTTTTTTTTTTTTTTGCAAACTAGCCACGACAAAACCGTATAAGATTTCCGGCATAAAAACTCGTACGATTTAATCATTTGTAAACTGCAAATAAAATTGATTTCTTTCCCTTTGGTAAACAATTATCATCTGCTACAGATGTCTAACTAGGGTTACTCAAGCTACATGTAAGAAATACAGGATGTAATTGGAATACATGCAAGAACCATTCACAAATTTTAGGACCATGTGCATGGAAGAGGACGTGTTGAAAATTTACTAAAAAGTGGAAGGAGAAGAAAAACAACTGTTCGCGATGACAGGTGTATAATGCGGAGCGTTAAAAAGAATAAACGGCAGACTCTAAAAGATATTATAAGCAGATTTAACGCAAAAACTGGATGTGATGTTTCCCTTAGCACTGTAAAAAGACGACTGGATGAATAAGGATACACGCGTTGTGTAGTTCCAAAGAAAACAAATCGTGAGAAGAGAAGCCTTTTCTGCAGACAAAAACTACACTGGACAGTGGCTAATCAGTGGGCATCTATCATATCTAGCGATGAAACAAAAATTATGCTAGGAAATAACAATAAGGTACATGCATAGAGAAAAGCAAACGAAAGATTAAGTGCCTTGGTTTGCTTGGTGAAAAGGAGTCGACATGCCGAGCATCCGTTATGTTCTGGGCTGTATTTCGTTTCATGGAGTAGGTACTTTGAAAGCTGTAGATGGAAACATGAACAGTGAGAAGTATATTGAAGTTTTGGACGAGTATCCTTGGTCTGTGGTCGTTAGGCATTTTAAAAATCGCCGTTGGGTTTTTCAAGAGGATAATGTTCCGTTTCATGTGTCCATCGGATCAAATGAATGGAAACATAATACCAATATCGAAACAATTCCCTTGCCCTCACAGAGCCGAGACCTTAACATAATTTAAAATGTATGTACAATATTGAAAGTGAGAATGCAACGGAGAGCGAAGGAGATTAGAAATGCTGATGATCTGAAACCAGTTGTTCAAGACACTTGGAGTAATCTCCCTTTGGTAACATTCGTAGCCTATATCAAAGTCTTCCAAGGGGAATGCTGACTGTATTACATTCTCAAGGACATATTACATTGTGTGGGACATACATTGAACGACTGTCATTGTATCGACCATAGAATTTGCGGAATGTTGACTTTAATCGAGTCTTTTGATATTCTTGTTTTATAATCTATTTTCCAGAAGTTTGTATGCTCTTGCATATAGAATCAACTTGGAGACATAAACTCTATATACAAGTGACAATGTTTTATAAGAGAAGTTGACAAAACAAAAGTTCAAGTCATCACGATTATCATATTGTTGTGTTGTTCGGTTACCATTAAGGTAATTTTCTAGTAAAATATCCAAATATGAAACAGATGGATCAGTCTTTCTGGTAGCTTTTATTTCCAGTTCAAAGGGATTTATCGAATCAAGGTAGGAATGAAATAAATATGGTTGCTTGATTAAACACGTCCATATGACTTAATGTTGAATTGAAGGCCACATCAAGAGACTTCTGCTGTATCAAAATTGATAAGATTTTTTTTCTTCATTCTCATTTTTTATTAAAGTTATAAACTGAAATGTAAAAAAAATAAATTTTAAAATAAATTTTATACATGGGGTTATTCAAAAAATGCATAGACAATGTTGCTTTTAATTATTTATTTATTACAACATTGAAGATCAAAACACTTTCAAATGTAAAAACATTTATTTTGTCGATGATTGAAGATTCATTCCATTTGATTAATCGGAACTCGTGTTACTTAATTTTAAAATCAACATGTTTTGTCACCATGGAGCACTCTCAACAACACTGTATCGTCAAAAGCAAACGTTGAGAACTGTTCTCAACAGTACTCTCCCTATTCATTTCTCAAACGAAGTTAACGTTTCTTAAGTGAAGCAAAATTATATTGCTTATCGCTGCTCCATAATTTTTGTATGTCTTTTCTGACTATTAGATATTTTTATTTCGATTCTGACTATTAGATATTTTTATTTCGATAAAGTATTATTTTTTAAATTGTCAAATCCACCAATTGAGGTAAATGTAAATGTAAAGAAAAGAAAACTAAGGTAAAATATCTACAGAATACAAAAGTTATTACATTTCTTCAAAATCATACGTCAGCTTTGGATATGTTTAATATTCCCAACAACCAAAATGAATTTGAATTACCATATCTATATTGAATTCCTAAACTTCATAAACTTCAAAAAAATCCTTGCAAACAACGATACATAGTGGGTTCCAGTAAATATTCTACCAAGCCTCTTCATTTACCCCCCACTAAAATATTAACAGTAGTGAAGGAGAAACTTCAGGAGTAATGTGCAATATTTGAGAAATGGTGTAAATCAGATGTGGATACTTAAAAATTCCAAGGAACTTTTGGAAAATTTGAAATCACAAAATTTTACCAAAATCAATAGAATAAAAACCTACGACTTTTCAACTTTATATACAACCACTCCCCACGATGAATTAAAGTCCAGTCTTCTTGATATCATTGAGCTGCTTTTTCAATAAAAATGGAACTCGTAAATTTACTTAACTTGTCATTGGTTATTTGCAAAATTATTTTGTTCAAACATTCTGATTGTACATATAAGTACTCTGAAGTTGATATTAAAAAGTTGCTTGAGTTTCTGATGGACAATATCTATGTGGTTTTTGGAGATCAGGTCTTTCAACAATGTACCTGAATTTCCATGGGCACCAATTGCGCCCCGTTATTAATAGACCTATTTTCATATTCATATGAAGCTGAATTTGTTCAAAATCTTATACTTGAAAAGAAGAAAACACTTGCTGTGGCATTCAACTCGACATTTAGATATATCGACGACGTATTGTCAATTAACAATTGTTATTTCAATTCCTATGTCGATACGATATATCCTGGTGAGCTTGAAATAAAAGATACCACAGAGTCTGACACATCTGTTTCATATTTGGATATTTTACTAGAAAAAGACGTTAATGGTAATCTAACAACAAAGCTTTATGATAAAGGTGATGACTTTAACTTCAATTGTCAACTTCCCTTATTTACTTACGCAGCAATATACCTTTATCACCTGCATACAGGGTTTATATCTCTCAATTGATTCGATACGCAAGAACATGCTCCTCGTATGACCAATTTCTGAAATGAGGTAGGTTATTGACAAACAAGTTGTTGAAATAAGAATATCAGCAGTCTCGTTTAAAGTCATCATTTCGTAAGTTCTATGGTCGATACGATGATCATGTCAGCAAATACAATCTATCATTAAGTCAAACGCTGATTGACGTTTTTTTCATACTAATTGTTAGTCCATTATTTACAAACTGATTTGTCGACATATTTTTTTCCGTTATTTCCCGATCATGAAAAGGAGCATACGGCGGGTGTGACCGGTCGGCAGGGGATGCTCACTACTCCATGGTACCTGATCCCACCTCTGATGTTTTAGAGTCCTTGTTTGCTCTGCTCCAAAATTTGTATTGTTTAATGGACTTTTGAGCTTGAATACTGTTCGTTATTACCATTTATTTCATTGTATAAATAATGATTCTGAGCAGGAACCTCCGCAAATAAAAGCTCGGTTTTTTTTCTAATCAATATGAGAAGATTTGATGTTTTCCGACGATCTATAAAAATTATACAGCTGTACATCTAAGATAAGATATACTTCAAAGAGCATTTCATTTTTTCTGTACCTTTTCATTATGCAAGCATTTTAAGGATGAAAGGGTTGACTTTTTTATGATGAACGATAGGGAAGTTGATGACTGCATGTATAAGCCATACTTTGTGGCAACGAGGTAACGAACAGCGCATAGTCCATTTAAACAATACAAATCGGGATCTGAGCAAACACGGACCTCTTAAAACATCAGAGGTGGGATCAGGTGAAGTACAACCTGTCGACCAGTCACACCCGCCGTATGTTCCTTGTCATGATTGGTAAACGGAAAAATCCGTAGATATTTCAGTGTGTAAATAATGCTTAACAATAAGTATGAAAAACGTCAGTCAAGTTTATCGGCAATCTAAAGTCATTTAATTAAAAAGTCGTTTTTTTTTTAAAGTATACAATTATTTTCCTGTAAATCATGCCCCTTTTTAAAACAATCCTCTGGAGAATACTCAAAACATTGTAACCTAATTCAAGGAACCTCGTCAATGTCTTAAAGTTCTGTTATCTTTATAATGTACTTGCAAATAGCCATGTAAGTTAGAGATAAGATAAATTATTTCAATACAAAATGATTGCCACTTTCATAACAATTATTCTATTGAATGCAGGTAATGATATTTTCTTCCTTATATTGGGGGGGGGGGGCAATGAGGTGATCAATATAAATCAAAATAAACATGCTTGGATTGTTGTTAATTTATTCAAATAAGTAATTTGAAAACATTATTTCACTCAAATTCATATTTTAGTTTAAAATTAATATTGAATTTTTACTTATTTTAAACATATGTTTCATGTTGTTAAGTTACCTCGGTAACTGCCCAGCTGCCTGCTTCCTGTCCCCATGGTTGGATACTCCGTGGATCTTCATGTTACTTGTTTGTCAATGATGACACAGAAGATTGGATGGTTGCCATGGTGGGACACTTTATATTACCTTAGCATTTACATTGTAAAATTTGAAAGTTGTGAATGTTCTTTATGAAAACACATACTATTCAATACTAACATCACCCTAAAATTTCACGTTGAAATTTTTTTTCAGTCCTGTAATAATAAAATTAATTTTTGTATCTCGATTGATTGATTGTTGTTTTACGTCACATTCGAGAATTATTTTACCCATACAGAGACGTCACCATATACCGATGAAGGGCTTCAGACTTTTAGTCGGCACTCAGGGCCATCAAGCAGTGAGGGTTCTTCATCGTGCTAACGTCTGTCTTGACGTTTGTAAGGTTTAATCCGAAAGAACAGCAACCTTTACTTCAATGTGCCGAGCGCTTTGCGAAGAGACAGTTGCTACCTATTTTTTTTTTTAATCGACTTTAGTCAGTCGCGACCGGGTCTGAACCCACGACTTTGCGATCACGTACGGAGCGCTCTACCGACTGAGCTACAGTGACGGTTTTGTATTTTAAATATGATACAGGTACATTTAACAGAAAAACGAATTGTTCCTCTATTTGTCTTCTTTGCGTGTCTTTATTGTGTGTGGGTTTACAGAAATAGTTTGGCTGTTCATGTTTGCAACAGTAGAACAAAGGCCACACACAATGCTAATAGATAACGTATGAATGTAAAATTTTCTTTTCAGTCTTTTTGCAGTAATCTTCATGCGAAGTTAGTGGAAATTGAAACTGTAGCTGAGGACGAATTTTTACGTATGCATTTGATAGACAACAAATTAACAGGTACAACTGCATATGTAGATGTAGTCAAACAAATTAAAGAGGTGTATTATAAGGGAACAGGTGAAGAAAATTTTACCCGTATGGTGTTGCAAGTTAAGATTTTTGAATTTTTATATACTAGTTTACACCATTTGTGCAAATTCATTAGAATGTCACTTTTCATAAGTCGGAAACAGAACTAAACGACCTGTTTATGCATCAAAAGTGCAAGTTTGATTTAGCTGTATCAATATTCTACATTACAGCAAAGTTTTTATTTTACATGTACCAAATCAAACTGAAAGTATTTACTACAGTAAACTAATGTTTCCTTAGCATTCAGATAAACCAAAGTTACTGTAGTATCAATACAGTAAATCAATATATCAAATTGTTATTTTAGACACTACACTAAGCTTAAGTTAACATTTTTTTCAACTATTCTATGATTAACCATAGTTAACTGTGGATAACTATGGTTCATGAAAGTAGTTGTTGCACTTGCAAAAACAAATAAACGTATGAAAGTTTGTACTGTAGTATTTATAATAGTATTCAAAGTATCAGAGCTTTTCTGTACTTGGTCAAAGTTCCATTGCATTCACGTTACTGTAGTAAATCAAAATATACATTTGACACTACGGCTGTAAACGACAGATTACTCCAGAAAACTTAAGTTTACTATCGTATTCTATATTTAATTTTAATTTATTGAAGTAAATTATAGCTTACTTACTACAGAAATTTTGCTAGGAAGATTACGTGGATCATGAATTGGTATAATGAAAAAAAAAAAGATAATTCAATCTTTAAATAAATTCTTTTGATCCTTTTGAAAATGTCTTTTGAGAAGTAGAATCTTATCAAATATAAATGACCAAATTTATAATTTACAGAATGCATAACATTTATCAAAATCAGGAAACCTATACATACGAATACAAAATATGCTCTGAAGCATGTTACTAGTACTTTGACCACAATTTTCACCTAAAAGAAGGCGCCATTATAATATATTCTTAATCAGGTAGTTATTGGATTGGATTATCTGATATCCAGAATGAGGGGGAGTGGGTATGGACTTCTACCCAGAAAACCCCAACTTACCGCAACTGGAACCCTGGCCAGCCTGACAACGCAGGTCATCACGAGGACTGTGCACATCTAAACGCACATTTTGGACTTCATTGGAACGATTCTCGCTGCAATTCAGCCAACAATTTTATTTGTGAGAAAGAGTAAGCAAATTTTTTCTCGGACATTTCACCAAACAAGTTCTCTTTGTTGGTTTTATATTCTTTACTTTACACTCTCTTGAATTTTTAGGAATATTTCGGAAGAAGTCCAAGGGTTTAGTTTTTTTTATAATATGAAAGTGATTTGTAAAACGTTTACATGTAACATAACAATTTAAGATTTGTGAATTTTTATTTTTTTCAGTTTGGGTGGAGATGTTGAAATCATAGGTTGATTATAAAATTTATGTTACATATCATCGAAAAATAAAATTAATGTTAATGAAGCTGGTAGAATGTGATGTTTGGACCCGTATTTACCCCAAACCGTCTGTATAAATCAAAACATTTTTACCGTCGATAAATTTTTAGCCAATTAGCACGTGAAATGCATTCGCAAAAATATTTTTCTTAAAAATAAATCAATAGGAAATAAAAGCTAATTTTATTTGTTTCTATGGGTTTTTTTTCTCTAGCGGAATATGTCTTTCATGCTTACATGTAAATAATATTTGATGTGTAATGCCTGCTTTCAATATTTCATTTTACAAGAAAATAATTGTCGTTGAGCTTGAATAATAGATTCTAATTTTTATAATATTTTTCAAGAATCATTTTTTATTCAAAGAAACTTATATCTAATGTTTTCTTTTATACTCATGACTAAACCGACATTCCTTTTAATCTTATAGACAATAATTTTATCGTAAGTTTGTTTACATGATTTGAATCTTGTTCTTATTTCAAATGCTTTTTATGAATACTGTTTTAGCACTTGGGTGAATTCTAAAAACTTATAAAAATAAAAAAAAAAATTTTTTTAACAAGTGATACGTAGCATTTTGACCCAAATTTTTTAAAAAAATCTGTTATTAGATTTTCAGATTTAAGGTATATTTGCAAATGCTGTGAACGGATTTCAATGAACATAAAATTATAACCGAAGTAAACTTTGTGCCATTTAAACTGATAGGGGCGAATTGTTGTCAATGTTAACTAAATTGGATCTGTCTTGCTTTCCGAGTTGAGTGGAAATACACATGCAATTGTGCCTTAGCACTATGATATAAGTAGGTTAATTTCCCATTACAATATATTAACGTGCAGGGGAGTTAGATAAGGGTATTATATTCCGAGTACTCTTATTGCTTTAATTATTGATAATAAAAGAAAATAAAAAAAAAGGAAATTGAGATTGGCATAACAGTAAATCATGTATTGTGAATTATGTTTACTGATGGGGGATAAATCCATTATTGTTGATATATGTCATTTTATAGTCTGGGTAAATTTTTAAGTCAGACAAATCAATTTTGTATTTGTGTATAAATGTTTGAATCAGAACTGATATCCAATGATATATTCCTCTGTTCTAAATAATGAACTCTTCAAAGATCGCCGTCAAGATAGATAAGAAACAGCTGCTTCAATTTGTCTATTAAACTCGCCAATGTTTCCAATCGCCCTTCCGATTATTTTCATCAGTTCAGGTATTCCATAAACAACTTATATATTTCAAAGAATTTTGAACGAAACCTCTTCAATTGCTATATTACATAATTAAATTGTGAAGTTGCGTCCAATATACAGAAAATTAAGAGATTAAGTATTTTTTAATGTGTTTGTTACACTTTCTAGCGCTGTTGTTCAGCCTGGGCCGTGCCCCCACGGTTGGATACGCAATTGGTCATCCTGTTACGCCTTCGTCAGTGACGTACCCATGGAATAGACAGAAGCAATGGTCAGTGAGATTAAATATTTATTCGATATAGAAGTACATATAAATGATATACCAAGGATAACCTACGAAAGCTCGATAGCTTATGGGGTTTTTGGCACGAATGTTGACGGTCATTTTAGTGTACCCTGATCAAGAGAAAACCCACGTGTCCAAACATGCAACCAGTTACCCTCTCAACTGCATCTACTGTCGATCACAGGGATCACAGCTGTGAGAAGTGAATCTACCGAAAATGTTTGCATTTATTTAATCGGTAAATTGCTTAAATGTTCGTCACATGAAATATGTGGAGATAACGAACAGTATTCGAGATCAAAAATCCATTAAACAATACAAAATAGGAGTAGAGCAAACACGGACCTCCAAACATCAGAGGTGGGATCAGGTGGCATGGAGGAGTGAGCATCCCCTGCCGACCGGTCACACCCGCCGTGTGCTCCTTGTCATGATCGGGAAATAACGGAAAAATCCGTCGACAATTCAGTGGCCTAACAATTTCATAACAATAAAAATTAGCTTTTATTTTTATTTGTAGTAAATGATAAATTGATTGATTGGTTGATTGATTGTATGTTGTTTTACGTCCCATTCGAGAATTTTTCACCCATATAGAGACGTCACCATATACTGGTGAAGGGCTTCAAAGTTTGACCTTTACTCGGCACTCAGGGCCATTGAGCAGTGAGGGGTCTTTATCTTGCCAACGCCTGCCGTGACGCGGTGCCTCGGATTTTAAGGTCTCATCTGAAGGAGCCACAACTTTCACTTCAAAGTGCCGAGCGCATGGCGAAGGAACAGTTGCTACTCTTTTTTTATCGACTAAGGTCAGTCCCGGCCGAGATTCGAACTCACGATCTCCCGATCACGAAGCGAGCGCTCTACCGACTGAGCTACCGTGAACGTTCAATTCTTGCAGAAATACAGATAATGTAAGGCTCTCTCAACTTTGTAAAAATCCTTCAAAAATTGTGAAGATCATAATCGTATCACATTTTTTTCTGTTTTTCAGGTAATTTTTGAATTGGACTTAATGATATTTTAGTAGAGGGGGAATGGTTATGGATATCTGGCCAACAAACACCATCGTATGTAGACTGGGGTCCTGGACAACCAGATAATTATCAACAACATGAAGATTGTGCATTTCTCTGGCAAGCTGTCATGCTTCACTGGGACGACGCAGACTGCTCCTCTAAATTCAATTTCATTTGTGAAAAAGCGTTAGTTTTAATCTATATCACTTTGGACAATACATTTTCGTATGTCGATGTGAACTTCTTTAATAAAATAACCATTGATTGCATCTTTTTCGATACAAAAATTGGTATACAATTTCAACCAATAGGTTATATATTTTGAAAAATGTGTTAAATTTGACATTTTCTTTCAGATTTAGTGATCACGGTGTTGACGTAGTCGGCTAGCATATCTACTTTACATTGTAACTTGCTATACAGAATAAACAAAATGTGAGAGCAAATGGTTCCTTCCGAAGAAAAATTCAAAATTTTGAAGTCAACATTCAGATGTCTCAGACAACCCCAAAGTTCCAAAGTTTTTAATTCACCTGAGTCGAAAGATCAAATGAGCTTTCCTGATCGAAGAGTGTCCAGCGTCCGTCGTGTGTTGTCTGTTGTATGTAGACTTTCACATTTTCGACTTCTTTTCAAGAACCATTGGGCCAATTTCAACTAAATTTGCCACAAAGCATCCTTGGGTGATAGGGATTTAAGTTTGTTCGCAGGTTGTGCCATTCCCACTTTCAAGGGGATATAATTAAAAATTCATGAAATTTGGTGACATCTTTAAAAAAAAAACTTCTCAGGAACCACTGGCCTGAAAAGATGAAACTTGTGTGAGAGCTTCATTACACACTGCAGATTCAAATTTGTTCATATCATAACCCCCGGGCATAGGGTGGGGCCCCAACAAGCGGTCAATGTTTTATATAGGATTATGTACGAAAAAATTTTAAAAATCTTCTTCCGAGGACAGCAAAACCATGATTTGTCATATTAATATAGAAGCATCCTTAGGCATCGAAGATTCAAGGTTGTTCAAATCATGACCCCTGGAGTGGGGCCACAACAGGGGATCAGCGTTTTACAATGTAATATATAGGAAACATCTTTAAAAATCTTTTTCTCAAGAACAACAAAGCCATTGATAGTCATATTAATACTAAAAAATCCTGAGATAGTGTAGATTGATAGATTGAAGTTTGTTCAAATCGTGACCCCTGGGAGTAGATCGGAGCTACAACAGGGATCAAAGTTGTGCAGAGAAATATATAAGTAATTTTTTTTTTATATCTTCTTCTCAAGAACAGCAAAGTCATGATAAGTCATAATAATAAAGAAGCATTCTCATGTATTTTAGTTTAAAGATTGTTCAAATCATGACCCCTGGGGAGCACAACAGGGGATCAAAGTGATACAGGAATTATTTTTAAAAATCCTTCTCAAGAACAGCAAAGCCATGATCAGAATATTTATAAGGAATTATCCTCAGGTAGTGTTGATTGAAGTGTGTTTAAATCATTATCCCTGGGTGTAGGGTGTGGCAAAAATCAATGTTCAAAAATCTTTTCCCGATTAACAGCAAAGCCGTGTTTAGTCATAATTATATGGAAGCATCCTCAAGTAATTTAGATTCAAATTATTTCAAAACATGACCCTCTCGGGTAGGATGGGGCCATAAAAACAGATCAAAGTTTTACATAAGAATACATGTATGTAGGAAAAAGAATCTGCTGAGGAAGAACAGTAGGGTCATAGTTACTCAGGTGAGCGTTGTGGCCCCTGGGCCTCTTGTTATTTATTAGATGCAACAGAAAAAAGAATAATTACAATGACCTCTGATAAATTTGAGTTTTGTTTTATAGTTTCAATATATTGGGCATAATTAAGGGAGTTGAGAAAAATCGATAAACATTTTCTAAAAGTGCATTCTTTACTTGAGAATATTTTTTTTTTAAAGTTTTTTGAAAAATCATAGAAGGCCTTATTATACATGTATCAATTTAGACCAAAAAAATTATTTGAACAATGCAGAGTTTAAATTTTTAAGAAAATCTGTCAATAATTTTATGACATATTCACAGACTTGCTGACTGTAATTCTAAATTTGAAACGGAAACATGCCAGATGTTTACGTTTTACGTATTTCGTTAAATCATGACTCCTGGGGGTTAGCCATGGACGCAGACACAACAGGAGGCTAAAGTTTTACATAGGAATATGTAGGAAATATCATTAAAAATTTTCTTCTCAAGAACAGCTAAGCTGTTATTAGTCATATTAATACAGAAGTACCCACAGGTAATGTTAATTTAAGATTGTTCAAATCACGATCCCCAGGGGTAGAGTGGGGCAACAAGAGTGGGCCAAAGTCATAGGAATATACAGGTATAATGGGTAAAGAGCATTTGCGTAAAACACATGAAAGACTTCAAATAGATTGATATGACAACCCTTGTAATGGACCAGCCAAATGGTATATAAGACAAAGTTTTGGGAATGTCAGGCATTCAGAATCTAGCTGAAGAAGTTGGCCTTTGAATCAGCAATATGATAAGTAAAAGGTAAGAGCAAAATAAAACTTTAAGCTATAAGCACCAGTGGCAAATATCCTAGGGAAATGATGTTAAGTTTTGGGTCTGGTAAATGTTTATCATATACGGTACCAATTTTGATGCACCAGATGCGCATTTCGACAAATTATGTCTCTTCAATCTGGAGAAGATTGAGACACACAGTTCTTATCTATCAATAGGAACCTAGGGGAGAAACAGTGCAAGTAGTACCTTACTCAGTCCCCTTCTCTAGATAAAAGAAAAAAAAAATAGTACTGTGTGATACCGTGATACCCTCAGACAGAGCGGTCTTAATAATCAGTCCAATCATTAACTCTGACATTATAGTTAAAGGAAAACCTATATATCCCTTGTGAAAACCTGATCAAATACGTTACATAGGATACATATCTTGAAAAATTGTCTCAAGAACAACTAAGCCATTGCTAGTATTATTTATACAGAAGCAACCTTAGGTATTGTAGAATTAAGTTTGTTCAAATTATGACCCCTTGGGGTTGGGGGCACAACGGAGGTTTAAAGTTTTACATAAGAATATTTAGAAATTATCTTGAAGAAATCTTCTGCTCAAAAACAGCAAAGCCATGACATGTCATATTATAGAAGCATCCCCAGGTAGTGTAGATTCAAATTTGTTCTGTTCAAATTTACGGCGGGTAGGGTGGCGCCACAATGAGTGATCAGAGTTTTATATTTTACTTAGGAATACATTAAGAAAAAATCTTTAAAATTCTTCTGCTCAAGTACAGCAAAGCCATGTTTAGTAATATTGATATGGAAACATCCTGAGGTAGTGTAAATTTAAGTTTGATCCCCCTTAAATTTTTCAATACAGAACTGATTTCTGCTTTTTCCTAGCCAGGTGAGCGATGTGGCCCATGGACCTCTTGTTTATGACTGAAATACTTATATGAAATAAAAATATTTCGTTTTACATTGAACAAGTCATACCGAGGCAGGGGTCCAGTGCTCTCTTGTCGAAGTTACAAAAGAATAGCATGTGGAGTCGTTCTGTATCCAACCAGACGGACAGGAAGCTGCGGAAGTGGTCACAACTTCAATTTGAAAAAAGAAGACCCAATAGGGAAATCCATCTAGGAGTATTACGTGGAAGTTTCTTTTGCCCCCCCTTTTTTTAAAAAACTTGTACATAAATTTACGCAAAATTAAACCTTGCTAAATATGAACAAATTAAAATGTTACCTTCACATATTAATAATAGCAGAAAGGAATTCATGTTGTTTATTTAATGTGATTGTAGAGATAACTGATACACGAAACAGTACGTGAGAATTCCCGGCTTGTATAGACGGTAAAACCATATCAATATTTCAGGAGTGGATCCATGGTTTTTGTCAGTCTTATAATTCAGGGTAATTTTCAGATTATTAAATATATGTAAGTAAACTTCAAATAACGGTTTGTTGTCCATCGTCAATTTTCCTTATTTATATGAGGTAATATTCCACTATCACTTGCATATAGTGTTTTAATCTCCAAGTTGATTCTAGACGCAATAGCATACTCTGAGTACGATTAAGTATGCGGCATGATACTGACAAATTAATTTATGTTATAAGGATTTTAAAAACCTCGTTTAAAGTCAGCAAGTCTTAAATTCTATAGTCGTTATAATGATCTTACATTGGGTCGTATTTTGAATGACATATTTCATACTTATTGATATGCCATCATTTATATACTGGTACTAATTGACTTTGGATTATTCCGTCTACCTGTTCAATACAAAGGGCTCAATGTGGATGTGACCAGACAACAGGAGCAGCTTACTCCTCCTATGTACCTGATCCCACTTCGGAATTTGCAGGGGTCCGTCTTTATGGCCTATTCAAGGATTTCTATTTTTTTGTAGGTCTTTAAGATCGATTACTGTTCGCTATCCTCACCTTTTTCATTTCTTTTTTAGCTGCCAGTTTTATGGAAAAGAATGCTTCTCAAGTAACCCCCTCTGTTCCATAAACTCAAATGTGCCAACAATGGAACTCTGTCTGTCTGTCAACCTGTCCCACTTGGTTTTCCGCACTTTTTTCAAAATGCTTGCAGTTATTGGGCTGATTTTTTGTATGTGAGTGTATCTTGATGAGTTACAGAACAAGTTTTTATTTCTTTCCGCTTCAACGATTTTGACGGAATTACGACCTTTTCAATTTTTCAGGGTTTTCCGCAATTTTTTTTTTCTAAACGCTTGCAAACAATGATTTTTGACCTGTGATTTTTACCTTGATGAGTTGTAGATCACGTTCGCATTTCGTTTTGCTTCGTTGACATTTGAAGGAATTATGACATTTTCAATTTTTAACAGGAACCAGAATTACACTTGTCGGTAGGGGACTAGTATTACTACTGCAATACTCTCAGAATGCTTGTTAAAATTGCTTCGTGTAATCAATAGTAATAAATGACATAAAATTCTACGTTTTAAGAGCTCATGTCCAATTTTTTTGTTTCAACATCTAAACACCTAAACAAAAAAATATTTACTAAAATCAGATAATAAAACTGATGATAACGACTATGATAAAACCAATACAAGAAAATTAGTAGTCTCTTGCTATGGCGTTCAATTTCACATTTAGGTATATCGATGGCAGTTATTAATAACCAGTAAGTGCATAATTTGATTCGACTTCTCCCATTGAACTCTAAATAAAGACACCATGAAGTCTGAAACGGCTATTCCATATTTAGAAATTTTAATAGAGAAAGACATTGTTGTAAACTATCAACTTATCTTTATGATGTGATGAATTAAACCATTCTATCTTCAACATCCCTTATTTATGAAGCAATACGGCGCTTATGTCTCCTAATTGATTCGAACGCAAGAGCATGCTCTTCATATGAAGAATTTTTAAATGATCTAGGCTACTGACAGACAAGTTGATGATATTTCCAACCTATTCGCGAAAAAAAAATTTGATACTTTGACTGTTTGCAAATACAATCTGTCGGTAGGTCGAATGTTGACTGACGTCTTTTATGCAAATTATTGCGCCCGTTTTCATGCTGAATTTACTAGGGTTTTTTCGTATACCCATCCATGACAAATATCACACGACAGATGCTTCGTAGTCCATAGCATCTGATTTTGCCTCTGACATTTTAGAGGTCCGTGTTTGCCCCGCTCCCAATTAGTATTTTTTTTCACTGGACTTTTGAACTTGATAACTATTCGTAATCTTCATATTTTACTTTTACTGATCTTCTTACAATGATCACAAACAGTTACTTTATTATCGTGCTTTCACATCACGGGCAAATTGCATATTTATTTCATTATTCGTCACTACTTGTTCATGTGTGTCACTTGTCATCATTTAAGAAAAGTTTGGTTAGATCCTATAACTTCAAAACTATTTACTACAATTCAATTTTTATAACATATTTTAATTAAACAATGCAAAGTACACAATATTTAATTTTCAAACTGTTCAAAAGTTAATAAAGAAACAAGTTTATGGGAGACTATTTCTTGTGAAGAGATATTTAGAAGAAAATTCTTCAAAGCTAAAAATTTCGTAAATTTATTATCAGCACTTAAGTCGTAAAAAGCTTGATGTAAAGGAAAAAAATGCCTTTTTAGATTTTTTTATACCATAAATTTGAATTTTTTAGTGCAAAAAGGTCACACAATAATTTACACGCATTAATTTGCAGGGTTTTTTTTTCGATAATTAATATATTATTCAAACTATTGTACACAAATAAGAATATACATGTATTTATTACCATCTGGAAAAATATGATAAAGGTTAAAGTGATTAAACTTAGTGTTACAGCTTAAGTACCCTTGCTCAGTAAGACGCACACTGACACCCTTTTTCTTTGCGATTTTGAGTGATGCTATATGAGTAGTTATCTAAAATATACTTTTCAAAAACTCCTTGATATAACTTATGTCAGGAGTGACATACCTTAAATAAAAAATAGTGTCAATAATTTATACGAGAGTCATTCAACGAGTAATGCAATGTACAGTTTTTATCATAGTAAAAGTAAGCATGGTCACCACACTGATCTAAAAATCGTTCAAGGTCAGATGACACGTTCCTCGAAAATATATAAATTTTCCCAAGAATTTTCCATTGAAGTGTTGCTACTTAAAAATGTTTCCTTACCAAATATTGAGGAACCTTACCATGCATTTCGGCAAGATACAAGAGGGTGATATTTCTTACATAATCCCTGTGGGTAATCTTTTGAATTGCCAGTGTCACAATTTTCGTGTATATTTCTTTAAAACATATTGAATTCAATTTAGAAATAACAAGAGAATGACAATTATGAATAATTTTTGATATAATACCAAGAGATACAAAACATACATTTGAGGAACGTGTCATCTGACCTTAAATGATATCTGCCACACTATGAAAATGAAGGTGTATGTGAAAACTGTTCCGCGTTACATTAATTGCTGAAGAACCCATATTAAAGATATGGTTTGTTATGTGGTAATACTACCGGTAGTATTTAATATATAGATTTCAGATGGATAAAGAAAATCAAGAGTAAAGTTAAAAGTTAAATAGAGTTAAATCATTACTGTGATGTCAATCCTATGTTCTTACAGTCTCAAAATTGACTTTTGTAGTCCGATATTAGTGAGCAGTCTGATATTAAGTGTAATATCAGACTGTCTCAGTACTGATATCCTTCAAATTGGGACTTTTATTAAACAAACGAAATAAATATATAGAAATGTATAGTGTGACTATTTAGCAAACAACAAATTAGTTCAATTTTATATATTCAAGGGCCCTAATGGGCCTCAAAATGTCTGATATTTTTTCATACAGAACAGAATGAGGCATATATCTAATACTTAGGAGATGGCAGTCACACTGTTCGATCGAAATCTGTAGGGAAATCATATAATATCGATGCTGAAAGCAATATGATATCTGAAAATGCCAGATTTACATTGATAGACATTGCTTTTACACTAAACATTTTTTCATCACGACAGTTAATAGAGTTCTTTGACAAAAGAAAAAAATCTTAAATTATTTCAATCCTTATTTCCTTACAGATGCCTAAGACAAAACATGTTTTAAATATGCCAATGGTCTATTTTAAAATAATTTTTTTTACTGAAAAGATTTAATAATCTTGGGTGATAGATGACGAAACATGATTGCACTTTTGATAGCCGATAAGGAAGATCAATATAAAAATATGTGCATTTGGAGAAAAAGCTTGCGCCCTATTATTACAAAGAGAAGCAAGGGCTCGAAAAATGTTTTATTAGATATCTTTTCATTCAAGAGTTCCAATAATACATGTACATATTCCCAAAGGAAGAACCATCAATGGTAACTTTTATGATAAAATTGCACTAAGGAAAGGTAGATTTTCTATAAAGAAAGTTCAAATACATGTTCCCAGGGTAATTTTCCTGTACCTGACAATGTTTCTGCAAATAAGCCTAGAGAAATAAAGGAAATTTTGAAGATAGGAAAGTTTGTAAAGCCCAGCCATCCCCCAAATTCGCTAGATCTCAGTCATTACGAGATTTTTTTATTCCAAAAAATATGGAAACGATCAAAGGAATACTTTACAATTTCAGATATGTCAAGGGTGCTGTTCATCAGTGTCTTAAGCATCCCTAAAGATGAGTATGCTGAGGTTTTCTGGTGATGGGTACAAAGCCTTAAGACATGTGTAGAGATTAACAGGGGATACTTTGAGGGAAAATATTCCGAATTTGATTTATTTGCTTTTCTTATTTTTAGATGACATTTTGCAATACTTATTTAACGACCCTCGTATATGGAAATGAAAAGAAAAAGAATAAAGAAAAGCATTGGGTAAGGAAATTTCAAGTATTCAAAATATATTGAATGTGAATTAATTGTTTATGTATGATCCTAAATCACTCAAATTATTTTTGCATATATTTCTACTACAGAGTCTTTGACCAAAACAAAATGCATGGAATTGAAGTTTCCAAGATACAAGACAAATATTATCAGTTTTTGAAGTAAATTGATTGTAATATATACCAATGAAATATGTAAATTTCACATTTACTTTTCGGTTGTTAGAATAAAGAAGAGAACAAAGGTTACAACTATGTACAGACTACCGAGCATAAGCATGAGTCTATCGATAGTCCGTGACACCATCCTCCATGTGACATCAACTTGTTTGACTTTCTCTGTTCCATCATTGGTGGATACTGTGTTTTCATCAATCCTTATACGAGATTGTTTTCGATTGGTTTGTCTTTGTCCACAGCGGTGTATAATTCGAGCTAACATTCCTGGCACTATTTCTTTGGCCGGGTCTTTAAAGTAGACAGAGAGCCCAATAATAACAATGAAACAAACAAAAGAGCCGGTGATCAAATCACACAGGAGGAAGTAGGACAGGATTGATATTGGACTAGAAGTCTTTGGAAGATTGTTTCCAACTATTGTTAAAAATACTGATATCGACACAAGGACCGTAATAGAGTATGATAGGCGTTCTCCGCTCTCTATTGGCACAATAGATACTAAAACATAGAGAGCCTGCAACAACTTCATTGGTATTACAATGTTGATAATAGCGAATGCAGGACGTCTCTTCAATTTTAAGTCAATAGTTATGAAGGACAAATCGTCAGTCAGATGTGTCGTCAATTCTGCGTGAATCACATCCCAGGTCCGATGATTTGTATAATAGTGCATACTGATGGTAGGATCAGGAGCTTGTGTCAGTACAGCGGAAGAGGGGAAACCCCAACACATCAATTCTATAGGACAGGATTGAATATCAAAAGGGTAGTTTGCTACGTCTACGTCACAGTTGCTGGAAATGACGTCAACAGGTAACCACAAGGCTGTACCATTATGAAAATATGTAATTGGAAGGTTTCCCACACCAAGGCTAGTGAATCTTTCAAAAGGACTAACTACCATTAGTCCGGGTTTCCAAACCTTCTTCTCTGGAATTTCAACAGAAGTAAAGTCATTATAGATGGAATCATTCCAGGTAATACGCGAATCATACCACATGACCGTGAAGGAGCCCACAACAGAAAATTTTCCTGTCATCTCATCCAGTTCTCTTATTCCAACAAGAAAAAAGGACACATTTACAACAACAGGAAAATCTGTCGTTATCATAGGGCGGACATCTTTGTTGTAGCCAGACAGTAAATGTGTGTACAAACTTTCCAGTTGTGTGATATTGGATGATAAACTTCTGGGAAAACATAGTACATATATTACAATTTTTACCAGGAACATGATTTCAGCAGGTGCGAATTCGGTGATTATCCAACTTACATGTGGACTTTTTTCCGAATGTGTTAAAGTGCATTAGGATAAACAACATAACTGAATTGCTGAACTCTAAGACTCAATTAATATTTAATAAGTAGTTTAATTAACGGATATGGTTACATGTTGAACTTAAGTAATGTTTACTTTTGAGAAAATGCATAGAGCTAGATTAATAAAAGTGTGAGAAATCTCTACGTTTCTGTAATAAATTGATTCGAATAATCAATTATTCTTTGTTTAGCATTGAAATACAACAATTCAGAGGTGTTTTAATTAATAAAAAATACGTTTACAAATTAAAAAAATCTTTTATTTTTACTGTGGTATTACCCCGATCAAATAAGGCGTATAGATTTTACTTTTCGAAAATACTGATATTTGTTAAGAAGTGTAGAAAAGTGTCTCTATAAAATTGACAAAATAGTGAAATACACACCAATCAAGCACTGAATGATCTAGACGAGAATTCGACATAATAATAATTGCATATTTTCCCCAAACATTTGAAGCCTTTCTTACGCAATGTACCTTTCTTATGACATGTACCTTGCGAATGTCATAAGAAAAAAATCAATTGAAAAAAAAAATTTAGCTGGTACCGTATAAGTGGAATTTTTACAGAAACGAAAATTTAGCAATTTGTCCTAAAAAAAAATCAGTATTTAATTTTAGCAAGAAGTAATTTTTGCGATTTTATGGTGCATAGAAAGATAATGGTAACTTCTAATGCGGAATGAATTGTAAGCGATATTTAATTTCAGCGATCGATCTCGACACCTAAGCTAAAAAAAAAGGAAAATTGAATCCTCACTTAAGTTTCTGCTTATACGGTATTTCCTCGAAATTTGATTCAGAATTTGTTTACAGCATTTCCAGGCATTAAACATCACACATAGGTCCTTCAATTATTGATACTCTTAAATTGTACAGGGAATAAGAAAAAAATAAAGTTCACATCAATGTTGTCTGTGTCCTTAAGCAATGTTAGGGAGATAATAAGGGAGATAGTGTCAAATTATTTGTCGTATAGGAAGAATTCGTTGTTTTCAGACATAAAAAATAAAAAAGAGATAAGGAGAAAAGATTAATTTCGATCTGTTCAACAATAAAAAGGGCTTACAATTACAATATCTCTATAACCCGATCCCACCTCTGGTTTTTGTAAGGGTTCGTGTATTTTCCCTCTTTACAGTTTGTTTTCTGTACCGAGTTTATGAGATTGATCACTGCATGTTCGTTATCTTCACCTTTCACATCTTATATTAGGCTTGGAGAGTGATTTTTATGAAACATGTCCCCTATTAAGCTTCTCTTTCATACAATATGAGATAAATTCATATATTCAATTAAGATAAGATACTAGTAATGAGAGATTATAAAAATGAAATTAATGACATAAGCATATTATGCCCCTCATTAAACCATTAACACAATAGTGAATGTAGAGAGAAATTCAAAAAAATGATAGTGTTACACTCGTCAAAACAATAATCATTATTTAACTAATTACCCGTGTTTTAATTCCCAACACACACAAAAAATCATGACTTGTTTTGCTTTTTCTGAAGATTTCTGAATTAATCTAAAAACTAAAGTGTGGAGAGTAGATAGGGTTAATACAACATAAGATTATCTATCTGGAAGTCAAATAAGGATTAAGAAGGGATTCTTCTCATATTTCTAGTATTTAAAATCAATGAAATTTTCATAGATTCAAGCAGGCACTATCATTAAGTGATGGTATCAATAAGATTGAATTTGATTGTTTTATTTTAAAAGCAAGGTCAGGTCAAGGTCATTATCTTTTTCCTTAACCGTAAGAATAAAAAAAATACTGTTGCCAATCATGCGATGCCTACTTATATTTAAAAAGATTAAATGTCTTTCTTTTTACATAAAAAGAAATTACCATGTAGGGTCTATAAGATGATACTACTAAATTGACATAAATAATTTAATTAAAATAGATATTGGCTAATCCGAATTTCCTTATTTTTGTTTGATTTTTGGATACATTTGTTATTTTTATAAGCTTTGTATATTTGAATTTTTCAAATTTTTACATATGGTAAAGTAGTTATATTAAGATACAAATTGATACAAAAACAAAAAGTTTTGACCGTTTACTAAGAGAGAAAAAACACATTTTACGGATTTTTTGCTCAAATCTGTACTTCGATTGCAAGCTTTTAAAAGTTAACAAAATTGTAGTTTGTTTGGGAAATCATATTTATTTGATGTATTTTAAACCTTCAGTCCATTATTATTAATTTTACTTGCATTTGATTGTTTGAAAATTTTAACTAAATTCATTGTTCTATGGTAATTTTGAGAAGCAGAAAAGGAGATATTTTCATACGCCAACGTTCCGCCAAAAATATAGTCCCTGCTAGATTTCAAACTCAGTTTACCATTTTTATTTAAAGTTGTACAATTATGTTGAGGAAAGACAAATATGATCTTTTAAATCCCTTATATCTAAATATATAAGATATATAAGCAAATATACTTTGAATATTTCATCTAATCAGAAACCAGACAAGAATTCCTCCTTAATAGAAATACATTGATTTTTTTTAAAACTTAATTAATTATTGATTGTCGAAAACAGTCAAAATAAACCGTGGATGGATGGAAATAGCAACGATGTTTAAAACAAGTTTTAAAAGATCAGTGACCTCACCCATTGTAAAGTGTAGATGAATAATTTGTATTTTTTAAAATATATATATTTAGAAGTTGAATTGTCAGTTATTCGAAAATAAATCATTTAACAGTAAAAAGTTAAGTGTTGCATAGATAGCTATTCGATATCTGATTTAAAGCTAAGAGCGGCAAGGACCATTTAGGGCGTTTTAAATGTTTTTCAATATTTCATATAGAGCACAACTTCTGATCCAAAATGTGCGAGTATGTAATGATATACCTGTGTCTGAAGATCATAAAACATGTTTTACTCAAAGAACCTGTTTTCTGGAAAATTCACCAAAATTGCAATTTCACCAAGCCTGATTTCCAATACCTGAACTCCCAGAGGAGACATTGTTATAGAAAATGAAAGAAATATGTCTCCATTGATGATTGAAATGAGACATAGGGTGTAGTAAATAAATTGGTATATCCAAAAGGCCATTCTTTGCATAGTGGGAACCTAGCTCTTTAATTACATGTTATTTTTAATAGAAAAACCACTTTTTAAAATCTGCACACACTGAGCTGATACATTTTTTGAAACACATTGACGTTTAATTGCTTGGTCCAGCAACTCCCTGCACAATATCAGTTGCTCTTGTTCACTGTTTGTCCTTTTATGGCCCTCACTGCATCAAAACAGTGACCGCTTTTTTTTCATAAAGATGTTGTTCGGGTAAGTCAGCGGCAATCATTCTAGTGGCTGCAGTAGATCTTAGTGAATGATTTGAATATAATTCTATTCTAAGCGTTCCCTGTTGACCGGTCACGCCCTTGGTTAGCCCTATTTATTGATCAGGTTTCAATATTACGTATAATAATCATAAATTTACTATAATAACTGTACCTTGCAATATATTCTTCCTACAAAGCCAAAACGCATTTCCAGGTGTTTCTAGATTTTCATAAATTCTAGTCTGCTTTCTGCGAAGCTTGTGAGGGTCTCTTCTCCCTGAATTATATTTAAGACGTCATTGATGAACTCTAGAAAATGACACCCGCTACTCTTGTCCTTTCCTGACTTGAGTTGTGAATTTTCTCCAGTACGTACTAAGTTAAAGTGTTAATAACCTCGGCGTAAAGCAAATTCAGTCTCCGTAAGTATAAACAGGGCATCATATAACTGTGCGACCAGTCGATAGGGGATGCTTACTCCTCCTAGGCACCTGATCCCACCTCTGGTTTTTCCAGGGTCCATGCTTTGCCTTGTTCATGATTAGTTTTGTCTACGTTAGTTATGAGATTATTCAATGTTAGTTATCTCCACCTTTTATATCCGTATAATGAATAAGTTTCAAAAAAAGGCTACCAGTACTTTCTATTTTTTCTTTCAAACGCGTTAACGCATTTTCTACTTGGATCTAATTAAAACTTTTTATAAGAAACATTCTTATAACAGTCAAATTTTATTTCAAAGTACTGTATGCAATGCATTCGAATTCGTTTCACATTCTAAATACAAACTTTCATCATAGTTTCATATAGTACAGTGTCTGTATTTTCCACCGAGTAGACTTCTTCAAATTTAATTTAAAAGAGGGAAATTTCCCATGTTCCTTCTTTAATGAATTGAATTGAGAACTTGTCCACGCGCCTTTGTTTTTTATAGACATTATCAGATTAGATGAATGTTTACATGCATCAGACGATATCTGTCACCTGACTGTGTTAGAAGGCTTCCATTGATCAATATATATTTAGTAAATGAAATTTTGAATAGGTTAAATCAAGAAGGGTTCGAGTAAGGGATATTTTTAAAGTTAGATGTATAGCTTGATGGTATTTATTAGTTCAGGAAAAAATACTGTATGCCCATTGATTAAAGCTTTGAAAACCTTTCACAAAATAATCTCTTAAATAAAATACAAATGTAGTATTATATTTATCTCAAATTAAAAATTTATAAAAGTGTTTCATTCAGGTTTGATAAATTAACGAGTCTGAATATAAATCATTTATTTTGATAAGAAAAAATAAAACTAAAAATGAATTAATGTGCAAGCTTTCTGGCTCCCGAGGAAGGGAGGGGCCAGAATAAGGGACCAAAATTTCACTTGTGAATATATAGAACAAAATGCCTTAAAATCTTTTTAAGAAATGCAGTGCAATGACATGTGATATTGATATTTAACATTGCTTGATGAAACACAAATAAGTCTATTATAATAGCCCTTATCTGTATAAAGTAGGACAGTGAAACATTAAACGTGCAACCATGGTACGATATTTCCTAATATTTCTTTTAGTGCGAACAGGTAAGACTCTTTCTAAAAAGCAATTAATTTAATGAATTATTTCGAATTTCAGTGACCAAAGAAGATTGAAATGTTATACTCCTCTCTTCAAAATCAAATAATTGATAGTCCTCTTCTTGCATATAGTGCAAGGCCTATGTTATGTTTATATTTCGAAGTTTAGCTGTATATATATCTATATACGTGTAAACATTTTTTCAGAAGCACAAATACATTTTTAAAAATTAGCAAGAGTCTCCAAACGAAAATGAAGACTCAGTTTTGATATTAAAAAACAAACAAACTAGTGATTATTATATACACTAAAGAAATCATTTCCAGTTACATTATCAGCATATGCTTAAGACAAGTAAGATTTTGAGAAGTTCCTCATTGGCGATTTCTATGAAGTCTTAGCTTTGAAGACCAGATCTTCCAACAACCTGTTGGAATATTTATTTCGATGGGGACCTATGGTGCTCTTTTATGAGTCGATCTGGGTTTTTTAATATACTTATGCAGAAGAACTTATTCAAAAGCTTCTACATTAGAAAAGCCAATAAGACAATTCGATATATCGACCATGTTTTATTAAATGTCGTCTCGATAAATCCAAGTGAACTCGAAATAAAAGAAAGCACAGAATCTGCTAAATTTGTTCATATTTGCATGATTAACTGTCTTTAGATTGTATGGCCAACTAATAACTTAAACTCTATGGCAAATATAGGATGACTTCAGTTTTTCCATCGTAACATCCCCTATTTATGCTACTGATATTGAACCACCACCTGGCGGGGTTTTCATTGTCTCCAAATTGATTCAGTACGCACAATCATATTCTGAGTACGATCCTTGATGTTCCTGTTTATGATTCCTATTGTTTAAAGGATTTTTTGCGATTGACCACTGTTCGTTTTCTTGACCTTTGTCACTCAGTGTCTTCTATCTATGCAGTGGTTTCTCAGCCTCCCCAGTGCCCTCATGGATGGATACAAAGGGGCTCCTCCTGTTATGCCTTTATCACAGGTGCACCTGACGGATGAACGGAGGCCGAGGTTAGAAATACAAACCCCACCCTTAAAATGATGAACAGAGGTTATGGATATCATAAATAATTGATTAGATGTAACATACTTTAAAGGGATTTTTCTCGGAAAAAAATCCTGCTCTGTTGATATAATACCTTACAATACCTCGGAATGTTTTATTCAATGCTTTTGCAGATTTATTGCAATTTCTTACATTCACTGCTGGTTGAAATAGAAACTGCTACTGAGAATGAATTTATTCGGCTACATTTGATGGATAACCATTTAACAGGTGTGCTCATTTAAGTTTTAGAAAATGAATGGTTAGCCAAAAAAAGTAAACAAAAGATATGTCCTGATTTAAATTGCATTTCGTTTTTATTTTTACATATCTTAAACCTTCTGCTATCTTACTTCTATTCATTAATCTTGAGTGCAAAAGTATGTTTTTCATGTAACTTCAATACATTGAGAAGTTTTAATTCTTCCTTTAATCTTGGTATCAATAAAAAAAGATTAATACACGGCCTCTTTGCACAATTTTGAATATGCTTATCTTTGCTTAAAAATTGAACCTTCTTGAATTTTATTTTTATAGATTCGTTTTTCAAGCATATATATATACTGGGAAT
Organism: Saccostrea echinata; assembly: GCF_033153115.1. NCBI lineage: Eukaryota > Metazoa > Mollusca > Bivalvia > Ostreida > Ostreidae > Saccostrea > Saccostrea echinata. The sequence goes on from NW_026889772.1 coordinate 8,909,510, forward strand.
CGAGTAAAAACATTTCACTTTTGTATCTACATAAACTTTCTTCGGTTTAGTTTTTATTTTTTCTTTGTAAAACTGTTTGATGACCAGTTGAGGTAACTTTTAGATTGGTCTTTCTGATCTCCTTGTTGAGGGTGAATGGGTGTGGATGTCTACTCAGTCCCCGGCGACTTACACCGATTGGGCACCACACGAACCAAATAATGCGAACTCTGACGAGGACTGCGGAACCATCGATTTTAATTACCACTGGAACGATTTGCGATGTTCGCAAAAATCAAATTTTATCTGTGAAAAAAATGTATGCTCAAATGTTTCTTAATTTTTTTTAACTCCTCATATTTTTTGAGATCAGTTAATGTTTTAAGTTAAAAATTCATTTCCTCTCCCTTCAAACCTTCCTACAGTGCAGTCACAGTAATAACAAATGATTCTTCATCACCAGGAAGTATGACGAGGCAGCATAGATTGCTAAACAAATTTCTCAAAAAATTTAATTTTACATTATATTCGATAAAACATATACTGTAATTTGTTTTTTTTTTACAGATTAAACGAAGAAGTTGATATAATTGGCTGAGAAATAAAAGGACCTCAATTAAAAAAAAAAAACCCTTGGTCATTTGTAAATTTGCTTGCTGATTTGAGAGGCTATACAATAAACCGAGAAAATAAACCGTAGTCAGTAGACCAAGTACAAAACTCGTATAGTCTTTAACATTTCTGAATTTTGCAATATTTCAGTTTCCAGAAAAACAATTAATTGCATTTTATAATGGGCGAGTAAGCAGGTGAGTAACAGGGTAAATATCAAAGCAGCTTTTATTTTATCATTCAACTATATTTATTTATTCATTCCTATGTTGATTCGATATATCCCTTTGAACTCAATATAAATGATACCACAGAGTCTGATAGATCTGTTCCATATTTGGATATTTTGCTAGACAAAGACGTTAATGGTAACCCAACAACAGAACTTTATGATAAACGTGATGACTTCAACTTTTCTTTCGCCATCTTCCATTTATGAAGCATTATACCAATATCATCTGCATATAGAGTTTTTGTCTCCTAGTTTATTCGTACGCAAAAGCATGCTCTACGTACGAACAATTTCTGAAAGGAGGCGAGCTATTGACAAATACGTTGATGATACATGGATATCGACATTCTCGTTAAGAGTCGACATTTCGAAAATTCTATAGTCGAGACAATGTCCTTGTCAGCAAATACAATCTATCGTAAAGTCAAATGTTGACCGATGTTTTTCACACAAATTGTTAGGCCATTATTTTCACAGTGAATCGTCTAAGGATTTTTCTGTTTCCCCGATCCCAAAATGACCACACGGCGGACCGGTGTAACCGATTGATAGGGGATGCATACTCCTCCATGACACCTGATCCCATTGAAGTTTTAAGATATCAGTATTTGCTTTTCTCACAATTTGTATTGTTTCAATGAACCTCTGAGCTTGATTACTGTTCGTTATTTTCAGTTCATTGGAATTATTTTAAAGGTAGCGTACTAAAAATTTTACATAAATAGAAAAAAATATTGTCTGGCTTTTTTTTTTAAATATTACTAATTTTGTTTAATCCATGAGTATCAACCATTTATATCATCTCAGATTAGGAATGTGGATATTTCAGATTGTTAGGCCATTATTTTCATATTAAATTGTCCACAGCTTTTTTCAAGTTTACCCTATCATGACAAGGGGACGCGGCGGGTATGATCGGTCGAAAGGAGATGCTTATTCCTCCATGGCATCTGATCACATCTCTGTTTTCGGAGGTCCTTGTTGGCTCTGCTTACAATATGTATTGTTTAACTGGACTTTTGAGCACGATTACTATTTGTTATCTTCACATTTTCATAGTGTCAGATATAAAAGCTAAATCGAGATAATGCTTGTTACTGGGGTCATAAATCCTTTCCTTTGCGTGCAAAGATAAGCAAGTTTCTAGGTTATTGTGCACATAATTCCGTGCAAGTTTTGCATTGGGCGATTCATCGAAATGTGCTTCTCAAACATTAAGTTTCTCATCTTCATAAGTTTAGGTATATTCTTCACATCTGGTGAGTAATACTATTACATTCTAATTTAGATGTACATAAATCATCTAATTCAAATTAATTTCCAAGACGATCTGAGTACTTCCGAAGACGTTATTTTTCCTAAGGTAACTCATGCTTTTAAATATGAAATTGTACGGTGATAATTTTAAAGTAAAACTTTTTTTTTTACATCAACAGGAACTGCTGTTGCCGCCCCCCCCCCCCCCATAAATGTCGGTTTTTAAAAAGAACGATTCAAAATCAATCAAGATATTGCAAAATACTGGGAGTCCAATGAATCCAACATATTTAAGGGATGTTTTTTAAGTTTTGTGTGAGTTAGTGGTGTGTAAATCACACAGACTTGTAACATAGACATATTTCATGAAGTGCGCTAGCTAGCGCTTCATGAAAAATATGCCTACATGCAAGTCTGTGTGATTTACACACCAATAATTCACACTAAACATAAAAACATTCCTTATATGTACATTTTACAAGTTTAAATGCACCAAATATAAACTCAATGTTTGAATTTCTCGCTGCCCTATGTCATCATATTTTTATTAACGTCTCTGTAGCCTCATTGTGACGTCACTTTAGCGCGAGTTTCTCTGTGTATATTTCTACGCGTGAGTATACACAGAAATGGTTTTCAAATGAATTCACAGTTGGCTTAGTAGAAAAACGCAGCAAATGTAAATATTATGCAATAAACATCATAGATCAAACTGACAATATTGAGTACACACTTTATATCTTATATTGAAGTTGTCATCGGAGCTCCGTCTTGTCCCCATGGTTGGTTTCAACATGGATCCTCGTGTTACGTATTCATATCCGGCGTCAGGAATAGTTGGACAGAAGCAATGGTTTGTACGAAAACACACTCTTTTTGCTGGTTTCATCATCTTTTGTGTGGATTTTGTTTCATTTTCGGAAAAGGAATTTTTTTCAATTATTAGATACATATAGATATTTGATTAAAATAGAAATTGAGCGATGTCACATAATAAACTTTTTTGTCTGACAAGAAAAGGCAGAACTGTATGAAGGCTTCCTCATATAAGATAGATTCACGAATCCTAAGAGTCAGATAAAACTGCGTTATGCGGTATACCGGTATATTTTAACCTTCGTTACTGTCAGAAATATAAACTGTAAACAGAATCACTCATAATGCATAAGAAAAGACAGCTTACAACAACTTAAAAAGTGCCAGGTCTAAGATCAAGGGCAAAAGGAAAATCTGATAGCATCTCTTTTATCTTGTATGTGTTAATTTAGATTACCAAAATCAGAGACATTTCATCCCAAAAATTGATATGTTTGAATGTACATTACATAAACTTCAATTTCCAATGTAAAAATCAAGTTCAAAATGCTAGAATGTTGTAGTAGAAATAAGTCACCCAGAAAAGAAGGCAAGACATCATGTATATTGTGCAATCGACAAGGACATGAAGACCATTAGTACGTTCTCTAAATCTTAAAATCAATAACTGGCTAAAAAATGTAGCATTTACTGTACCAATCATTGATTTCATGCTATCAGTCTTACTATTACTTGTAAAGTAGTTGACCTACAAAAATAATCTGTTATGCATACAATCTAATCAATTTGCACGGATCTTTAAAAGTGAGAATAAAAAATATTGATAGTACCTAAGGCGAGCATTCTCATAACCAATGATCAGGAATAGTTCTTATTGGTAATAATCTTAGTTTATTATATTTTTCAGTCGTTTTGCAAAGGACTCTCTGCTAAACTGGTGGAGATAGAGACACAGGATGAAAATGATTTCTTGCAGCATCATCTTCAACGCATGATACGTAGTCGTGCGTATTTTAAACAAAGAATATCATATTTTATGTTTCATATAAAGATTACATTTCTTGGAATTGAATCAATGTCCATAGGTATCTGACATGTGGGTTTGTTTGAGCTTGTTTAAACTTTTACCATTGTCAAAAATTTATGATTTTCTTTTAAATATTTATTAATTGTTGATATATAAAAGAAGAATATTAATATTAAAAAACAGCATTTACTTATTGCCTATCCTTTTTATAGCTATATATAAAAAAAACCCTTATTTTATTCACCAACAAGTGCCCTGAAATTGTTTATTTAGATTCAGACTTGAAACTTGCAATACACCTTATACATGTATTGTCTAATTCGTGCTGGAGTTTAAAAATAGGACTGTAATTACACGGGAAGTTTTATGTTTCATATTGATATTTTCTCTGCAGATAATTACTGGATCGGTTTAACAGACGCAATAGTTGAAAATGAATGGTTATGGATGTCCACTCAAAAGGCAGCTGTTTTCACTAACTGGGGTCCCTATCAGCCGGACAATGATCAGTATGGCGAGGATTGTGCAGACATGGCTTTTTTCGATCAGCGTGGCGTCTGGAATGACGAGGATTGTGATACAAAGCAGCATTTTATTTGTGAAAAAGAGTATCATCAATTTTCTTTTTTACATTTTAATAATTCAAGCAAGAATTTTTCTATTACTTTACTAGGCGTCGGAACTGGGGGAGGGGGGGGGGAGGAGGGGGGGGGGTCTAGGGGGCTTAGCCCTACTCCCAATTTTTTCGCAAAGATAGACATACCGGTACATGTAATATAGGCATTGAAAATTGGGGCTTAGCCTCTCAAACTTTTTTTTTGTTCGTTTAGCACCCTCCCGCCACTTTCAATTTGCTTTCAACGCCTATACTTTAGAAGTATGAAGGAATGTTTGCAAACTGTTGACAACTATACGAAATAATGAAGTATGATTAACACTTAGGAAAAGAAAGATCCACCTTTAAAAATCGGGAGTATTTTGAGCTAAAAAGAAATATTCCGTAATTTTTACACCAATCAGATTAATAGCAGATCCTTTGATCCGCTCACATACCTTGTGTAGCGATCTATGTGAGCGGATCAAAGGATCTGATTTTAATCAGATTGTTTTTACACAATTTACTGTTAAAATTTTATTAGGTCATCATAATCTTCTCTTTTTTCTAAACTTTTTTTATGCTCCGGTTGTGATTCAACTTTTTGTGGTCCTCTTTCTTGATTTCAATTATGGAAGATAATTCCATCATGATGTTAATTCCACACGTTTATACTAAATTGAAAAAAATATATAAAAAATCTCAACGAAAATAGGTCGATGTGTAATTATCGATTTGTACATATGATATACATGTTCCGATATGGGGTTGTCTTAAAATCTATTGCAAAATTCACAAACAACTGAATAATTTCAGATTTATTAATTTTCTTAATTTTCAGATTGACAAGTACAACAGTTCCTCCAGTTGGTATTCTTGTTGGTTAATAAATCTTTTAAATTGATGGGACCTTTATTGCTTGTTAGAACCATTCTAATTACAAGAATGTACAGCTTAACAATATTGAAATTTATGAAATATGGAGAGTTCTGAAATAATTTTAACCAAAATTTTCATCGTGTATTTGGATATAAAAACTATAAAACCCGAAATTTTTTTAAACACAGTTATGTGGAATAAAAATCATAATATTCAGAATCAACAAGATTATTCTCAGATTATAGCCTTGACGGCTTTGTGTTCTGAACTAGGAAATAAGGAAACAAAAAAAAAGTTAGAACAAGTAACATGGAGATCCATGGAGTATCCAACCATGGCGACAGGAAGCAGGCTGGGTAGCTACCGAGATAACTAAACAACATGAAACAAATGTTTAAAATAAGTAAAAATTTAATAACAATTTTAAAGTTAAATTTAAACTTGATTGAAAATGTGTTCAATTACTTATTTGAATAAAAGCAAACATTAGATGAAAAGATCGGGATTTAAACAACTTTATTTATGAATCTGCTTAGTTACTTGTTATGGAGTTGACAGGTGTACCTATATAAAAATACATGTTTCTCTTTAGATGCAAAACATTTTTACAAATTTCTAATTTCATTTGAATATATATCTAAAGAAATCAATCAAATAACTGATATAGTTTACGATTGGCTTGCTAAAAAGCACGTTCAGTACGTAGTAGTAATTTCAACAATCGTTTGTTTGTTCGCGTTGTAAATTAAATAGGATTTTAACAATAACATTTTTTTTTTACTTTTGCGGTTATATTTTCATTTAGTATATGATATATCAATATAATGTATTGTGTAATCAAGGTCAAGTCCAGTAATTTTTTTTTTTCGGGGATGGGAAAAAAAATCTGTCCCAGAATTTTTCAACAAGCAAAAAGAAAGTTGAATAAATAAAATAAAATAAATAAAAAGAGAAAACTAAAATTAAACGCTATGAAACTAGTGTCTCTGTGTGTAGGGGGGTGGTAGTGGGGTTAGGGTGTCGGGGGATGGGTGTTGACCCTTTTCAGCAACTAATCACTTTTCTTCCTTCACATAATCTTACCAAATGAATTTCATAAGTGATTCTGATTCCACGAAGGGGGTTAAATGTTAAGTTTTGTTCTTTTTTCATTTTGTGATTCTTTTTACTCTGAAAAGCCCATGAAGTCCGTCCCTCCTCCCTGGAAAAGCTATTGGTAATACACCTTATCAAAAGACAAGATGCCCAAGGGCCTTAACGGTCACCTGAGTATAATAAACAATTTAGAGGATCCATAGAGTATAAAATAAACTGATAGATGAAGCTTCGTTGCCCAAAAGCAAGAGAAGTAGGATGATCAAAATAAACGAAATAATTAGTCTAGTATTCAGTAACAACTCATAAATTACGTTCTTAGCTGTCCCCCATTTATCAGTATCACCATGCAGACTATCAACAACTTATCAGCGCGTCTATACTATTTTAACCTCATATCATAACCTCTCACATTATGTTTTCTTGGTCTTTAAAGAACAATTAACAAGATAAGTATTTTTGTCTCATTTATATTTATCTTTTACTTACAAGTCTACCTGATCATTAAAACTATAAAAGTACTTTTTGTATTATACAAAAAAAAAAACTCTTTCATTATTCATTTATTCTAGTAATCCTTTAAATAAATTATTTACAGTGATTAATTATCAAAAGTGAATGGCAGAGGAGAATAACTTCTCTTGGTAGAAAACAATATTAACAGAGCCCTTGCAAGGACCAGAACACTTGACCAAATGGTCCAGATGTTCAAAAATCTGCTAAAATACCCTTGCTTATTATAACTTTTACACTGTTTGCCTCCGATATGCCCAGAAGCAGAGAAGACTTTCAAAGAAATAATGCATTTTAACTACAGATTCAACACAGCCCTACCTTAACATCAGAACCCATAACCCAGGGTCATGAAATTTACAAATTTGAAAGAGGTACCCTCATCATTATAACTATGCACTTAGTTGAGGATTTTTAAAGAATTCAATAGAGCCCTCCCCCTCCCCCCCCCCCGAAAAAACACCAGAACCCCTGACCCTGGGAGAACATGTTTTGAAAATTTTGTAAGAAGACCCGTTGCTCGTCATAACTATGGACTTCATGTATCTGCTCAATACCTAGAAGCAGATAGGATTATTTAATAAAATGAATGTTTTTTTCAGTGTATTATCAATGGAGCCCCGCCAAGATCCCCACCCTTATACCAGAACATCTGAGTCAGGGGCCATGAAACTCAAAATTCTGGAAGAAGCACTCTAACTTGCTCATCATAACTATACACTTAGTTTCTTTGCTTTATAACCAGGAGCAGTAAAGAATTTTTTCAAAGAAATTACGCTTTTTTACTATGTAATCAATATACCAATAGACACCCCCTTTTTACCAGGACCTCCGACCCTGGGTCCATGAATTTCACAAATTTTGAAGAGGTATCCTTGCTTATCATAACCATGCATTAGTTTGTTTAAATAATGCCCAGGAGCAGAGAAGATTTTCAAAACATTAGTGCATTTTCTCTATATAATCAATAGACCCACCCCCTTTCACCAGGACCTCCGGCCCTGGGGCTATGAATTTCACAATTTTGGAAGAGGCATCCTTGTTTATCATAACCATGCACTTAGTTTTTGGTTAAATAAAACCCAGGAACAGAGAAAAAAATTTTTAAAGAATTAATGCATTTCCATTATATAATCAATAGAGCACCGCCCTATATCACCAGAACCCCTCACCTAAGGGCCATAAATTTTACAATTTTAGAAGAGGTCCCCTTGATCATCAATAACTTTGTTCTTAGTCTGTTTAATACCCAAGAGCAGAGAAGAAGCTTTTCAAAGAATTTATCATCTTCGCTAGCCAAGGGTTTCTGATACGCTACTCTCCTCATGAAGAGAGTAGCGTATCAGAAACCCTTGGCTAGCGAAGATGCAGCAATTGGTACAGTCCCTGAAACGTTCTACTTTCCCACTTGAACGGTGAGCGAACGCTGAACGAACGCTGAGCGAACGGTGCGTGAACGATGTGTGAACGCAACTTGGTGAAAGGTAGGTGAACGCTGATCGGTGAGCGAACGCAGAACGCGAACGGAGCGCGAACGCGAGCGCAAAGTGAACGGTGAACGCAAAATGAACGATTTATTCGGAATGCCTCTTATCTTTTCCACGCTTTGTATCTTTTCTATTGTATTCTAATGTCAGGCGGAAAGAAATAAATATTCAAAAATTGTCCTAAGAAAGATGAAACATGCACATTTAGTAAAACTATTAATTAAGTTTCTTACAATATTTTCTGCACATATGTATGATGTTTAAATTCAACTGTTTGTAATCTAACGATTTTTATCGCTGTAAAAGATTGTCATTGTTACCGAACGCTGTAGTTTAAAAGATAAAACAATTCTAGTTGTAAAATAAATATATTTATTCTTATTTGATATATTAAACCATTACAAATAATGATTTTCGAAGAGTACATTAAAGACTTATACAATGAATTACAACGGTCGTAACAACCATACATGTAAATGGATTTCCCTGTCAAGGCAATTCCGTGTAAAATAATGAGAAAAAAAAAATTAAAAAAAAGATTTTGCTAGTATGTGGACGTATTGCATGTATACACTCGTATTTAAAAAAAATTAATGCAATAATATATTAATGCATCCTTTCATTTTTTTTAATGATGATTTATTCAGCAGACTTCTAAATGTATCTGTAGACAATTCCCTGTGATTATACTCGGACAAGGTGATACAAAGACGCATTCACATTATTTGTTGTAGATTAAAATTTCAGAACTTGGTATTTAAGTAATACGTGTCATAGTTTTGATTAATCGGACAAATGAGAGAGAGAGAGAGAGAGAGAGAGAGAGAGAGAGAGAGAGAGATTCCGTTTTAGCCCCCCTTTCCACAAATGCATGTACACAATAGACAATATTTATTTTCCAATCAAGGCCCCCCCAGAGAGGCATGAAAGATACATTAGTAGACAAAGGCAGTACATTATCAATAAGGAGATAAATTAAAAAAAAAAATGTAAAATACATACATACATAGCAAGTTGTTGTGCTTTACAAAGTCATATTAAATGATTAGAGAGGTACATGTAGTTTCCAAGTTGAAGTAAAACATTCATATTTTCACATGTAATGATCCAATAATATTTTTGTGAACTATCTAAGCTATTAAAACTTTTATTATGTTTCTGTGCTTCATTTATAAGTTTGGTTCTTTTTTCTTTGTGAAAAGGACAATCTATGGTAAAATGTATTTCATTTTCCACTACATTCACATTACATTTTTCACATATTCTTTTATCTCCTTCTAGTCCAAGAACGCAAGGTGAACGCAAAGTGAACGAACGGAGAGCGAGCGCACGGTGAACGCAGAACGCAAAACTGTGAACGGAGAGCGAACGGTGAACGCACGGTGAATGAACGGTGAACGCACGCTGAACGAACGGTGAACAAACGGTGAGCGATCGGAAAAATGGGAAAGTAGAACGTTTCAGGGACTGTACCACGATCAGCCTGACATTGCTGAAAGTCACAAAGACTGTGTACATCTACAGGAAAAATTTGGATTTCTATGGAACGATTATACCTGCAATGAGGTCAACAATTTTATTTGCGAGCAAGAGTAAACATACCATTGTCTTACTTGTGTATATTACAAAGAACATGTTCTAATTATTTTGATTATTCTTTTTTACTTTGCACTTTCTTGAATGCATTAATATATTGTTTCTCCAATTATATATAAGGTTTTTGGAATATATGTTATAGTTTCACAGGTAATGCTGTCAGAGGACATTGTTCCTTCATATACTGAGTGACAAAATTGTGCATTTAAACTTTGTGGCCTTTTTCACTTCTCAGATTCAATGGTAATGCTAAAATTATATGCAATACTTATTTGATTAAATGATCAAAAGATGTAAATTCGAATAATGGTTAGGTTTGAACCCGTGTTTAGCTGTTTTCGTTTGTCCATCTGACTCTCTGCAGTCTGATTTAAATAGCAAAGATTCGATGATTCGATGAAATGTCATCTAATGAAAAGTAAGGTCAAAAGAAAACACAATGATAGAAATTTGATTCACATTTTTTAATATTGTTTCTGCTTTCATCAACAGTTATACCATGGCATTGGCGGATCCAGATGGGGGGGGGGGGTCCGGGAGTTGGAACCCCCCCCCTTTATTTTTTGCCGAGCGAGAGGATAAAAGGTTTGTTGAAATAGATATTTGTACGTCTAACTCACGTTTTATATATAAACATAGTTCAAAACAACAGTTGCTCATATTCCATTTGCTATCAAATTTTCATTTCCCCCATTAACCTTCACGATTCCTCTCTTTCAGCGTTTTTATTTATGAGTGAATGGAATAAAATAGTTATTTCAATACTAGTATATAATAAGTAACATGATATCGGATTCCGACGATCTTCGGCTATATGCGTACCATTTCCGTATTATCTTTTGAAGGAACTAAATCAAATAGGTCAATAAAAGGAATATGCATAAGGCCACAGTAAATAATATGTAATTCTTCGTTTGAGATAGGTATTCAAAAATTTACCAAAGAAAAAAAGTTTTTCAATCTGTAAAGTTAAATTTCTATGTTTTCTTTGGAAATGCTGCAAATTCAATTTTAAGACTTCAGTAGTTTTTGGAATGAGTTTGTTTTTTTATTCGGACTTGGGGGGGGGGGGGTACCTTTTCAACGTAAAACAAAGATATTATTTACCACGACCTAAGAATTTCTCTCTCTGTGTGTGTGTGTGTGTGTGTGAATCTATGTTTGAGTGCGCGCGTGTGGACCCCCCTTCCAAAAATTGCTGGATCCGCCCCTGCATGATATCTTTTAAAACCAAAATTTAATTTCCAAAGCAAGTTTTAGAGAAACAGGCCTTTGGGCAAAGGTGAACATTTAAATTAACATACAATTTCAATGAAAGATGTATTAGCAACCTCTTTTTTGAATTTTGCGTCAGGATAGTTCGCACTACATAATGAAAAGAGAGATATCTCTTACTTTACATACTTAAAGGACCATTTGAGGATTCTTTATCGTGCCAACGCCTACCGTGTCACGGGACTTACGTTGAAGGTCATGTCCGAAAAACCTGCGACTTTCGTTTCTAGTTCCTGGCGCTATCAAAGAAATTCGAAAGGGGTTGCCCACCTTTATTTTTTTGCCCGTCTTTGCAGATTCCTAATACATACTTTTTTCATATTTGGCTTATATGAGATTTTTTTATGCTCAATTTTGCAACATTCTCCTTTAATGTAAGATGCAACCATGTCAATTTGATAACTTTGCTATTACATTTCAATTCTCAAACATTCTCTAATCATGTTCACTCTCCATGCCGGTGAAATTTAATTTCCAAATGGTATTAAGATGATAGTAATTTTCATCTTGTTCGGTTCCAACTTTTATATGAGGATAATATAGATTTTTTTAGGTTATAAAAACAGAGTATTAATTAAATTAATTAAATGACTGTTTGCTTAAAATTTTCTTTCAGATTGCGTGAAGGTATGATAGTGGGATAAGTGAGCACATAGACAACCAGTTCTATACCTGTACCTTGTACTGCTAATGTACTTATTAAAAGTGTACGATATTTTGCGGATAAAATCGTGTAGACTTGATTTAACACATTTCTGAATGTATTTATGAAATATATAAATATGTATATCTTTCAGCAATGTTCTTGATTAAGCGGACACTGCTCTCTGCCAAAGGCCCTAAAGAGAGGAGCCAAATGTAGTACATTTAAGCCATTTTTTCTTTATGATTCTGCTGACCTTAATTTTTACCAAAAAATTTAAAATAATAAAAAATCTAAAAGAAAAAATTGTCTTGTCCAGCTGAACGATAGGTTTTAAAATATACAATGCATCTAAGTCAAGTTCTAAGTTTTAATATATGAAACCTTTAAAAACATTTAGACACATGGTCAAACCCATAAATAGCTTTACAAAACAAGGTAATTCCTCACTGAAGAAAATGAAAGACATTTAAAGAACATTTTTTGGATGGAAAAGTTATTCAGATTTTGGGTGATGTCTTTTCTCCCATTGCAACGTCTCAGCTTAATTCGGACTGGAATATTTAAAAAGAGAGCTCAACCCGGACCTGACGGACACATGTACAACTAGACATAATTGTAACTGCTATTTTGGTGTTGAGAAATACTTCTTAGTTAAAGTGAAGCTGACTGGTATTTCCCTTGATATTTTCAAATACATATGAACCCCTGTTTTCTAAATCAAAGAATAAAATTCCATGGTACAAATCTTGGCAATTTTTTTATTCAATTTAGAGAAAAGTCCTGTGAAGTGTTATGAAAATTATGAAGAACACCTACTTTGCAGATACATAGCAAAAAGTAAAACAGGGACATGATTTAGAAATTAATAGACTTACAGGATTACTGTGCAACGATATATTTGAGAAGTGGTGTAAATCAGATGTAGATACTTAAAAATTCCAAGGAACTTTTGGAAAATTCAAAATTTTACCAAAATCAATAACATAAAAACTTTTCAACTCTGTATACAACCATTCCCCACAATAAATTAAAATCCAGGCTTTTTGACATCATTGACCGCTGTTTTTTTCAATAATAATGAAACTGGTAAATTTACTTACCTTGTCATTGGTCATTTGCGAAATTATTTTCTTAAAAGACATTCTTGTACACACAAGTTCTCTGAAGTTGATATTAAAAGATGCTTGAGTTTCTGAATGACAACATATATATGGTTTTTGGGGGCAAGGTCCTCCAACAATCTTTTGGAATACCCATGGATACCAATTGCGCCCCGTTGTTAGCAGACCTATTTTTGTATTCATATGAAGCAGAATTTATTCAAAATCTTATACATGAAAAAAAGAAATCTCTTGCTGTGGCCTTCAACTCGACATTTAGATATATCGACGACGTATTATCATTTAACAATAGTTATTTCCATTCATATGTCGACACGATATATCCCATTGAGCTTGAAATAAAAGATATCACAAAGTTTGACACCTGTTTTATATTTGGATATTTTACTAGAAAAGACTTTAATGGTAATGTAACAACCAAGCTTTATGATAAACGTGATGACTTTAACTTTTCAGTGGTCAACTTCCCTTACTTATGCAGCAATATACCCTTAACACCTGCATATGGAGTGTATATCTCTCAGTTGATTTGATACGCAAGAGCATGCTCTACGTATGAACAATTTCTAAAACGAGATAAGGTACATGTATTGACAAACAAGTTGATGAAACAGGAATATCAATAGGTTCGTGTAAAGTCATCATTTAGTAAGTTCTATGGTCAATTCAATGTCAGCAAATGCAATGTATCATTAAGTCATATGCTTACTGACGTTTTTTCATACTAATTGTTATGCTATTAATACACTGAATTGTCACGGATTTTTCCATTATTAACCGGTCATGGCAAGGAGCACACGGCGGGTATGACCGGTCGCAGGGGATGATAACTCCTTCATGGCATCTGATCCCACCTTTGATGTTTTTGGAGGTCTATGTTTGGTCTGCTCCCGATTTGTATTGTTTTAATGTACTTTGAGATTGAATACTGTTCGTTATCTCCATATGTCATTACAAAAGTGCAGCAGGTTGTGGAAATTGATAGCCGATCAAATTAAAATAACCTTTATTTCAACAGTTCACACTAACTTTACCATGAATGCCATGATAATGGCATTCAGGGTAAAGTTAGAAATGCATTGAAATTAAATAAAAAGAGGAAAGAATCAAGAACAATAAAGCTAACATATACAAATGATCTGTATTATTTTTATTCAAATCAGCATTTCTGCTGTTGTAAACGAAATCAGTTTAATTTTAAATTATTTTTTTTTATTTTTCGTCCAGTCAATGCATGTTTTTTTTCAGGCAGTCATTTGTAAATTATAATAATTATACATGTAATAAAAGTAATAATAATAATTTTTTTAAAAAATCCCAGAAAAGGTTTTCCTTGCCACAATAATACATGTAATAATAATAATAATAATAATTTTTTTTAAAAAATCCAAACAAGGGAAAAACAATTTCACTTTACACTATAAATAGTCACTTTCTAAAATCCAGATCAAAATTGTTTTTTTTAAAAGAAGGAATCTGGGATTTAAAGGTTTATTTTAGGGCACAGACACTTGTTTCTGTAATAAGTATTAACACATAGTATAATAATAACACAAGATATCTAGCACTGAATTACATTACATTGGTACCTTATATGATTTACATGGAGTACCCCCTATCTAGAATTGCAATAATATACAAGGTTTTCCTTTCCACAGTGCGAAGATGAGCGATGTGCCCCATGAGTCTCTTGTTCCTTTTCATCTGATCCTCTGCAATTCAAATGTAATTGCAATATTTTCAAAGAAATATAAGTGGAAGAAAAATAAACCACAAGGATTATGAATAGAATTGAGTATAAGGGGAGCAGACTTAAGATTTGATTTTTTAATCCTCCTTTTATAATTTTTGCCTTTACTTATTGTTATGCTGAAACCCAATTTAAGTTTACAAAAATGAAATGTGTTTTGGAGGAAGGGAGAATCATTAGATTTGCTCGAAATTTTAATGACCGATGCATAAGTAACACTTCACCATGAAAGAGAAATTCTACCATTGGTTGAGGGATCCACTTCATTCCTGCTTTCAATCCAATTCGAACAGATTTTTGAATAATTACATGTATATTGCTACAGTTTATAAACTCAGAATTTAAATGAAACTACCTGATTGATCACAATTTTTGACCTTCATCAGCTGAATGGGTTCCGATCGATTGATTGATTGATTTGTTGTTTTTCATCCCTTGCAAGAATTTTCACTCATATGAGACTTCTCAAAATACAGGTGAATGGCTTCAAATTTAGACCTATGATTACACCCAGGGCAATTTAGCAGCTAGCAGTAAGAGTACTTTATTGTGCCAACGTCTATGGTGACACAGAACCAAAATTTTAAGGAAATATCCTAACGACCCGTTACTTTCACTTCTAATGGCCGGCACCTGGCTAAGGAAGATGTTTTGATAACTCCTCCTACTAATCTTTAACAACTGAAGGATGGACATATTGATGCAAGTATCGCCAATGATGCCAAAAATTAAAAACTTAAAAAATTATTAACTATCTTAGTCTATTTTTTACTCGTTGTCTGTGATACTGTCGCATATTTCAGTCCGCCTTGCATGTGCGCATTTATCAGAGTATTAGGTTACAAGTGGCTATGTTTTGCATGGAATCTTCTGGTCGAGCATATATACAACCACACTGCTGACGTTACCCAGCTGCATTCTTTTCTATCTAGAATATTTATGGTGAAGCTGTCTTCAATTTGTAAACAATATATTTTCCGTAAAATCTTTTTTACCACCTACCCATAACCTTAGGATAAAAGGAGGGGACTGAAAAATATTGAACATATTTTCTATAAATTATTGAGCCACATTTACAACTCTACACGCCAGAGTTACATTTACTACCCAATCACTCTACTTCACCAATATCTTTTTAAAATATGTTTTTCTGTGTTTCTTGGTCTTATATGTTGTAGCTGTAGCTGTCATCCTTAGGAGCAAACAGTGATTAACAGCTTGATCAGATAATCGTCATGGTGAAATGTTTCGTTATTGCTTCCTTCCAAGGGGCGTTATCGTCGCACTCCAACACCAAAGGATGCGTGCATATTGATTAATCATCACATGATGCACATATTGATGAACAATTAAAAATGCACATGTTGATGCTTGCATGCATATCGGAAATCTAATTGCTTCATTGGCCTTACGGTTTGACCAATGTTCTTTTAGCATCTCGCAGATATAATTGCTAGACTGTCCTTACGGTTTGACTAATGTACTTTTGGTTCAACTTTGTCACATTGCAGATTTGCATTTGGATATTTATATTGAATAATGTTAATGCATTTTGTATTGGATATTGGTAATTGTGACGTTTGTGTGACCTATCTGTGACAATTGGCCTATTCATAGGTCCTCATATCTTGATTGTACTGTATTTGTTTTGGTAGGGGTAGCCCAGTGATAACCCCAAAAGTATCTCCACAGCAAGTAGCACCAATAACATATATATATAAAAAAAAAATTAAAACCTATCCTAGTTTTATTTTGTAGTGTCTGTGATAAATAATAATAAGTGCGACTAACAACAGGTATGTGTTTTGAATCAACGATTTCTGCAGTAATATTTTTGAAATGAAAAAGATGAAAATGACAAACAATGATCTCATAAATATTCTAAACAATATAAACTGTAAACAGGGCAAAACATCATAAGATAATAACAATTCAAAGGTGTGACTTAAAATGAATGCATTTTAAGCAAAGCAGCTATCGAATTTCAAGAGTAATCAAGACTCTGCTTGAATTACAGTGGCATATTTATTTTGTTAGCATTTAATTTACATTTCTTTAACTTTAGCAAAACACGATAACAATAAATGGTGAAAAGAAATTTAAACAATACAGATTTTTGAGAATCCAAAACATAATGTCAATCAAAATTAAGATAATTAAGATTCCTTGATAGGTTTAATCAACTTTCTCCAGGATTTTTCTCTTTTTGAAGCGTTGTTACTTTCTGACCACCTGATTGGTTTGATTTTCCACCAGATATATAGGAGATCTCTAGGAAGATCCTCAACTCCGATGTCATTCTTAATAATCAATAAAATGCGTGCATTTTTATGAATTGCGTGTATCTTTGCGACCTGGATTTCATATGTTCCCCAGTCATATTTCATAAAAGTTTCTGTAACAACAAATACAACACATTTGCTCATGTTTATAAATGCCACAACCTCTTCTGAAAAGGCACTTCCAGGTTCAAAATCTTTGTCCTGGAAGGAAATGCGAAGGTTTTCTGTCTGCAATTTTGGATATAGATGCAAGCTTAAAAATATGGAGTCAACGGGAGAATATGATATGTATGCATCAAAAGTGGCCGATTTTTGGGTATAATTCAGCGCAAAACCACGCCTCCAGAAAAATTTTATTCTCAGTATTCCATAACGAAGGACCATCCTATATCGATACATTATCGTTATCACTAGCAAAATCAAAAATGTCAACGACAAAATCGATATGGATATATCCAACCAAAGTTGGGAAATGCACTTTAATTCTAATGCCTGGACATTGATAAGGATCTCATGAAGAGTTTTTAATGGGTCCTCGGTACAATCAGTCTTGTTCAAATGAACAAATTTTCTTCTATTTTCTCTCATCCATTTTAAAGATGTAAGAGCACTACAAGAACAGTCTAAAGGATTGTCTCTGATATCAATCATTATGTCGGGTAAACTGTTAATAACAGAAATAGATTCCTCTGAAAAAGAGGCTAGTTTGTTGGATCTAAAATCAAGAAAATTAATCAAAGGTATGAGCAGTAAGGTACGTGGTATTATGGAAAATAAATTGTTGCTGAGTATCAGAACCTTCATTGAAGATGTTTGGCTGCGAAACAAGTTGGGGTGCAATTCGTCTAAACCGTTTTCTGCAAAACCAGCCATCTTTAATTTCGATAATCCCTTAAGGAAAACACCATTGACATCATTAGATAGACCATTGTTTAAGTTGGTTTTACGCATATGAACTTCGATCAAAGAATGAAAATTCTTCAAAAATTTTAAGTACAGATTTCCAAAAGAACAACCTGTGATGTCAATGATTCTCAGACTCGGTAAATATAATTCTATATTATGATAGGAGCACAGAGGAAAGCCTATGTATGATAAGTTAAGCGTCTTAAGGTTTGTTCCAAATACTTTTAATTGCATTATTTCTACATATGGATCGACATAAGAATAAGAAAGATCAATTTCTTCCAATGAAGATGAAAGAGTCATGTTCACGTAAAGCTGTTCTAGATTTCCTCTTGAATCCTTTAAATTTCTTCTTGAAATTCTGCAGTCGGTCAAATGACTGAAATCGATGACTCTAATTTGACTTGCTTGCAAAAACATGAATAAAGTATTGAACTTATTTAGTGAATTATGCGACAAATCAATTTTTTCGATGCATTTTATGAACCTTGAAGGATATAGTGGTGGTATTCGTACCGTGTTTGTGTTCTGAATAGAAAAGGATTTGACGCAAATGTTTTTGAGAAATGCTACGTCGTCATCTTTGAGTAGAACAGGTTCATCATTAGAAGGTGACGAATGCTCAAAGTTTATGTAATCCATTCGATGGGTTTGCAGTCTTTTCAGAGATCTGAGAACATATTGCAAACCGCAATATGTATGAAAAGATAATCCCTTCAAAGAGGAAAAAGGCCATAGCATATCTTCGAAATTGTGTTCACAAGCACAGTTGGCACTGAATCGAAAGTTCAAATATTCAATACTTAGATCTTCTAGATTTTTGAATGAATAGTTATTGAATATGAAATTATTTGATGATGTTATTTCTAGATATTGCAGCCTTTTCAAGTTCTGGAATTCAGTTGAGAAATGTAAGTGAGGAATAACATCCAATGACAGATTTCTCAATGACGTTAGCCTCCCTATTTCAGTGTCAGGATATCCCTCATCAGAAAAAGGATTGAATGGCATTCTTAAATCTTTAAGCGACCTTAGATTTCTGAATGCACCTTCCTGTATTGAATCTTTTGTAATATCATTCAAACCTAAATCTAGAATGCACAATTGTGTCAAATATTGTAAAGCATTCATTTCAATAAGTTGCAGTTTGTTCCCAATAATAGATAATACTTTCAAAGTCTCCAATCCTTCAAAATCTGCGTTTTTAAGACTTGTGATATTGTTGTACGACAAATCAACAGCAATTACCTCTGAACTATTGTTACGCGGTACAGATTTCATTTGTTGATGTTGGCAGTCATATAAAACACCACTTGTACCACATATGTCATTCACATATTTGGACAAACATTTGGCATCTACATCAATCAAGAAAGGGACGAGGATAATTCCTGTCAAAAGAAAAAGTTTGAGTTGAAAGAGTCCATTTATTTAATAGAAATTTAGGTATAATAGTATTGCTTATAGCTACTCTGAATCAGTTTAAAAAAAGACAGAGGAACATTTATGAAATATGGAGATAAAGAACAGCAATCAAGCTCAAAAGTCCATTGAAACAATAAACAGTGGGAGCAAAGCAAACACGGACCTCTGAAAACATCAGAGGTTGGATCAGGTGCCATGGAGGAGTAAGCACCCCCTGTCTACCGGTCACACCCACCGTGTGCGCCTTGTCATGATCGGGAAAACGGAAAAAAATCCGTAGACAATTCAGTGTTTTAATAATAGTCTAACAATTTGTATGAAAAAAGTCAGTCAGCATTCGACTTAATGATATGTTGTGCGTATTTGCTGACAAGGGCATTGTATTTGCCATAGAATTTGCGAAATGTTGACTTTAAACGAAACTGTTATATCCTTGATTCATCGTCTTGTTTGTCAATGCTTGCCTTGCTTTAGAAAATGTTCGTATGTGGAGCATGCTCTTGCCTATCGATTTAAATGGGAGACAAAAACTCCACATGCAAGCGATAAGGGAATATTGCTACATAAATAAAGGAAACTGACGAGAGAAAAGTTGAAGTCATCATGTTCATAATAAAGTTTTGCTTTAAGTTTACATTTAACGTCATTAAGTTTACATTTAATGTAAAATATCCAATTATGAAACAGATGTGTCAGACTCCTTGGTATCTCCGTGGTATCTTTTGATTTTATTTCGACACTGGGATACATCTAATTAACATAGCAATGGAAATGAATATTGTTAATTTATGCCTTCCATATGCTAAGAATGAAAATTTTAAACAAATTGTTTCCCGCAGCTCTGTTATTTTTCAGCCAGTATACAAATCTAAGAACGAAAATAGTTGTTAATATGTCATTTATTCATGACACAGGTAACACATGAACATTGGGAGATCCTATGTTTCTGTACAATTTCTATATACACCTGGTTTTGGATCACCCAAAACTTCAAAGTAGAGCATGATAGTAATCAAAAATAAAATTTTATCAAACACCAATGGTGAATTGATAAAACGTCTGTCGATATATCTAAATGTTGAATTGATTGATTGAATGAATGTTGTTTTACGTCCTGTTCATGTTTTCACTCATATAGAGATGTCACCATATACCAGTGAAGGGCTTCAAATTTAGACCTTTACTCGGCACTCAGGGCCTTTGAGCAGTGAGAGTTCGTTTTCGTGCCAACGCCTACCGTGACACGGAGCCTCAGTTTTTAAGGTCTCATTCGAAAGACCTACAGCTTTCAATTCAAAGTGCCGAGCGCTTGGCGAAGGAACAGTTGCTACTAATTTTTATCGTCTTTGGTCAGTCGCGGCCGTTATTCGATCACGATCTTCTGATCACGGAGCGAGCGCTCTACCGACTGAGCTAACGTGACGGTTGAATTGAAGACCACAGCAAGAGACGCCTTCATGTCATTTTGAAGTTTTTGAATAAATTCTGCTGTAATTTATGCATCAAATAAGCTTAGTATATCCTTTTAAACAGTCCATGCTAATGTTTGTATTGGGCAACCCGATTGATATAATGGAGTTTGCAATAAAATATAGAGATATCGAACAGTATTCAAGCTCAAAGTCCATCAAAACAATGCAAATCGGGAGCAGAACAAACACGGACCTCCAAAAACAGATTTGGGATCAGGTGCTATGGTGGAGTGAGCATCCCCTGCCGACGGGTAGCACCCGCCGTGTGCTCCTTGTCATGATCGGTAAATAGCAGAAAAATCCGTCAACAATCCAGTGTATAAATAATGGCCTAACAATTAGTATGAAAAATGTCAGTCAGCATATGACTGAATGATATATTGTATTTGCTGACAAGGTCATCGTTTCGACCATAGAACTTAAGAAATTATGACTTTTAACGAGACTGTTGATGTTTTTGTTTCATCAACTTGTTTGTAAATAAATTATCTCATTTTAGAAATTGTTCATACGTAGAGCATGCTCTTGCGTATCGAATCAACTGATGATATACACCCCATATACAGGCGATAAGGGTATATTGCTGCATAAGGAAGGGAAGTTGAGCATTGAAAAGTTAAAGTCATCACGTTTATCATAAAGCTTGGTTGTTAGATTACCATTAACATGTTTTTCTAGTAAAATATCCAAATATGAAACAGATATGTCCGACTCTGAGGTATCTTTTTTTCATATTCAATGAGATATATCGAGTTGACAATTGATAATACGTCGTTGATATATATAATGCTCACAAAATTATATAAACAACGTACTTAAAGTAGTCATCATACTTGTGTTAGAAAAGAATACAATTTGTTCTTGATACTAATGAAATATTTAAAAAAATAATGTAATGAATATTTTAATACACAACCATTGTATATGTTCGATAGGCTTGCTAAAAGTTACGATCAGTTGTAGTAGAACATAAGTTTAAGGTGTATGGAGGAATTATAGAAATAACTTTATTCAATAAAAATGCTTGTATATAAATTGGAGTTATCGGAGAAACCATTATTAAATGGTAAATATATTTTGAGGGAAAGCAAACGCGTAAAGAATACAGAAATATAGAATAAAGAGATACAGGCAAGAGTAATGACTTGTTTTTATCATGTTGCGAATAAAATATTGATTAATCATAGGAAATATTAAGAAATTTTAGTATCATTAAATTAACTAAACTATATCCTTCATATTAACAATCAAAAGACATTTCTAGTGAAAATGTTCTTTTATCATTTAAAGGTGCTTGGACACAGAATTGAAGTTTATTTTTTCTCAAATTTTCTGTATAATTTCATAACTTATATGTTGCTATAGCATTTCATACTAAAATATAATAAAAATCTTATTTCATCTCGAAGTTATTAAAACTTTAAAACTTCGAATTTCTGGACGCGTTGAATTGACACATCCTTGCGCTTTCACATATTTTAATTTTATTCTTAATACTTAAGAAAAGTGGCAATTTGTTGTGTATTAATGAAAAATATTAAACCTATAACCCAGAAAATTCAGAGTAGTAATGTTCGAAAGCAAAACCCACTCATTAGTACTGTCAGCAGTGCTCAGTGGTGTGTGCAGAGTTTAACAATTGAACACATCCGGTAAATCGTAAACATTAACAATAACAGAGCTCGTGCCCTGTTTACAAAAACAGTTTACGTTTCACGGGTGTGGTCAATTTGTTAAACTCTGTACACATCACAGAGCACGGACTGACAATACTAGTGAGTTGGATTTGCTTTCGAACATTTCTACTCTTCTGAATTTTCTGAATTATAGATGTAATATTTTTCATTAATACATAACAAATTCGCTTCTTCTCTTAAATATTAAGGATAAAGTTAAAATTTGTGTAAGTGCAAAGATGTGTTAAACAAACGCGTCCCAGAATTTCGTAGTTCTAATAATTTCCAGATAAAATAGGTTTTCAATTATATTTTCGTGTGAAATGCTACTGCAATATATAAGTCGTGATATTATACAGAAAATTTGAGAAAATATTAAGTTCAAATCTGTGTCTAAGCACCTTTAAGAGAAGTCTTAAAAATGATTTTGAAAAACGATGTGATGCAACATGAAGAGTGAAGATTTTCTCTTTTTCTATACTGGTTAATAGACCTAAGGTGCTTACCCAAAAACATAATACTATCTCCTTGTTTCAGTTGAAGAAGCATTTTGTGTCAGAAGAACGCATGCATTCCAGTTTTCCTTTACTCTTTCACTTGCTGAATCAGTACCTCAATAAGGTGTAAAAAGAGTATAACCATGTGTTGAAAAAATAGTATATTATTGTTTTATTTGTCATTTAATAGCGTTTTAATAAATTTGGTCGAATAATTTCTACATCTGAAAATATAACAATATTATAAAATTTCTGAATATAAAAAAAGAACTTTATCTAAAACTGTTACTAAACAATACAGAAATGTATATAATCATAAAAAAACGAAACAAAACAGGAAGATGAATGGTGATAATATTGCGTCATATTTTTTTTTAAATTTATTTTTTTTTTACTTTTTTCGTTTCAAATATGAACAAGACTCCATATTACCGGATAACTGATACATTAAAAATAAAACTTATAAGAGTCGTAATGTTTGCAAAATTTACATAGTTTCATTGCTATTTTGTGTTGCGATTTTTATTTGAAATAAATTATAATGATGTGTTGGGTTAGGAGAATAACTATTTATGTTCTTGTGAGGTGTTTTAAGTAATAGATAAAATAATTGTTTATGACTTAAAACTTTAAGGCGAACATTAGGAACTGCTACAAAAAGAGAAGGAAACTTTTCGTAATAAAACAGATTAAATATACGAATCAAATGAAATAATACTCAAATGAGTAAATAGACTAACTATTGAAATGAGAAGTTCTAATTACTGTTTTGTTCAGTTTGCAAAGATGACCTTTTAAATCATCAAGGAAATAAATATAGGATCTCCCATGATTTGTAGTTGGATATTATTTTTATCCAACGAGTTGTGTGCTTTTTTTTATCCCCGAGCCATTGCGAAGGGATAAAAACACACAACGAGTTGGATAAAAGTCATATCCAACTACAAATCATGGGAGATTCTTTTTATCCCATGTTAAAATCTTCACAACCAATGTTTTACACTGTTTTATATAGGACTCCACTTTATTTTACTTCATCACTCTAACGCAAAAACCATTGTGAAGTCACAACTGCACTTAACTGTGGGTTATGAAAAAAATATCCAATGAGTCATATCCACGGGATAAAGGGGTAAACATGGGATAAATACGTTTATAAAACGGTAATAATCAGTTAATTTAAAAAAAAAAATTAAAACCCTAAATTATAAACGACAAATATTCTTAATGTTTCGATAAAGGTTTTAATTCCATAGTTTATGTGACAAATCTTCGCAAAGTTGTTTTTCATTGCTGATTTTTTGTAAAATTCGGGAAAATTTTCTGTTGAACTAGTAAAGATGTTCTGGGTTTTGAGAAAGCAGTAATTTGACTTAATTTTCTTGATGTTTAAATATAAAAAATATTGAAAATAATGAAAAGTGATCAAAAAACTATGGATCTTTAAAAAACTGGACCTCTACAAACACAAGAGGTGGGAACAGGTGCCAAGGATGAAAAACCACCCTTTATTGACTGGTCACTGCCGCCCTGAACCCTCATCTTATAAATCAGATAAATAGAGTAATCCGTTTTCAAAATTGGTATTTAAATATTTGAAGAATGAATTTAATACCCGCTCAAATTATACAGTATAAGCTTGGTTGGGGCAGTTTTCGCACTATAAACCGCGAAAATTAATAAAAATATTATAAATTACTTTACAACGTCCTCTAGAATTGAGGGTTTTTACCTACCTTTACTGTCTGTTTTTCACTTCAAATGGACCTCGGTGGATAAATTTTATTTAGGCGTTGTTGCTAGTGAGCTTAACGAAGCAATAGCTTTGGAAACGTCTGCAACAAAAACTATGACAAAATCATTCGATAATAGGTTACAAATCTTTTTCATATTTAAATTATTCTTTTATAAAGGAAACCCCATTTGTGTCTAGTTTTCCAATAAAAGGCATTTTTATTGAGAAGAAAGAAAAATAAAGAAATGGAAGTAAAACAGAAAAATACGAGGGCAAAAGGGAAGTAAATGAATTTATGTTCTGAAGCAATTGTATCAAATTGGAACAAACCCATTTTGTATTTTCTGCTAACTAATTCTTTCTTTCAAAAATGTTTTTCCTGATCAATTGTATCTAGCGCTCATTTATACATTTTTAAAGAATATACAATTAATTATACAAAACGACTCCAGTCTTCGATTGAACAAAGGCTATAATTTTTTGAGGATAATAACTTTAAGTATCGTATGAAAATAATCAATATTCATATAACAGTTTTCAGAAATCAATGTCCGCCTCATATAAGACGTCGTATTATACTTATAATTAAGTATTTATATTTAGTTGTGTTAAACTGTGTAAAATCCTGTAGATACGAAACTTTGTATAAGCTTTTTATGCGTTATGAGGCATCACACACGTACTCTGTAGACTATACGTGTATCATGTTTGATTCAATGTTGGATTGAAAAATATTTCTATTAGTTTAACAAGTAAATACCTGGAGATTATTTTGATTTCGTAAAGATTTGTAAACATTTAAACCCAAAGGGTTTAGAACAGGCATCAATTTCATTAAATTTTCAGCTTTAAAATCTCAGAAAAGTTCCAAACTAAGTTTCATACTAAATCAAAGTATTTACTATAGTTAACTATAGTTTACTATTATGCATTATGTAACTCTTTATAAGTAGGATTTTCGATGTAAAAAAGATTTTTGTTTACTTTTAACCTAAAAACTCTTATATTTTTAAACCTCGTATCACACAGCAAGAATGCTTAATTTGTGTATAGGAAAGACATGGTCAGAATTTTTTTCTATAGGCTAACAAATTTAAAGAGTGGGTTACATCCTCGTTACCCACTCCCTCAAAACTTACCACAATAGATACGCTGACACGAATCACGTACTTGATTCTAACAAAATGTGTTACAATATTCTTTGGCACAGTTCTATGTATTTTGCAAACGCAACTTCAATTGTGCTAATATTTCCAATTATACTTAGGAAAAAAATAATATGTAAGTTCGGCTGAGAAGCATTTTCATAATGCAAATTCGGTTTTTTTCTTATTAGTTTAACAAGTAAAAATTATTACATGCAAATAGAAAGTGGAAAGATGTACTACTGTGTATAGACTTGTGTCAATTCTTGATATACCAAATACCTCCTTTATTAATTAATCATTTTTTTTATGTAAATGTCTCATTTTGTTTAGGCTTTTCTGACACTAGTAAACGACGAAAGACATTGGTAAAGATTTTGAGCTAACCATTTTTTGTGTCCCTGAGATAGAATATCAGAGGAATATTGATTTAGTCCTGTCTATTATTTTTACACAAATTTAATCTTCCTTATATTTTGATAAAAAGTTTTATACTAGAAAATCAAAAATATATATCAGATCTATTTCTCTTAACAATTGTCCATTTTTTTTCAGGCAAATTTATTTGGGTAGGGTTCAAAAACATTAATCTTTCTGAATTATAACTTCTGAAGAAGAAAGAAAACGCTTGAGACTTTATTACCATTTTTGAAATATTATTTACCCACAGTAAAATTTAAAGAGGATCATTACAAATATACATAGAAACCATGCATTTTTTATTCATATACAGTGTATAAATTTCTTTTCAAACACCAGCTAGGTAAATAATCTTTTAAATGACGAGTGTGGAAACTTATTTTTTGAAATGTGATAAAACAAATCTAAGAACACGCGTATTATTGCTCACATAGTCATCGAACATCATAATAGCCTATAGTTATTTGTTTTCCTTTAACGGGGATAAAACATCTTGTATTCTTGATGTAAGGTATAGTATAACCTTTTTTATTTAAACTTTAAACCTGCGTGATTTTACCCCTATGTATTTGCCTACCAAAACCAGTTTTTGTATAACAAAAAAAAAAAAAAAGACACAGGGTCATTATTCTACAGGGTCATTTTTCTACAACCCACACGGAGAAAAATGACCCCAAGGCCATAATTTCTACAAAAAAGTGGGTCATTTTTCTAAATAGAATATTGACCAGGGGGTCAAATTTCTGCGTAGAAAAATGACCCCCGGTCAATATTCTACGGGGGTCACCTTTCGTCGTTACACCATAAAAATCATTTTTAAACTGCAAATAAAATTGATTTCTTTCCCTTTGGTAAACAATTATCATCTGCTACAGATGTCTAACTAGGGTTACTCAAGCTACGAAATATAGGATGTAATTGGAATACATGCTAGAACCATTCACAAATTTCAGGACCGTATGCATGGAAGAGGAAGTGTTGAAAATTTACCAAAAAGTGGAAGGAGAAGAAAAACAACTGTTCGCGATGACAGGTGTATAATGCGGGGCGTTAAAAAGAATAGAAGACAGACTCTTAAAGATGTTATAAGCAGCTTTAATGCAAGAACTGGATGTGATGTTTCCTTTAGCACTGTAAAAATACAACTGGATGAATAAGGATACAAGCGTTGTGTAGTTCCAAAGAAAACAAATCGTGAGAAGAGAAGCCTTTTCTGCAGACAAAAACTACACTGACCAATGGCTAATCAGTGGGCGTCTATCATATTTAGCGATGAAACAAAAATTATGCTAGGAAATAACAATAAGGTACATATATAGATAAAAGCAAACTAAAGATTAAGTTGTCTTGGTTTGCGTGGTGAAAAGGAGACGACATGCCGAGCTTCCGTTATGTTCTGGGCTTTATTTCGTTTCATGGAGTTGGTACTTTGAAAGCTGTAGATGGAAACATGAACAGTGAGAAGTGTATTGAAGTTTTGGACGAGTATCTTTGGTCCGTGGTCGTTAGGCATTTTAAAAATCGCCGTTGGGTTTTTCAAGAGGATAATGTTCCGTTTCATGTGTCCGTCGGATCAAATGAATGGAAACATAATACCAATATCGAAACACTCTCTTTGCCCTCACAGAACCGAGACCTTAACATAATTTAAAATGTATGTAAAATATTGAAAGTGAGAATGCAAAGGAGAGCGAACGAAATAAGAAATGCTGAAGATCTGAAACTAGTTGTTCAAGACACTTGGAGTAATCGCCATTTGGTTTACATTCGTAGCCTATATCAAAGTCTACCAAGGGGGATACTGACTGTATTACATTTTCAAGGACATACTAGTATATCATTGTATGGGACATTGTATGTAAATTGAGCGGGTGTCATTGTATCGGCCATAGAATACGCGAAATGTTGACTTTAAAAGAGTCTGTTGATATTCTTGTTTTATTAATCTATTTGCCAGAAGCTTGTCTCGATTTAAAAAAAAAATGTTCGTATGCTCTTGCATATAGAATCAACTTGGAGGCATAAACTCTATATACGGGTGACAATGTTATATAAGAGAAGTTGACAAAACAAAAGTTGAAGTCATCACGATTATCATATTGTTTTGTTGTTAGGTTACAATTAAGGCAATCTGAACGATCGGGAAGTTGATGACTGCATGTATAAATTGATATTTTTTTCTTCATTCTCATTGTTTATTAAGGTTATAAACTGAAATATAATAAAGTAAAATTTAAAATAAATTTTATATACGGGGTAATTCAAAAACTACATAGACAATGTCGCTTTTAATTAATCATTTATTTTACAACATTGAAGATCAACACACTTTCAAATGTAAAAACATTTATTTTTTCGATGATTGAAGATTCATTTCATTTGATTAATCGGAACTCATGTTACTTAGTTTCAAAATCAAGATGTTTTGTCACCATGGAGCACTCTCAACAACACTGTACCGTCATAGGCAAACGTTGAGAAATGATCTCAACAGTACTCTTCCAAAAGAAGTTTCTTAAGCAAAGCATTGCTACTCGCTGCTCCATAGTTTTTGTATATCTTTTCTGACTATTCGATATTTTTATTTCGATAAAGTATTATTTTTATGATTGTTGAATTAATTGACGTAAATGTAAAGAAAATAAAACCAAGGTTAAATTTCTGCAGAATACAAAAGTTATTACATTGTATAAAAACGATTCTGAGCATGAACCTCCACAAATAAAAACACGTTTTTTTTCTAATCAATATGAGAGGATTTGATGTTTTCCGACAATCTATAAAAATTGTACTGCTGTACAACTAAGATAAGATATAATTCAAAGAGCATTTCGTTTTTTCTGAAAGTTTTCATTGTGTAAGCATTTTAAGGATGAAAGGACTGACATTTTTTTTATGATGAACGATCGGGAAGTTGATGACTGCATGTATAACCCACACTTTGGTTCTATAAATATTGTATTGTTTCCAACCTAAAGGCTAAACTGCATGGATAGAAATTTTCTGTTTGACTAATTCCTAATATATCAGAAAACATTTTACAAAATAGTGATGTCTTGGTAAAGAGATACATTTTTAGTGCTGAAAAGACATGAAAATTGCAAAGAACTGAAAGGTATATTTACTTTGAAAAAGTGACTGGTTTTGAATTAGATTTTTGACTTTACGTTACGTCGAGGAAATTCAAGTGGTCCTCTGTGAATCCTATTCCTACAAAGTAAAAAAACCTTACATTTTATATTTTGAAATCGTTGGGGGAAAACTTGACTTTTGCATGAAATATAGAGGTAACGAACAGCTCATAGTCCATTTCAACAAAACAGATCAGGAGCTTAGCAAACACGGACCTCTTAAAACATCAGAGGCGGGATCAGGTGCCATGGAGATGTAAGCATCCCCTGTCGACCGGTCACACCCGCCGTGTGTTCCTTGTCATGATCGGTAAATGGAAAATTCCGTAGATGTGTAAATAATGTCCTTACAATAAGTACGAAAAACGTCAGTCAAGTTAATCGTCAAATCTATAGTCAATTAATATGATAGTCTTTTTTTTTAAAGTATACAATTATTTTCCTGTAAATCATGCCCCGTATTAAAACAGTCCTCCGGAGAATACTCAAAACATTGTAACCTAATTCAAGGAACCTCGTCAACGTCTTAAAGTTCTGTTATCTTTATAATGCACTTGCGAATAGTCAGGTAAGTTAGAGATAAGATAAATTATTTCAATACAAAATGATTGCCACTTTCATAACAATTATTCTATTGAATGCAGGTAATTGTATTTTGTTTGCTTTTATTTGGATTTTTTTTTTTCGGGGGGGGGGGGGGCAAACAAGTGATCAATATAAATCAAAATAAACATGATGGGATTGTTGTTAATTTATTCAGATAAGTAATTGAAACTATTATTTCAATCAAATTCATATTTTAGTTTTTTAATTAATATTGAATTTTTACTTATATTATACATTTTTTCCTGTTGTTAAGTTACCTTGATTACTGCCCAGCCTGCTTCCTGTCCCCATGGTTGGATACTCCGCGGATCTTCATGTTATTTGTTTGTCAATGATGACACAGAAGATTGGATGGTTGCTATGGTGGGACACTTTAAATTACCTTAGCATTTACATTGTAAAATTTGAAAGTTGTGAATGTTCTTTATGAAAAACGTATTATACTTTTCAATATTAACATCACCGTAAAATTGCACGTCGGAAGAAGAAATTTTTTCAGTCCTATAATGCTAAAATTAATTTTTGTATCTCGATTGATTGATTGTTGTTTTACGTCCCATTCGAGAATTTTTCATTCAAAGAGAGGTCATCATATACCGGTGAAGGCCTTTTACTCGGCACTCAGGGTCATCAAGCAGTGAGGGATCTTCATCGTGCTAACGTCTGTCTTGCGTTTTTAAGCTTTCATCCGGAAGAACAACAACTTTTACTTCAATGTGCCGACCACTTGGCGAAGGAACAGTTGCTACCTATTTTTATCGACCTAAGTCAGTCGCCTTCGGTATTTGAACCCACGACCTTGCGATCTCGTAGGGAGCGCTCTAACGACTGAGCTACAGTGACGGTTTTGTATTTCAAATATGATATAGGTACATTCAACAGAAATACGAATTGTTACTATATTTATTTTTTTTTTTACGGTTTGATAGAGGGTATATTGTCCTCTGTTTGGCTTTGACCTTCTAAAAAAAGTTGTAAAATTGTAAGCAATCTTTACATTTGAAAGCTTCAGACCATGTTAAGGACAAGTCATAGAATGATGAAATAATGTCACTTATATTTAAAACATTTAGGGAGAACGGAATCAAAAAGTTACTGGTCTAAGCTAAAATCTAATTGGAAAAGTTCAAACAATGCCTCTCAAGCTCGAATATTGTTTTTTTTATTTAGTTTGTTCAGTTTATACCTACTGGTATATCATTTCTACTATTTAATGCACACAAAGTATTTTGTGTAAAGTCTTCATTATTCTTTTAGGGATTACTCCTACAAGTTGTACCAAAATAAGTCTTCAGAAACATTAGACTTTCGCTTGCATTTGTTTTAGATTTCAAAATACTGTTGTGTGGGTTTACAGATATAGTTTTGCTGTTCATGTTCGCAACAGTAGAACGAAGGCCACACACACATTGCCAATAGATAACTTATGAGTGTCAAATTTTCTTTTCAGTCATTTTGCACTAATCTTCATTCGAAGTTAGTGGAAATTGAAACTGTGGCTGAGGACGAATTTTTACGTATGCATTTGATAGACAACAAATTAACAGGTATAACTGCATATGTAGATGAAGTCAAACAAATTAAACAGGTGTATTATAAGGGAACAGATGAAGAAAATTTTTCACGTATGGTGTCGCAAGTTAAGATTTTGAATTTTTATTTACTAGTTTTCAATATTTGTGCACATTCATCAGTTTCCCACTTTTAATAAGTCGGAAACAGAATTAAACGAACTGTTAATGCATCAACAGTACAAGTTTGATTTAGCTGTATCAATATTCCACAATTTATCAAAGTTTTTATTTTACATATACCAAATCAAACTGAAGGTATTTACTACAGTAAACTAATGTTTCTTCAGTATTCAGATAAACCAAAGTTTCTGTAGTATTCAATACAGTAAAGCAATATATCAATTTGTTATTTAGACACTACACTAAGCTTACGTTAACATTTTGTCAACTATAATTTACTATGATTAACCATAGTTAACTGTGGATAACTATGGTTCATGAAAGTAGTCGTTGCACTTGCAAAAACAAATAAAGGTATGAAAGTTTTTACTGTTGTATTTATAATAGTATTTAAAGTATCAAAGTTTTACTGTACTTGGTCAAAGTTCCATAGTATTCACGTTTCTGAAGTAAATCAAAATATACATTTGATACTACGGCTGTTAACGATAGATTACTCCAGTAAACTTGAATTTACTATCGTATTCTATATTTAATTTTAATTTATTTAAGTAAATTATAGCTTACTTACTACAGTAACTTTGCTGGGAAAAATACGTAAATCATGAATTGGTATAGTGAAAAAAAAATCATTCAATCTTTAAATAAATTCTTTTGATCCTTTTTGAAAATGTCTTTTGAGAAATAGAATCTTATCAAATATAAATGACCAAATTTATAATTTACAGAATGCCTAATATTTATCAAAATCAGGAAACCTACACATACGAATACGAAATATGCTCTGAAGCATGTCACTAGAACTTTGACCACAATCAGACCTAAAAGAAGGCGCCATTATAATACGATATTCTTATTCAGGTAGTTATTGGATTGGATTATCTGATATCCAGAATGAAGGGGAGTGGGTATGGACTTCTACCCAGAAAACCCCAACTTACAGCAACTGGAACCCTGGCCAGCCTGACAACGCCGGTAAACACGAAGACTGTGCACATTTATACGCACATTTTGGACTTCATTGGAATGATTTTCCCTGCAATTCAGCCAGCCATTTTATTTGTGAGAAAGAGTAAGCATATTTTTTCTCGGACATTTCACCAACAAGTTCTCTTTGTTGGTTTTATATTCTTTACTTTACACTCTCTTGAACTTTTATGAATATTTCGGAAGAAGTCCAAGGGTTTATTTTTTTTTTATTTTTTTATTTTTTATAATATGAAAGTGTATTTGTAGAACGTTTACCTGTAACATAACAATTCAAGATTTGTGAATTTTTATTTTTTTCAGTTTGGGTGGAGATGTTGAAATCATAGGTTGATTATAAGATTTATGTTATATATCATCGAAAATAAATGTTAATGAAGCTGGTAGAATGTGATGTTGGAGTTGGACCCGTATTTACCCCAACCGTCGATAAATTTTTAGCCAATTAGCGCGTGAAATGCATTCGTAAAAATATTTTTCTTAAAAATAAATCAATAGGAAATAAAAGCTAATTTGAGTTGTTTCTATGGGTTTTTTTTTCTTCTCTAGCGGAATTTGTCTTTCATGCTTAAATAATATTTTATGTGTAATTCCTGCTTTCAATATTTCATTTTTCAAAAGAAATGATTGTCGTTGAGCTTGAATATTAGATTCTAATTTTTATAATATTTTTCAAGAATCATTTTTTATTCAAAGAAACTTATATCTAATGTTTTCTTTTATACTCATGACTAAACCGACATTCTATTTAATCTTATAGTCAATAATTTTATTGTAAGTTTGTTTACATGATTTGAATCTTATTTTAAATGGTTTTTATGAATATTGTTTTAGCACTTGGGTGAATTCTAAAAAATTAGAAAAGTAAAAAAAAAAATTAAAAAAAAGTGATACGTAGCATTTTGACCCAAATTTTAAAAAATCTGTTAGATTTTCAGATTTAAGGTATATTTGCAAATGCTGTGAACGGATTTCAATGAACATAAAATTATAACAAAAGTAAACTTTGTGCAATTTAAACTGATAATTAGGGGCGAATTGTTGTCAAAGTTAACTAAATTGGATCTATCTTCCTTTTCATTATGACCGATGTGGACACACGAGTGGAGTGGATATACAAATGCAATTGTGTGACTTAGCACTATAATATAAGTGGGTTAATTTCCCATTACAATATATTAACGTGCAGGTGAGTTAGATAAGAATATTATACACATGCAATTGTGCCTTAGCACTATGATATAAGTGGGTTAATTTCCCATTACAATATATTAACGTGTAGGTGGGTTAGATAAGAGTATTATACACATGCAATTGTGCCTTAGCACTATGATATAAGTGGGTTAATTTCCCATTACAATATATTAACGTGTAGGTGGGTTAGATAAGAGTATTATACACATGCAATTGTGCCTAAGCACTATGATATAAGTAGGTTAATTTCCCATTACAATATATTAACGTGCAGTTGGATTAGATAAGAGTATTATACACATGCAATTGTGCCTTAGCACTATGATATAAGTAGGTTAATTTCCCATTACAATATATTAACGTGCAGTTGGGTTAGATAAGAGTATTATACACATGCAATTGTGCCTTAGCACTATGATATAAGTAGGTTAATTTCCCATTACAATATATTAACGTGTAAGTGGGTTAGATAAGAGTATTATACACATGCAATTGTGCCTTAGCACTATGATATAAGTGGGTTAATTTCCCATTACAATATATTAACGTGTAAGTGGGTTAGATAAGAGTATTATACACATGCAATAGTGCCTTAGCACTATGATATAAGTAGGTTAATTTCCCATTACAATATATTAACGTGTAGGTGAGTTAGATAAGAGTATTATATTCCGAGTACTCTTACAGCTATAATTATTGATAATAAAAGAAAATGAAACAAAGGAAATTGAGATTGGCATTACAGTAAATCATGTATTGTGAATTATGTTTACTGATGGGGGGATAAATCCATTATTGCTGTTATATGTCATTTTATAGACTGGGTAAATTTCTAAGTAAGACAAAATCAATTTTGTATTTGTGTATAAATGTTTGAATCAGAACTGATATCCAATGATATATTCCTCTGGTCTAAATAAAGAACTCATCAAAGATCGCCGTCAAGATAGATAAGAAACAGCTGTTTCAATTCATCTATTAAACTCGCCAATGTTTCCAATCGCCATTCCGATTATTTTCATCAGTTCAGGTATTCCATAAACACCTTATATATTTCAAAGAATTTAGAATGAAACCTCATCAACTGCTGTATTACATAATTAAATCAGTTGTGAAGTTGCGTCCAGTATACAGGAAATTAAGAGATTAAGTATTTTTTAATGTGTTTGTTACAGTTTCTAGCGCTGTTGTTCAGCCTGGGCCGTGCCCCCATGGTTGGATACGCAATGGGTCATCCTG
Organism: Saccostrea echinata; assembly: GCF_033153115.1. Lineage (NCBI taxonomy): Eukaryota > Metazoa > Mollusca > Bivalvia > Ostreida > Ostreidae > Saccostrea > Saccostrea echinata. The sequence continues at coordinate 8,944,799 of NW_026889772.1, forward strand.
TTACGCCTTCATCAGTGACGTACCTATGGACTGGACAGAAGCAATGGTCAGTGAGATTAAATATTTATTCGATATAGAAATACATATAAATGATATACCAACTAAGGATAACCTACGAAAGCTCGAAAGCTTATGGGGTTTTTGGCACGAATGTTGGCGTGAGGTGGTCATTTTAGTGGAGGAAATTGGAGTACCCTGATCGGGAGAAAACCCACGTGTCCAAACGTCAACCACCTAACCCTCTCACCTGCATCCACTGTCGATCACAGGGATCACAGCTGTGAGAAGTGAATCTACCGAAAATGTTTGCATTTATTTAATCGGTAAATTGCTTAAATGTTTTTTAATGCAAGTAATATGTTGACGGTGCGACCGTTAGGGCGAGCCAGATACCTTTCAGTTTTAATTTAGATCAGGCTCGTCAAACCGCACGTGACATTTGCTACGTCTAGACTCTGACGTCATATGACGTCGTATGTATGTTGCATTACCAAAACGAAGTCTGAACAGTGCTATTTTTAATCAAAAATGTTTGATCTACTATCTGTCTGCTATATATTCATTAAATCAAGGTGATTTTATATTTTGTTGAATTTTTGTTGCTACCGCGAGAATGTGGTTTGCGGCGAGATGCAATTCGCTAAGCATTATGGGACCACAGGTAACTGCGGAAAAAATTCACTTGGATCAGTGTGCAAAGTCCGAATTTTCTCTTCGCCCAGGCGTTGCTTTAAGAGCTCGAAGTGACGAGCGGCGTGCCGCTCGCTGCGCTCGCTATGATATTAAGCCTAAATAAGCAATAATATTCTTATAGAAAGTGACACTCGTCAGGTTTTATTTATTTTCCCGCAGGGTAAAAGAAAAAGATCTACAATGTACGATGAAAAATAGAAAAAATCTTCGTGCGTGATAATACTAATCAAAATAAGAAGGAGCAGAGCAACATCTAGTCGCCGCTCACATTTATAATAATACGTATATCCATAATATATGTATAATAATCACTATTCATCAATATTGTAATTTCAAAAATTACTCTAGGAAAAAATTAGTCTAATAAAAAAAAAAATATCATAGCAAAATTAATATTCCTATTATCATTCTTCCAACATTCTACAAAAATAATGTTGTTTTGATGCCATTGCGCCCCCTCCCCTGCCATTTTTTAAGAAAATTTTTTGGATAAGATTTCTCAAGTTTGCTTTTATTGGATGAAATTTCCGTAAAAGCTAATCAAATATGCTTCCCTTCATTTCAGTTATTCTGTAAATCCCTTCAAGCAGACCTTGTTGAAATAGAAACCGGGAGCGAGAATGAGTATCTTCGCCAACATCTCCTAGGAATTGGCTCAAAAGGCCAGTATCTACTTCCCCTTCACTCTTTTCTTTATTTTCACGAAATACAAAGAGCGGACATTCCAAAAATACATACTTCTACAATGGAGAAAAAAAATCTATAATAAGCATTTTTGTTGTCTTTCTCAAAAATGAAAATCTTTTCTTCTTATTGTACATACATGTTTTTTTTTCTCTTACTAATCGCTTAACAGGCGATTGTAGATATATAAACTTGAATGAAAATATTCAAGATTTCCATTCCCTAGAGAACAATCTTAAAATCTTTTTTATCAATTTTTAAAAATATTCGTTGTACATGTATATCGTTGAAGTAATCAACAATTGCTCAATGTTTACACAATAAATCACAATTCATAACAGACTTATCACCTCTGTTTTCAGAGGTCCGAGTTTGCTCTGCTCATAATTTGCATTGCTTTATTTGACGTTTGAGCACGATTACTGTTCGTAAGCGTCACATTCCATAAGAATAAAAATTAGCTTTTATTTTTATTTGTAGTAAGTGATAGTTTAATTGATTGATTGTATGTTGTTTTACGTCCCATTCGAGAATTTTTCACTCATATAGAGACGTCACCATATACCGATAAAGGGCTTCAAATTTTGACCTTTATTCGGCACTCAGGGCTATTGAGCAGTGAGGGATCTTTATCTTGCCAACGCCTGCCGTGACACGGGGCCTCGGTTTTTAAGGTCTCATTCGAAGGACCCGTAACTTTCACTTCAAAGTGCCGAGCGCATGGCGAAGGAATAGTTGCTACCCATTTTTTATCGACTTAGGTCAGTCACGACCTCCCGATCACGAAGCGAGTGCTCTACCGACTGAGCTACCGTGAACGTTCAATTCTTGCAGAAATACAGATAATGTCAGGCTCTCCCGAATTTGTAAAAATCCTTCAAAAAATGTGAAAATCATAATCGTATTACTATTTTATCTGTTTTTCAGGTAATTTTTGGATTGGACTTAATGATATTTTAGTAGAGGGGGAATGGTTATGGATGTCTAGCCAACAAACACCATCGTATGTAGACTGGGCTCCTGGACAACCAGATAATTATCAACAACATGAAGATTGTGCATTTCTCTGGCAAGCTGTCATGCTTCACTGGGACGACGCAGACTGCTCCTCTAAACTCAATTTCATCTGTGAAAAAGCGTTAGTTTTAATTTGTATCACTTTGGACAATGTATTTTCGTATGTCGATGTTAACTTCTTTAATGAAATGACCATTGATTGCATCTTTTTCGATACAAAAATTGGTATACGATTTCAACCAATAGCTTATTGATTTTGAAAAATGTGTTAAATTCAACATTTTCTTTCAGATTTAGTGAGCACGGTGTTGACGTAGTCGGCTAGCATGTCTACTTTACATTGTAACTTGCTATACAGAATAAACAAAATGTGAGAGCAAATGGTTCCTTCCGAAGAAAAATTCAAAATTTTGAAGTCAACATTCAGATGTCTCAGACAACCCCAGAGTTCCAAAGTTTTTAATTCACCTGAGTCGAAAGATCAAATGAGCTTTCCTGATCGAAGAGTGTCCAGCGTCCGTCGTGTGTTGTCTGTTGTATGTAGATTTTCACATTTTTGACTTCTTTTCAAGAACCACTGGGCCAATTTCAACTAAATTTGCCACAAAGCATCATTGGGTGATAGGGATTTAAATTTGTTCACAGGTTGTGTCACTCCCACTTTCAAGGGGATATAATTAAAAATTCATGAAATTTGGTGGCATCTTTAAAAAAGCCTTCTCAGGAACCACTGGGCCTGAAAAGATGAAACTTGTGTGAGAGCTTCATTACACACTGTAGATTCAAATTTGTTCATAGCATGACCTCCGGGCATATGGTCGGGCCACAACAGGCGGTCAAAGTTTTATATAGGATTATGTACGAAAAACTTTTAAAAATCTTCTTCTCAAGAACAGCAAAACCATGGTTAGTCATATTAATATAGAAGCATCCTCAGGTAGTGAAGATTCAATGTTGTTCAAATCATGACCCCTGGAGTGAGGCCACAACAGGGGGTCAGCATTTTACAATGAAATATATAGGAAATATCTTTAAAAATCTCCTAATCTTCTTCTCAAGAACAACAAAGCCATTGTTAGTCATATTAATACTGAAGAATAATTAGATAGTGTAGATTGATAGCTTGAAGTTTGTTCAAATCGTGACTCTCAAGAGTAGATCTGAGCTACAACAAGGATCAAAGTTGTGCAGAGAAATGTATAAGTAATTTTTTTTAATCTTCTTCTCAAGAACAGCAAAGTCATGATTAGTCATAATAATAAAGAAGCATTCTCATGTATTTTACTTTAAAGATTGTTCAAATCACGACCCCTGTGGGGAGGGGAAGGGCCAAAACAGGGGATCAAAGTGATACATAGTAATATATAGGAATTATGTTTAAAAATTCCTTCTCAAGAATAGCAAAGCCATGATCAGAATATTTATAAGGAATTATCCTCAGGTAGTGTTGATTGAAGTTTGTTCAAATCATTATCCCTGGGTGTAGGGTGGCGCAAAAATCAATGTTAAAAAATCTTTTCCCGATAAACAGCAAAGCCATGTTTAGTCATATTATATGGAAGCATCCTCAAGTAATTTAGATTCAAGTTTGTTCAAAACATGACCCCCTCGGGTAGGGTGGGCCAGAAAAAGTGATCAAAGTTTTACATAAGAATACATGTATGTAGGAAAAAGAATCTGCTGAGGAAGAAGAGTAGGGTCATAGTTACTCAGGTGAGCGTTGTGGCCCCTGGGGCTCTTTTTATTTATTAGATACAACAGAAAAAAGAATAATTACAATGACCTCTGATAAATTTGAGTTTTGTTTTATAGTTTCAATATATTGGGCATAATTAAGGGAGTTGAGAAAAATCGATAAACATTTTCTAAAAGTGCAGTCTTGAAAATATTTTTTAAATAGTTTTTTGAAAAATTATAAAAGGCCTAATTATACATGTATTAATTTAGACCAAAAAATTTATTTGAACAATCCAGAGTTTAAATTTTTAAGAAAAGCTGTCAATAATTTTATGACATATTCACACACTTGCTGACGGTAATTCTAAATTTGAAAGGAAAACATGCCAGATGTTTACGTATTTCTGTAATAATAATCCTCGTACGACGCGTCATATATAATGTATCTTTTTTTCTTCTTCATTCAAGTATGTTGATACCATGTACGTATATAAAGGACTGTTAAGAAACCTATATGAAGGGGAAGAAAATAGAGAACAGACAACATATTTCAAATTCATATTTAAACAAATATAACTCGATTATATATATATATATATTAGGAATGGCAATCGATTACAGAATTGCTAATCGGTTAACCGCAAGACGTTCCGACCGATTAACCGGTTAATCGTATCAAAATGCACGTTTTCTTGACAATTGTTCTTCAAGTAGCTCTGTCCATATGCACAAATAGACCCAAAAAAGACGATAGAAGTTAAAACATTCCATTAGTCTTGATTCTGGATAAAAAAACTAATGGTACATATTTTATATTTAAATTTCAGTAGACAAGAAAAAAATGAGAAAACCATGAAAAAAGCTAAAGAAATCTTTGATAATTTTCCAGAACAGATGTCACAAAATTTTTTCTGCATTTTCACTATGATATTCAAAAGTACATGTGAACTCTATAGCCCTTAATTTACAATGTTTGTTTAATAAATTGGATTAAAAGCTGAAAACGACAAACACGCAAATTCACATTGCTCAATATTTCAATTATTATCATTAAAGAATTGCAGGACAGTCGGGGTAACGACATGGTGTTTTCATAGTAATTAACACTACAAAAACTGACCAATTACGCTACGGTCTCAATCTGGAGATTCATAATTACATGTACGTCCAAATTAGATCCGTTAAATCCTAAACGATCATCCTTTGTGATGCAGAGATTTCTTTCTTTTTTTAAATATTTTTTCAAAAATGTGTTCAACTGAACAAAGTTTTTAATTTTTTTCCCGATTAACCGATTACAGATTTTGTAATCGATTGCCATCATTCCGACCGAATAATCGGTTAACCGGTTACAAATTGCCACCCCTAATATATATATTTAAACAATGAGCACATTAAGCACAATATTTGAAATGAATAAAACAATTTTATTCCACAAATAATGATCATTCTTTCACCAACTGTCATATTTGACGAGTCAAAAATAATTGGCACTTTTTTTAAATCAAATTTTTTCCTATTTTTTTTTTTTTAAGGCCCGTGTTTGCTCTACTCCAAATTTGTATTGTTTCAATGGATTTTTGATTTCTGTTCGTTAAAATATTTGGGACAAAATCAAATCTTATCAAACCTATTTTTAAACGGTAATATTTTTGTCTCTGCATCACATAAATAACACAGGCATATACATTGTAATTCAATCGAGAAATAAAATATAGTGCAACCTTTAAATTCAATACTTTATAGCTAAAGAACATTTCACAATCTTAATGATGGGCAATAAAATCCTTGTCATCTACGAAACGTCTACAATATTTTTATTAAAGCGTTATATTTAGCATTATTGAAATAATAAAGTAAATCAAAAAAAGATTTTGGACTCACTCTTTCTCCCAGATGAAGTAATGTGAGTTATCACACTGGTCATCATTCCAGTGGTAGTGTTTGGAATGTGACAACATGCAGAGAACAATCTTCATTGTGACCATTATCTGGCTGTCCAGGAGCCCAGTCAGAAAATGACAGAGTATTTCCTAAAGGTAACCATTGCCAGTGACCCTCCGACGAATCATCAGTTAATCCAATCCAGAAATCGGCTGCATGAAAAATATATGCCAACAAATCGCATGCAATGAGCTTCCCACATACGGGATTTCAAACGTATTTACTTTGACGAAGGGTGCAGGGACCATGATTTAAAAAAAGACTAAAGATGGGTAAGGATACATGAGAAAGTGTCACCTGTGTATCTTAAAGACATATTTTGAAAGACAAATCCTTAATCTCATCCTAGCCCCTAAGACACGATTTTTTTAAAGTATAAAATAGGGGGAAAAATAATAAAAGAATGATTTGCCAACGAGATAAGGGTTTTAATTTAATTTAAAAAATCTCATAAAAATGCTTTTTTACGTACGAAGATTTCTTCTATGAAAATATGTGAATTTACCTTATTTTTACATCGATATAAACTGTGGACTTTATTGAAAAAATTGCTTATGAAAATTTTAACAAAAAATTAACAAATAAAAGACCACCTTTGAGGACTCGATTCATTTGATGTGGTGCAATTCCGTGCCAACATGTTTGAAAATGCAAAAGTATTTCTTCGATTTAAATATGTAAATGACACAGAATAAATAAAGCAACGGAAAGTCGCGTTTTATATAGATACTTACAGTGAATGTCCATGTCTGTTAAATGCTTTCTAAGAAAGTCATTCTCTGTCGGCAAATCTGTTTCTACCAGAGATGCACTGTGTAGACTACAATGATACTGATGGGAAATTTTATAAGAAAAACAACACTTAAAGATTAATTACTAGTATAATTTCTATGCTTTGCAGTTCGAATGTAAAATTTGCAATTAGTGAATTATAGCATTTATTTAATCTAAAAAAAAAAAAGCTTTCATATGTTTTATATGTTTCTAAATAGAAATAATTGAGTATAGGCATTTTCCTCAGACAGTTTTTTAAGCATGTTTCATATAATATACCCCTTTTTCGAAAAGGAGACGTATAGCTTGGTATTTTTCTCATTGCTTCGTCAAATAATGATAAAAACATTATACATTTTATTTACCACATCCAATCCCGATGAGTAGAGAAGCTTAGTTTACAGTTATATATATTTATTTTCAAAAATTATATCATGATGATCTTGAATACTTATAACAAAAAGAGGAATCGTTATCAGTCAGAAAGAATATCCTCCATTATTCAGAAAGAATAAAGGATTTTGCAATTTACTTGAAAAATTTAGTTCTGTCGTCTGTAAACTTTTCACACTTCCTTCTTCTTCTCAAGAACCACGGGATCAATTTCAGCCAAATTTGCCACCACAAAGCATTCTTGGGAGAAGGGAATTTAAGTTTGATCACAGGAAGTGCCAAGCCCTCTTTCAAAGGGAGATATTTAAGTGAAAATTGCATGTTGGTGAAAATTTGGTGGCCTCTTTAAAAAAATCTTCTCAAAAACCACTGGACAAGAAAAGATGAAACTTAGGTGAAAGCTTCATTACATACTCTAAATTCAAATTTGTTCATATCATAAAATATGGGGGTAGGGCATGGCCACAACAGGGAGTCGAAGTTTTACATATAAATATATAGGATATGTCTTTAAAAATCTACATCTCGAGGTCAGCAAAGCCATCAATAGTCATCAGATTATATAAGTATCCTCAGGTAGTGTAAATTCAAGTTTGTTCCAATCATGACCCACTGGGAGTAAGGCGGGACCACAACAGAGGGGTCGAATTTTACCTTCGGAATATATAGAAAATGTCTTTCAAAATCTTCTTCTCAAGAACAGCTGAGCCATTCTTTATCATATTAATATAGAAGTATCCTCAGGTAATGTAGATTCAAGTTTCTTTAAATCATGACTCCTGGGGTTGGTCTTGGACGCAGACACAACAGGAGGCTAAAGTTTTACATGGGAATATGTAGGAAATATCTTTAAAATTTTTCTTCTCAAGAACAGTTAAGCCGTTATTAGTCATATTAATACAGAAGTATCCAAGGTAATGTTAATTCAAGTTTGTTAAAATCACGACCCCCAGGGGTAGAGCGGGGCTTCAAGAGTGGGCCAAAGTCATAGGAATATACAGGAATAATGGGTAAAGGGCATTTGCGTAAAACGCATGGAAGACTTCAAATAGAATGACATGACAACCCTTGTAATGGACTAGCCAAAGGGTATATGAGACAAAGTTTTGGGAAAGTCAGGCATTCAGAAGCTAGCTGAAGAAGTTGGCCGTTGAATCAGCAATAGATAAGTTAAGGGTAAGAGCAAAATAAAACTATTTAAGTTATAAGGACCAGTGGCAAATATCCTAGGGAAATGATGTTAAGTTTTGGGTATTGTAAATGTAAATCATATACGGTACCAATTTTGATGCACCAGATGCGCATTTCGACAAATTATGTCTCTTCAATCTGAAGAGGATTGAGACACCCGGTTCTTATCTATCAATAGGAACCTAGGGGAGAAACAGTGCAAGTAGTACCTTACCCAGTCCCCCTCTCTAGATAAGAGAAAAATTTTAGCATTGTGTGATACCGTGATAACCTCAGACAGAGCGGTCTTACAGAGTCTGACAGAGTAAAAGGAAAACCTATATATCCCTTGTAAGAACCTGATCAAATACGTTACATAGGATACATATCTTGAAAAATCTTCTCAAGAACAACTAAGCCATTATTAGTATTATTTATGCAGAAGCAACCTTAGGTATTGTAGAATCAAGTTTGTTCAAATTATGACCCCTAGGGGTTTGGGGCACAACGGATGGTTAAAGTTTTACATAAGAATATTTAGGAATTATCTTCAAAAAATCTTCTGCTCAAGAACAGCAAAGCCATGACATGTCATTTTATAGAAGCACCCTCAGGTAGTGTAGATTCAAATTTGTTCTGTTCAAATTTACGGTGGGTAGGGTGGCGCCACAATGAGTGATCAGAGTTTTATGTTTTACATAGGAATACATTCGGAAAAAATCTTTAAAATTCTTCTGCTCAAGTACAGCAAAGCCATGATTAGTAATATTGATATGGAAGCATCCTGAGGTAGTGTAAATTTAAGTTTGCTACCCCGTAAACTTTTCAATACTGAACTGATATCTGCTTTTTTTCTAGCCAATGTGCTCAGGTGAGCGATGTGGCCCATGGACCTCTTGTTTATAACTAAAATACTTATATGAAATAAAAATATTTCGTTTTACACTGAACAAGTCATACCGAGGCAGGGGTCCAGTGCTCTCATGTCGAAGTTACAAAAGAATAGCAAGTTGAGTCGTTCTGTATCCAACCAGACGAGCAGGAAGCTGCCGAAGTGGTCACAACTTCAATTTTAAAAAAGAAGACCCGATAAGGAAAATAAGGAATTCCATCTAAATATATTACATTGAAGTTTTTTTTGCCCCCTCCCCCCCCCTTTTTTTTTTAAAAAAAAAAAGTGTACATAAATTTACGCAAAATTAAACATTGTTGAATATGAGCAAATTAAATTGTTACCTTCGCATATTAATAATAGCAGAAAGGAATTCATGTTGTTTGTTTAATGTGATTGTAGAGATAACTGATACACGAAACAGTACGTGAAAATTCCCGCCTTGTATAGACGGTATATCAATATTTCAGGTGTGGATCTATGGTTTTTGTCAGTCTTATAATTCAGGGTAATTTCCAGATTATTAATTATATATGTAAGTAAACTTCAAATAACGGTTTGTTGTCCGTCGTCAATTTTCCTTATTTATATGTGGTAATATTCCACTATCACTTGCATATGATGTTAATATGTCCAAGTTGATTCGAGACGCAATAGCATACTCTGAGTAAGATCGGTTACTGTTCGCTATCCTCACCTTTTTCATTTCTTTTTTAGCTGCCAGTTTTATGGAAAAGAATACTTCTCAAGTAACCCCCTCGGTTCCTTAAACTCAAATTTGCCAACAGTGGAACTTAACATATATTCTTAATTACAAAAAGATCCAGTCTCATATTCCACCGTATTTTGAATTGACGTCCAAACCTTGTATTTCTTACGAATATTATTTGATAATCGCTTCCAAGCTTTTTAATTACAAACAAATTCTAGTTTGCTTGGATATCCACCATCCTTAACAAAATCCTATTACATATTTTTATAAATATAATGAATTCTATTTTAAAACTTGAATTTCTATAGGGTCTATGGAAACCAGGCTTTCCTACAATTTATTGGGTATCCCATACGTAACATATGTGCCCCATTATTACCAGACCTGTTTATTTCTTCTATATTTTATCAGTCCCCTACCGGTGAAACCGGAGGGGATTATGTTTCCTCTGAGTCTGTTCGTCCATCTACCTGTCTACCTGTCTGTCTGTCCGTCCCTGTCCGTCCCTATGTCTGTCTACCAGTCTGTCCCACTTGGTTTTCCGCACTTTTTTCTAACTGCTTGCAGTTATTGAGCTGATTTTTTGCATGTGAGTGTATCTTGATGAGTTACAGAACAAGTTTTCATTTTTTTTCGCTTCAATGATTTTGACGGAATTACGACCTTTTCAATTTTTCAGGGTTTTCCGCAATTTTTTTTTTCTAAACGCTTGTTGCATACAATGAGCCGATTGTTGGCCTGTGATTTACCTTGATGAGTTATAGATCAGGTTTGCATTTCGTTTTGCTTCGTTGATTTTTGACGGAATTATGGCATTTTCAATTTTTGACAGGAACCAGAATTACACTTGCCGGTAGGGGACTAGTATTACTAATGCAATACTCTCAGAATTCTTGTTAAAATTACTTCGTGTAATCAATAGTAGTAAATAACATAAAATTCTACATTTTAAGAGCTCATGTCCAATTTTTTTGTTTAAACATCTAAACAAAAATATATTTACTAAAATCAGATGATAAAACTGATGATAACGACTATGATAAAACCAATACATGAAAAGTAGTAGTCTCTTGCTGTGGCGTTCAATTTCACATAAGATATGTCGATGACAAATATTAATAAACAGTAAGTGCATAAGTTGATTCGACTTCTCCCATTGAACTCTATATAAAGACACCATGAAGTCTGAAACGACTATTTCATATTTAGAAATTTTAATAGAGAAAGACATCGTTGTAAACAAACAACTAAACTTCATAGTAAATGGGATGACCTAAACTTTTCTATCGTCAACTTCCCTTACTTATGAAGCAATACGGAGCTTATGTCTCCTAATTGATTCGAAACGCAAGAGCATGCTCTTCATACGAAGAATTTTTAAATCTACACTACTGACAGACAAGTTGATGATATCTACAACCTATTCGCGAAAAAAAAAGTTTGATACTGTGACTGCAAATACAATCTGTCGTTAGGACTGCTGACTGACGTCTTTTATGCAAATTGTTACGCACGTTTTCATACTGAATTTACTAAGTTTTTTTTCGTATACCCCTCCATGATAAAAATATCACACGACAGATGCTAAATCCTCCATGGCGTCTGATTTCACCTTTGACATTTCAGAGGTCCGTGTTTGCTCTGCTCCAAATTTAGTATTTTTTTTCAATGAATTTTTAACTTGATTACTGTTTGAAACTTATGTGAAAGCTTCATTACATATTCTAGAATCAAATTTGTTCATATCATAACCCCTGGGGGTAGGGCAGGGCCACAGGAGGGGGGGTCAAAGTTTTACATAGGAATATATAAGAAATGTCTTTAAAAATCTTCTTGAGAACAGTAAAGCCATGATTAATCATATTATTATTTAGACATCCTCAGGTAGTGTTGATTCAAATTTGTTCAAATATACGTTGGGTAGGCTGGGGCCACAATGAGCAATTAGAGTTTTACATAGGAATACATAGGGGAAAAATCTTTAAAATTCTTCTGTTTAAGAACAGCAAAGCCATGATTAGTAATATTGATACATATATAATAGAAGCATTCTGAGGAAGTGTAATTTTAAGTTCCCTCCTTAAAACTTTTCAATACTGAACTGATTTCTGCTTCTTCCTAGCCAGTGTGCTCAGGTGATCGATGTGGTCCATGGGCCTCTTGTTCTCTTTCAGCTTTTTTTATTTTCTTTGGTTCAGTTCAAATCAAAGTTCAAATTTGCATTTTCCTTTCCATTCCACAAAACATCTTTCAACAGATTATCTATATCATAATTCGATGCATTTCTTTAAATTATAAGGGAAACAATTGTCAACACTATCCGTATTAAATTACTTCAAATACCTGTAGCTGATTCCCTAAATACTGAGTACTCTTCATTTAAGCCTGCATTATTGAAGAAATGCTGCAGTGGTCATTAACACTTTTGTCTTTTGTTATAATATCGGACTGTCTCAGGTAAATCATAAAGCAATGTTTTAAGTACGATGTATGTCTCATGCAATTCTGTGTGAAAAAATATGAATTACTTAAGAGATGGCAGTCACACTGGTTGATCGAAATCTGTAGGGACATCAAATAATATCGATGCTGAGAGAAATATGATATCTGAAAATGCCAGATTTACTTACTAATAGACATTGCTTATACACTAAACATTTTTCATCACAATAGTTAATAGAGTTCTTTGACAAAGGAAATAAATCTAAAATTATTTCCATCTGATGGGTGCCTTATTTCCTTACAGATGCCTAAGACAAAACACGTGTTAAATATGCCAATGATCTATTCAAAAATAAATATTTTTACTAAAAAGATTTGATAAACTTGGGTGATAGATGACGAAACATGATTGCACTTTTGATAGCCGAAAAGGAAGATCAATATAAAAATATGTGCAATCGGAGAGAAAGCTGTCGCCCTATTATTGCAAAGAGAAGCAAGGGCTCGAAGCATGTTTCATTAGATATCTTTTCATTCAAGAGTTCCAGTAAGACATGTACATATACCCAAAGGAAGGACCATCAATGGTAACTTTTATGATAAAATTGCATTAAGGAAAGGCAGATTTTCTATAAAGAAAGTTCAAATACATGCTCCCAGGGTAATTTTCCTGTACCTGACAATGCTGCTGCAAATAAGCCTAGAGAAATAAAGAAAATGTTGAAGATAAGAAAGTTTGTAAAATCCAGCCATCCCCCAAATTCGCTAGATCTCAGTCATTGCGAGATCTTTTTATTCAAAAAAAAAAAAAAAAAAAAAAAAAAAATGGAAACTTTACAATTTCAGATATGTTAAGGGTGTTATTCATCAGTGTCTTCCCTAAAGATGAGTATGCTGGGGTTTTCTGGTGATGAGTACAAATTCTTAAAAACATGTGTAAAGGTTAACAGGGGGTACTTTGAGAGATTGAAAATATTCCGCATTTGATTTATCTGCTTTTCTTATCTTTAGATGACCTTTTGCAATACTTATTTTACGACCCTCGTATATGGAAATGAAAAGAAAATGAATAAGGAAAAGAATTGGGTTAGGATATTTGAAGTATTCAAAATATATTGAATGTAAATTAATTGATGTTTATTTATGATCCTCAGTCACACAAATTATTTTTGCATATATTTTTACTACAGACTCTTTGACAAAAAAAATGCATGGAATTGAAGTTTTCAAGATACAAGACAAATATTCTCAGTTTTTGGAGTAATTTGAATGTAATATATATACATGAAATATGTACATTTCCCATTTACTTTTCGGTTGTTAGAATAAAAAAGAGAACAAAGGTTACAACTATATACAGACTACCGAGTATAAGCATGAGTCTATCGATAGTCCGTGACACCATCCTCCATGTGACATCGACTTGTTCGACTTTCTCTGTTCCATCATTGGTGGATACTGTGTTTTCATCATTCCTTATACGAGATTGTATTCGAGTGATTTGTCTTTGTCCACAGCGGTGTATAATTCGAGCTAGCATTCTTGGCACTGTTTCTTTGGCCGGGTCTTTAAAGTAGACAGAAAGCCCAATAATAACAGTGAAACAAACAAAAGAGCCGGTGATCAAATCACACAGGAGGAAGTAGGACAGGATTGATATTGGACTAGAAGTCTTAGGAAGATTGTCTCCAACTATCGTTAAAAATACTGATATCGACACTAGGACCGTAATAGAGTATGATAGGCGTTCTCCGCTCTCTATTGGCACAATAAATACTAAAACATATAGAGCCTGCAATAACTTCATTGGTATTACAATGTTGATAATAGCGAATGCAGGACGTCTCTTCAATTTTAATTCAATAGTTATGAAGGACAAATCGTCAGTCAGTTGTGTCGTCAATTCTGCGTGAATCACATCCCAAGTCCCATGGTTTGTATAATAGTGCATACTGATGGTAGGATGAGGAGCTTGTGTCCGTACAGCAGAAGAGGGGAAACCCCAACACATCAATTCTATAGGACAGGATTGAATATCAAAAGGGTAGTGTGCTACGTCTACGTCACAGTTGCTGGAAATGACATCAACAGGTGCCCACAAGGCTGTACCATTATGAAAGTATGTAATTGGAAGGTTTCCCACACCAAGGCTAGTGAATCTTTCAAAGGGACTGACTACCATTAGTTCAGGTTTCCAAACCTTCTTCTCTGGAATTTCTACAGAAGGAAAGTCATTGTAGATGGAGACATTCCACGTTATACGTGAATCATACCACATGACCGTGAAGGAGCCCACAACAGAAAATTTTCCTGTCATCTCATCCAGTTCTCTTATTCCAACAAGAAAAAAGGACACATTTACAACAACAGGAAAATCTGTCGATATCAAAGGGCGGACATCTTTGTTGTAGCCAGACAGTAAACGTGTGTACAAACTTTCCAGTTGTGTGATATTGGATGATAAACTTCTGGGAAAACATAGTACATATATTACAATTTTTACCAGGAACATGATTTCAGCAGGTGCGAATTCGGTGATTATCCAACTTAAATGTGGACTTTTTTCCGAATGTGTTAAAGTTCCTTAGGATAAACAACATAACTGAATTGCTGAACTCAAAGATTCCATTGATATTTAATAAGTACTTTAATTAACGGACATGGTTACATGTTGAACTTTAGTAATGTTTACTTTTGAGAAAATGCATAGAGCTAGATTAATAAAGTGTGAGAAATCTCCACATTTCTGTAATAAATTGGTTCGAATAATCAATTCTTCTTTGTTTAGCATTGGAATGCAACAATTAGAGGTATTTTAATTAAATAGAACATGTTTAAAAATTAAAAAAAAAAAAAACTTTTATTTTAACTGTGTATTACCCCGATCAAATAAGGTGTATAGATTTTAATTTTCGAAAATACTGATATTTGTACAGAATTGTGGAAAAGGGTCTCTATAAAACTGACAAAATAGTGAAATATACCCCACTCAAGCACTGAATGATCTAGACGATAATTCGAAATAATAATAATTGCATATTTTCCCCAAACGTTTGAAGCTTTTCTTACAACATAAGATTATCTATCTGGAAGTCAAACAAGGATTAACAACAATAAATTTATTATTTTTATTTAATTATTTATTGATTGTCGAAACCAGTCAAAAGAGGCGTGGATGGAGGAAAATAGCAACGATGTTTAAAACAAGTTTAAAAAGATCAGTAACATCACCCATTGTAATGGTCGATGAATAATTTGTATTTTTTTTTATATTTAGAAGTTGAATTGTCAACTATTTGAAAATGAATCATTTAACAGTAAAAGGTTGAGTGTTGAATAGATACATGTAGCTATTCAATGTCTAATTTAAAGCTTAGAGCGGCAAGGACCATTTAAGGCGTTTTAAATGTTTTTCAATATGTCACATAGAGCACAACTTCTGATCCAAAATGTGCGAGTACGTAATGATATATCGGTGTCTGAAGATTATAAAACATGTTTTACTCAAAGAACCTGTTTTCTGTAAAATTTAACAAAACTGCAATTTCACCAAGCCTGATTTCCAATACAGGAATTCCCAGAGAAGACATTGTTACAGAAAATGAAAGCACTACTTCTCCATTGATGTTTAAAATGAGACATAGGACTTAGTAAATAAATTGGTATATCAAAAAGGCCATTCTATGCATAGTGGGAACCTAGCTCTTTAATTACATTTTAATTTTAATAGAAAAACCATCTTTTTAAATCTGCACACACTGAGCTGATACATTTTTTGAAACACATTGACGTTTAATTGCTTGGTCCAGCAACTCCCTGTACAATATCAGTTGCTGTTGTTCACTGTTTGTCCTTTTATGGCACTCACTGCATCAAAACAGTGACCGCTTTTTTTCATAAAGATGTTGTTCGGGTAAGTCAGTGGCAAACATTGTAATGGCTGCAGTAGCTCTTAGTGAGTGATTTGAATAAAATTCTATTAAGCCAGCTTTCTCACACATGTTTTTCACAACTTTTGAAAAGGTGTTAAATTCCAACGCGGATATCCGCATACCATTCGTCTTCAGTTGGTTTTGATCTCAAGCGACGAAACAATGATATCACTTTTCCAGCCTTTGGTCTAAAAAGTAAATATACCAAAAATTAAATTGATGTATCTTAAGGAATGTAAATCATACATATTGAAGTAATGAAAAAGTGAAGACTGCCTTCTGATCAATCTCATAAATCAGATAAACAATACGAATCGTGGCAAAACACGGACCCCTGGAAACACCAATGGTGGGATCAGGTGCCTAAGAGTACTAAGCATTCCCTGTTGACCGGTCACACCCTTGGTTAGCCCTATTTATTGATCAGGTTTCAATATTACGTATTATAACCATGAATTTACTATAATAATTGTACCTTGAAATATATTCTTCCTACAAAGCCAAAATGCATTTCTTAGGTGTTTCTAGATTTTCATAAATTCTAGTCTGCTTCTTGCGAAGCTTGCGAGGGTCTCTTCTCCCTGAATTATATTTAAGACGCCATCGATGAAGTCCAGAAAAAGACACCCGATGCTCTTTTCTCTTCCTAACTTGAATTGTGAATTTTCTCCAACACGTAAGTTTAGAATATCACAGGGAGAAGGGGCTTATATGATATTCATGTGATTATCTTTTTATTCGAAAATGATGTGAAAATCATGTAAAAATTATATAAAGATTTATTTATGCTAATATCATGTGAATAAGTTTGTATGATATTCACATAATTTTTTTTCAAGTGAAGTTTTCTTCGCACGATTTTTATGTAATATGCTCTTCGTAAAAAATTCATATGAAAGTTAGGTCAAAATGGCTTGAAGTTTTCACATAAATTTCACGTCTTGATTTTCGTCTCTTTCTCATGCAAAGAATTCACATGAAATGCATGGGAATTTCATATGAAATTTATGTAAGCCACTTTTGCCTGTGTATAGAAAGTATTTATAACCTCGGCGTAAAGCAAATTCGGTCCCCCGTAAGTATAAATAGGGCATCACATAACTGTGTGACCAGTCCATAGGAAATGCTTACTTCTCCTAGGCATCTGACCCCACCTTTGTTTTTTCCAGGGTCCGTGCTTTGCCTTGTTCACGATTAGCTTTGTCTATTTTATTAAATCATGAGATTATTCAATGTTAGTTATCTCCACCTTTTACATCCGTATAATGAATAAGTTTCAAAAAACGGCTACTAGTACTTTCTATTTTTTTCTTTCAAACGGGTTACCGCATTTTCTAGTTAGGCCGAATTAAAACTCTCTCTGATTCTTTTACCAGTTTTTCATATGACACATTTTATAACAGTCTAATTTTATTTCAAAGTACTGAATACAACGCATTCGAATTCGTTTCACATTCTAAATGCAAACTTTCATTATAGTTTCATATAGTACAGTGTCTTTATTCTCCGACGAGCAGACTTCTTCACATTTAATTTAAAGATGGAAATTTCCCATTTCCCATGAATTGAATTGAGAACTTGTCCACGTGCCTTTTTTTTTAAAGACATTATCAGATTAGATGAATGGTTACATGCATCAGACCATATCTGTCACCTGACTGTGTTAGAAGGCTTCCATTGATCAATATATATTTAGTAATTGAAATTTTGAATAGGTTAAATCAAGAAGGGTTTGAGTAAGGGATATTTTTAAAGTTAGATATATAGCTCGATGGTATTGAATAGTTAAAAAAAACACCCCTACTTCAAGCCGTCCTTTACTTACTGGACTATGAAAATGATATCTGAAATCCTTTTATGGCCCCAAAATAATAATGGTTTGATAATACTGTATGCCCATTGAGTAAAGCTTTGAAAACCTTTCACAAAATAATCTCTTAATTAAAATACAAATGTATTATATTTATCTCAAATTAAACGTTTACAGAAGTGTTTAACTCAGGTTTGATGAATAAACGATTCTGAATATAAATGACTTTTTTCTTGATAAGAAAAAAAATTACACTAAAAATGAATTAATGTGCAAGCTTTCTGGCTCCCGAGGAAGGGAGCGGCCAGAATAAGGGACCCAAATTTCACTTGTGAATATATAGAACAAAAATGCCTTAAAATCTTTTCAAGAAATGCAGGGCAATGATATGTGATATTGATATTTAACATTGCTTGATGGAACACAAATAAGTCTATTATAATAGCCCTTATCTGTATAAAGTAGGACAGTGAAACTCTAAACGTGCAACCATGGTACGATATTTCCTAATATTTCTTTTCGTGCGAACAGGTAAGACCCTTTCTAAAAAGCAACTAATTTAATGAATTATTATTTCGAATTTCAGTGACCAAAGAAGATCGAAGTGTTATACTCTTTTCTTCAAAACCAAGCAATTGACAGCCCTCTTCTTTCATAAAGTGCAAGGCCTATGTTATTTTTCATATATATCTATATACGTGTACACATTTTTCAGAAGCACAAATACATATTAAAAAATCAGCAAGAGTCTCCAAATGAAAATGAAGACTCAGTTTTGATATAATAAACTAGTGATGATTATATACACTAAAGGAATCATTTCCAGTTACATAATCAGCATAAGCTTAAGACAAGTAAGATTTTGAAAAGTTTCTCATGGGCGATATCTATAAAGTCTTAGCTCTGGAGACCAGATCTTCCAACAACCTGTTGGAATATTAATTTCGATGGGGACCTATGTTGCGTCGACCTATTTTTTTTTATTCTTATGCAGGAGAACTTATTCAAAAACTTCTACATCAAAAAAGCCAATAAGACATTTCGATATATCGACCATGTTTTACTAAATGTCGTCTCGATATATCCAAGTGAACTCGAAATAAAAGACACCACAGAATCTGCCAAATTTGTTCATATTTGCATGTTTAACTGACTTAAGATTGTATGGCCAACTAATAACGTAAACTCTATGACAAATAGGATGGCCTCAGCTTTTCCATCGTAATATGCCTTATTTATGCTACTGATATTGAACCACCACCTGGCGGGGTTTTTTCTTTGTCTCCAAATTGATTCAATACGCAAAATCGTATTCTGAGTACGATTCTTGATGTTCCTGTTTATGATTCCTATTGTTTAAATGATTTTTACGATTGACCACTGTTCGTTTTCTTGACCTTTTTCACTCAGTGTCTTCTATCTATGCAGTGGTTTCTCAGCCTCCCCAGTGCCCTCATGGATGGATACAAAGGGGTTCCTCCTGTTATGCCTTTATCACAGGTGCGCCTGACGGATGGACGGAGGCCGAGGTTAGAAATACAAACCTCACCCTTAAAATGATGAACAGAGGTTATGGATATCATAAATAATTGATTAGATGTAACATACTTGAAAGGAATTTTTACAACTTTGTCGAAAAAAAAATCATGCTCTGTTGATAAAATATCTTACAATACCTCGGAATGTTTATGTAATATTTTTTGCAGATTTATTGCAATTTCTTACATTCACGGCTGGTTGAAATAGAAACTGTTACTGAGAATGAATTTATTCGGCTACATTTGATGGATAACCATTTAACAGGTGTGCTCATTTAACTTTTTGAAAATGAATGGTTAGCAAAAAAAAGTAAACAAAGAAATATGTCTTTATTTAAAATGCAATTCGTTTTTCTTTCTATATATCTTAAACTTCTGATATCTTATTCCTATTCATTAATCTTGAATACAAAAGTATGTTTTTCTTGTAACTTCAATGCATTGAGAAGTTTTAATTCTTCTTTTAATCTTGGTATCAATAAAAAAGATTAATACATGACCTTTTTGCACGATTTTGTTAATGAATGTGTTAACTGGACACTTGATGGTGAATATGCTTATCTTTGCTTAAAAGTTGAAACTTCTTGAATGTTTTATAGATTCGTTTTTAAAGCATATATAAATACTGGGAATCGAGTAAAAAACATTTCACTTTTGTATCTACAAACTTTCTTCGCTTTAGTTTTGATGTTTTCTTCGAAAATTCTTTGAAATTTTGACGACAAATTGAAGGCAACTTTTGGATTGGTCTTTCTGATCTCCTTGTTGAGGGTGAATGGGTGTGGATGTCTACTCAGTCCCCGGCGACTTACACTGACTGGGCACCACACGAACCAAATAATGCTAACTCTGACGAAGACTGTGGAACTATCGATTTTAATTACCACTGGAACGATTTGCAATGTTCGCAAAAATCAAATTTTATCTGTGAAAAAAAGTATGCTCAAATGTTTCTTAATTTTTTTTCAACTCCTCAGATTTTTGAGATCAGTAAATGTTTTATGGTAAAAATTTATTTCCTCTCCTTCCATCCTTCCTACAGTGCATTTACAGTTACAACAAACTATAGGTTTCTAAACAATATTCTCAGAAATTTAATTTCAGATTATATTTAGATAAAACCTATCATACTGCAATTTTTGTTTTACAGATTAAATGAAGATGTTGATATAATTGGCTGAGGAATAAAAGGACCTCAATTAAAAATCTTCTTGGTTCTTTTGTAAATTTGCTTGCTGATTTGAGAGGCTATACAATAAACCGAGAAAATAAACCGTAGTCAGTAGACCAAGTACAAAACTTGTATAGTCTGTAACATCTCTGAATTTTGCAATATTTCAGTTTCCAGAAAAAAAAATTAATTGTATTTTATAAAATTTATTTACCGTGAATAAATGTCTATCGCGCTTCATCATCATCATTATCATCTTCCTCTTCTTTGTAGTAGACAGCATCGACATGCTTGGCCACTTTTATACAAGGGTGTCTCAGAAAAAAAGCGAATGCATGTATTTTCATTTTTAAAAAAAAAAATGTTTTTCGTTTCAAAATTTTTAAAACGCTAAAATTTGGCATGCATTATCAATTTTCAATACTACAAAGAAATTATCTTGGTAAAATATCTCCATTTACATTTTCTTCTTTTCTTGAATCTTACACAAAAGCTGTCGTTGACGTCAAAAACATACATTGTGACGTTTGTGAAATTGTTCAGAAATCTACGTTTTTTCTGCAGTGTTGCAACTGTTATCCGTGCATTAGGAATCAAGGTAGGCATTTCACTGTTTATATTTGTTCTGCATAAATAATTTGTATGAGTGGGTTGAAAATGCCTAAAATACAGTTTTGTTTGTCCCACATTACGGTGATGGAAGAGCCGAATTTTTAAGAAATATTTCCAACAGGTAAATTTCGAACCCTTTTCTATCTAGTTTGCATGTTAATGAATCGAAAACAGCAAATCGATTTTGATAAGAAAAAAAGGATATTTTTTTTAATTGGATGTAAATATAAGTCTATTGAACGTAATGCAGTTAAAGCAATTGTAACACTTCCATTTTTTATATATCGGACTTACTCTGGATTCTGAATGTGTCTCTTAAAAAGTAATTTTCTGGGCAAGTAACCGGGTGAGTAAGAGGGTACATTTCAAGCAGCTTTTATTTTATCATTCAACAATATTTATATATTCATTCCTATGTTGATTCGATATATCCCTCTGAATTCAAATAAAGATACCACAGAGTCTAACAGATCTGTTTCATATTTGGATATTTTACTAGAAAAAGACATTAATGATAACTTTTCTATCGCCAACTTCCTTTATTTATGTAGCATTATACCATTATCACCTGCATATAGAGTTTTTGTCTCCTAGTTGATTCGTTACGCAAGCGTATGCTCTACGTACGAACAATTTCTGAAAGGAGACAAGCTACTGACAAATACGTTGATGATACAGGGATATCAACAGTCTCGTTTAAAGTTAACATTTCGAAAATTCTATGGTCGAGACAATGACCTTGTCAGCAAATACAATATCGTAAAGAATGTTTATCGATGTTTTCACACAAATGATTAGGCAATTATTTTCACAGTGAATCGTCTAAGGATTTTTCCGTTTCCCCAATCCCAAAATGACCACACGGCGGGTTTGACCAGTTGATGGGGGTTGCTTACTCCTCCATGACACCTGATCTCACTTCTGATGTTTTTAGAAGTCCGTGTTTGCTCTTCTCACAATTGGTATTGCTTCAATGTACTTCTGAGCTCGATTACTGTTTGTCATCTTCAATTTATTGGAATTATTTTTAAAGGTAGCGTACTAGAAATTTTAAAAATATTAGAGAAAATGTCTTTTAGAATGTTTAAAGTCTAAATGAACATTTGTCTGCTTTAAAAAAAAAACCTATTTTGTTTAATCCATGAGTATCAACCATTTATAGCATCACACATTACTAATGTGGATAACTCAGATTGTTAGGCCATTATTTTCATTTTAAATTGTCCACAGTTTTTTCCAGTGTACTCTATCATGACAAGAGCGACATGGTGGGTGTGATCGGTCGAAAGGCATCCTCCATGGCGTCTGATCCCGTCTCTGTTTAGACAGAGGTCCTTGTTGGCTCTACTTATAATTTGTATTGTTTAATTGGACTTTTGAGCATGATTACTACTTGGTATCTTCACATTTTCCTATTGTCAGATATAAAAGCTAAATCGAGATAAAGCTTGTTACTGGGATCATAAATCCTTTCCATTGCGTGCAAAGATAAGCAAGTTTCTAGGTCATTGTGCACATAATTTCTTGCAAGTTTTGCATTGGGCGATTCACAGAAATGTGTCTCTCAAACATTAAACTTCCTATCTTCATAAGTTTAGGTATATTCTTCACATCTGGTGAGTAATTCTATTACATTCTAATCTTTATGTACATAAATCCTCTAATTCAAATTTATTTCCAAGACAATCTGAGTATTTCTCCGAAGACGATACTTTTCCTAAGGAAACTCATGCTTTTAAATATGAAATTGTACGGCGACAATTTTCAAGTAAAACTTTTTTACGTCAACAGGAACTGCTATCTGCCGTTTTTTCCTCATAAATGTCATTTATTAAAAATAACGATTCAAAATTAAAATATTGCAAAATATTGAGAGACAAATGAAACCAACATATATTACAATAAACCTCATAGGTCAAACTGACATATTGAGTACACACTTTATATCTTATATTGAAGTTGTCATCGGAGCTCCGTCTTGTCCCCATGGTTGGTTTCAACATGGATCCTCGTGTTACGTATTCATATCCGGTATCAGGAATAGTTGGACAGAAGCAATGGTTTGTACTAAAACACACTCTTTTTGCTGGTTCCATCATTTTTTGTGTGGATTTTGTTTCATTTTCGGAAAAGAAATTTTTTTCAATTATTAGATGCGTATAGATTTATAATAAATAAAATGGAAATTGAGTGATGTCACTTAAGAATCTTTTTTGTCTGACAAGAAAAAGCAAAACAATATAAAGGCTTCCTCATATAAGATAGAATGATGAGCCAGATAACACAGCGTTATGTGGCATATATTTCATCCTTCGTGTCTGTCATAAACATGAAAAATAGTAAACAGAATCGCTCATAATGCATCAGAAAAAATAGCCTACAACAACTTACAAATGCGAGGTTAAACATCAAGGGCAAAATGAAAATCTGGTAGCATCTCTTTTTTCCTGTATGTGTTAATTTAGATTACCAAAATAAGAGACATTTCTTCTCAAAAAACGATATGTTTGAATGTACATTTCATAAACTTTAATTTCCAATGTAAAAATCAAGCTCAAAATGCTAGAATGTTGTAGTAGGAATAAGTCACCCAGAAAAGAAGGCAAGACATCATGTATATTGTGCAATCGACAGAGACATCAAGACCATTAATACGTTCTTTAAAACTTAAAATCAATAATTGGCTAAAATAAATATGTAGCATTTACTGTACCTATTATTGGTTTCATGTTCTAAGTCTTACCATAACTTGTAAGATATAGTTGACCTACAAAAACAATCCTCTTATACATAAAATCTATTAAATATGCACGGATCTTTAAAAGTGAGAATAAATATATTGATAGTACAAAAGGCGATCATTCTCATAACCGATGGTTAGGAATAATTCTTATTGGTAATAATCTTAGTTTATTATATTTTTCAGTCGTTTTGCAAGGGACTCTCTGCTAAACTGGTGGAGATAGAGACACAGGATGAAAATAATTTCTTACAGCATCATCTTCAACGCATGATACGTAGTCGTGTGTATTTTAAACAAAGAATATCATATTTTATGTTTCATATAAAGATTACATTTCTTACTTGGAATTGAATCAATATCCATAAGTATCTCACATGTCGGTTTGTTTGAGTACATTTTTGTTTAAACTTTTACCGTTGTCAAATAGTTGATTTCCTTTAAATATTCATTAATTAGTGATATATAATAAAGAGATATTTATATTTAAAAAAACAACAACATTGAATTGCCTGTCCTTTTATACCTTTATAAAAACCCTTTTCTATTTACCAAGTAGTGCCCTGAAATTGTTTATTTAGATTCAGACTTGAAACTTGGAATACACCTTATACATGTATTGTTAAGTTCATGCTGGAGTTTTAAAAATTAGAATGTAATTGCAAGGGAAATTTTATGTTTCATATTCATACCTTCTCTGCAGATAATTACTGGATCGGTTTAACAGACGCAATAGTTGAAAATGAGTGGTTATGGATGTCCACTCAAAAGGCAGCTCATTTCACTAACTGGGGTCCCCATCAGCCGGACAATGACCAGAATAGCGAGGATTGTGCAGACATGGCTTTTTTCGATCAGCGTGGAGTCTGGAATGACGAGGATTGTGATACAAAGCAGCATTTTATTTGTGAAAAAGAGTATTTATCCATCTTTTTTACAATTTATATTTCAAGCAAGAATTTCTCTATTTAGTGGGAATGTTTGCAGCCTGTTGACAATATATGGCAGAACCAATGAAGTATGACAAACACCTAGGACAAAAAATGACCTACCTTTAAGAAAAGGGAATAATATGAGCTTAAAAATTATTATTGTTATTTTATACACAATTCAACTTTAACTTAGGTGATTAATATTGTAATTTTCTCCCTTTTTCTAAACACGTTTGTTATTGCTCCGGGTGTAATTCAAGTTTTTGCTTTTAATTGACTTCAATTATGAAAGATTATTCCATTATGATGTTATGTCCATAAGTTTTATTCTGCACTGAAAAAAATAAAACCCAAACTAAAATAGGTTGATGTATTATTATCAATGTGTACGTAAATATACATGTAGGGGTTTCTAAAATGTACTGCAAAACTCACTGATTATCGTGGGATTTCAGATTTATTAATCTTATTTTTCAGATTGACAAGTACAACAATTCCTCCAGTTGGTAATCTTGTTGGTTAATAAATCTTTTAAATCTATGAGTAACTGTATTACTTGTTAGAACATCTTTCAAGAATTACACTTTAACAATATAGAAATGCATTTGAGGTTTAAGCAGAACCTAGTATCCAGACCTTAAGGCCATATAATGAAGGCTGCCGTAAGTCAAAATTTCAAATTAATGTAACTTTTCAAATGATTTTAATGTTCAACCAAAATTTCCAGTATGTATTTGTATATCAAAATGATACAAATATACAATTTTAAAATGAAATGTGAAGATAACGGACAGTGATGATTTTCAGAAGTCCAATTAAACAAAAGAAATATGAGCAGAGCCAACACCTCTGAAAACTGAAGTGGGATAAAGTGTCATGGAGGAGTAAGCATCCCTGCCTACCGGTGACATTTGCAATGTGCTCTCGTGTGCTCCTTGTCATTATCGGGAAAACGGAACATCCATAGACAATTCAGTCTGAAAATAATGGCCTAGCAATTTGTATAAAAGACGTCAGTCAACATTTGACCTAACGACATATTTTATCTACTTTGTTGTTAGTTTTCCATTAGTGTCCTTCTCTAGTAAAATATCTAAATTGTTATAATAGATCTAAGCACATGTAATGATGTTTTATTACTTTCTCATTGCGCGTTCGTCCAGCGTTCGTCGGAAAAAAAAAAAGCACAAGACACCCGAACATTGTCATTTATCACTTCTTTTAAACTTTATATCACTCTGTTGGAGTGGGGGTAATTTTTCAACGGGGGTCAATATCTTGTAGGTTGCACAAGCCGAAAACTGACCCATAGAGTTCTTTTCTTTAAAAAAAAAAGTTCTACGACTAGGGTGAGAGGGGTCATTTTTCAAAAAGAACTAGGATTTAATTCTACAAGTAGCAATCCAACTTATACCCAAAGCTCCCTTTCATGAAAATCATATGTCAGTTTTGATTTTTTTTAATATTCCCAACAACCAAAATGAATTTGATTTACCATATTTATATTAGATTCCGAAAGTTCATAGCAATACTTACAAACAAAGATACATAGCGCGTTCCAGTAAATGTTCTACTAAGCCTCTTTCTTTACTCCTCACTAAGATATTAACAGCAGTGAAGGAGAAACTTCAGGAGTACTGTGCAACGATATATTCGAGAAGCAGTGTAAATCAGATGTGGATTCTGATTGACAATATCTATGTGGTTTTTGGAGACCAGGTCTTCTAACAATCTGTTGGAATTCCCATGAGTACCAGTTGCACCCATTGTAAGCAGACCTATTTTTGTATTCATGTGAAGCAGAATTTATAAAAAATCTTCTATATGAGAACAAGAAATTTCTTGCTGTGATAAATTAACGACGTATTATCAGTAAGCAATACTTATTTCTTAGTTATAATCATATGTCGATACGATATATCCCAGTGAGCTTGATATAAAGATACCACAGAGTGGGGGGGGGGGGGGTGAATGGTGAACGTGCGTATTAAGTAAAATCTCTCTGCTTTATAATATATATATATATATATGTGTGTGTGTGTGTGTGTGTGTGTGTGCAGTACGCCGTTTCAAACAGGTGTTACGTCTCTAAAGGTTATCTTTCTTGTTGCTTGCTTAGATGATCTGTTCATCAAGTGTATCAAACTTCCATTTTTTTATACTTTGACTGTTTTAACAGTCAACCTATTAACATCAAATATTAAATACATATTGTACAGTGTCTCCCTAAACTAGTCTAGATTTAACTTTCAAACTTTGAAGCAAAGTGTGTACTATGGGTAAGGCAATGCGTATATCTGAACTTATTTATTGTTAAATGACATCAATTTTTATCAAATATTCGAATATATTCGAATACTGTTATCGAATATTCGAATATGAATTATTGACTATTTTGACATCCCTAATATATATATATATATGTATGTATATATATATATATATATATATATATATATATATATATATATATATATATATATATATATATATATATATATATATATATATATATATATATATATATATATATATATTAAGAGCTTGGAGATAAAATAAGGCCTTAGACTTCTATACTTCTATAAACTTGCAAAATCCTTATCTGGAAAATGGACAAACAGGTTGCACCATTATCTGTAACAATAGCAAGTAAGACTTTTTTCATGCATTTACGCTAGAAACTGAAAATTTTTTTTCGTTCAGCACTTTTTTCCGTGTTATCTCGATTTCTTTCTCTTTAATTAAAGTGCACATACTTAGGGCTATTGCCCAGCCATCTCAGTGTTCTTATGGATGGCAACAACGAGGAGCCTCATGTTACGCGTTCTTTACTGATTTAGCTCTCGACTGGACGGAAGCAATGGTAAGTCACTCTTGCGTCATTTATTACAAATATTTAGTTAGGTCAGAGTTCTCTTTTATTCTTTGTTTTCAGGTATAAAAGTTTAATGAAACTATAAAAATAGCGAAGATAAACAGAGACTGTTATGTTCCATTTTTATGGTAGGAAAATTCAAACCTCAAAATAAACAGCATCGAAGAAATATTGTCCTGAAGGTTAACAACAAAACAAATAAACGTAGGATAGAACTAGAGCAGAGCTCGTTGCAAAGCAACGAGTAGGTCTTCCGTTGGAGCTGCGAACAGGAAGAAGTGACCTTGAGTCAAGGTCATGCCACATTCTAAGGTTATAAGCAATCTTGTAAGGGGTATCAACTTGCAATGTCTCACCAGTAGAAAGACAGTTAAGGAATGTTGTTTCTCCGTTGATGACCTTGAACTCGTTCAAATGACCTTGCATCAAACCATGACACACTCTGGTTATAAAAAAACCCCATCTATGTGTAACCGACTCGACAAGTTAACACATGTTCTTTCAGACCATTCATCCAGTCAAAACATTCTTTCCTTAGTGACCCTAAATTTAATCAACATGGCCGTAGGAACCGAGGGGGGCGTGCCCCCCAATAATTTTGCCGATATATAGATTACAATAGTAGACATAGATACTATAGCTTGTGCCACCTCAATAAAAACGTCTGATAACCTTCTTTTTTGCTTTTCAAGGAATTTTTGGTAGTTGGTGACCTTTTTTTTTTGCTTGTCAGGAAATTTATGGTAGTAGTGCCCCCTCAACTGTCAACTGAAAATGTATGGCTGTGCCCCCCCCCCCCAAAAAAAAAAAAAAACTGAATTTGCTTCCTTTGGGCCTGATGAAGGCAATGATACACTCTGTATGATATCAGCGATACCCTTTTGTGTGTTTCGGACTTGACAAGTTCACAGTTTGCATTTATTGCATGATAGTGAGGGAGACATGAAGATTTCTTCGCCCATAAAAAATCATATTCCGCGAGGGCAACATGAAGATTTCTTCGCCCATGAAAAATCATACTCCCCGAAGGCAACGCCCGAGGAAAATATGATTTTTCATTTGCGAAGAAATCTTTATGTCTCTATTATGCAATAAATTGTTTATAATACCGAATTAACCAAAATGCAGGAATTACAAAGGAGATCCAATGAATAAAGCAAACATGCATTTGATGAGAACGATATGAAAGAGATGTAAGTTACAGGTACACCAATAGCCTCGTTTCATTAAAAAAAAAAATTCCTATGTGACAAGTTTGTGTGATCACACCAGTAACATTCAAACACCATTACATTTTTACACATTTAAATCGACACAATCAATCAACGATAATATGTTGACGGTGCGACCGTTGGGCGAGTGCATTGTTCACTTAATTTTAAGATCCGCCTCTTCAAACAGCACGAGACATTTGGAACGTCTAGACTGTGACGTCTCATGACGTTTGTTAGCTGTACTTCCATAAACGAATTTTGAAAAGTGCAAACATTTTAACAAAGAACGTTTAATCTACTATCTGTATGCAATTCCATTAATTAAGGTTATTTTTTGGGGTGAATTTTTAGTTGTTGTTACCGCGCGAACGAAGTAAGAAGCGTCGCTATAAACAATCTAACTCCTCACTCGTTTAATTGTGACGTCACAATCGTGAAACACGACGTTTTGTTGCAGGGCAAACATGATGGACACGTGACTTTCTCGGCCAATCAAATTCTATTTTACTAGTGATTTTTCACTTGTAAGCTAGTTTTCACAGAGGTATAATAAACGTTTTTTTAGACCATACATCGAAATAAATTATCATAATTTCTATAGTCGTAATTTATTAGGTTCAACTCACTGCTTTAAAGGATCATTGTAAATGTTTTATGCCCGATTTGGATACTGAACAACGTGTGATTTTTGAAACACTGATGCCCCCATATGGCATCTTATGGCAAAAGTTAAAGTTTCTCAAATGCAAGTCAAACTCCATGGTCAAGATCAAAAGATAAAAAAAATGTTATTACCCAAATAAAGGTCTTGAACAAAGAATATAACAGTTTAAAAGTTATTGCCAAGGTTAATTTCTTTAAAAGGTCAAACTCCAAGGTCAAGGGATCATATTTGTTTGTACTTGAGGGAAGGTCTTAATTGTTACAAGGAATACACATATGGTTTTAAAAAAGCCTTAGCACCAACTGTTCAAAAGTTAAAACCAAGGTTAAAGTTTTTCAAAAGTAGGACATACTCAAAGGTCAAGGTAAAATGGTCAAAATTAAAGGTATACAATGACAGGCCTTGTCACAAGAAAATTACCTATGTAATATAAAAGCCCTAGTACTAGTCATTCAAAAGTTATTGTCAAGGCTAAAGTTGTTTAAAAGTTGGTCAAACTCCAAGATCAAGGTCAAATGGTCAAACATATTTATACCCAAGGAGGAGACTTATCACAAGGGATACAGATGTGAAGTATAAAAGCCATAGCACCAACTGTTCAAAAGTTTTGGCCAAGGTTATAGTTTGGTAAAATTTTGCGAAAGAGGATCAAACTCCAAGTTCAAGGTCAAGAGGTCAAATATGTTGGTACCTGAACGAAGTCCTTGTTACTAGGAATACACATAAGAAATATGAAAGCAGTAGTTCCAACCAATCAAATTTTATGGGCATAGTTTTTTGCGGACAAAGAGGCTAACACAGTCTAACAGACAAATAGACAGGTGGACAGGACAAAAACTGTTTGCCCCCCGGATCTTCGATTACAGTAGCATAAAAAAATGTCGGCGTCTTTGGGTTTTCGCATTGGCCTTAAATCTGAAAATCCAAAGGATTACAAGGTGCATTACGATACGCTTTCACATCATGTTCTATAACCCAGAGCATATTGTCTGCAAAGATAAATATTTAATTCAGTATTTAATTAGCTATGCATAATTATCTATGTTGTTTTAAAAAGAAAATATAAAAAAAAATATTTGTTTTATATTTTTCGATATAGAGATATGCAGAAAATGTTTTCCTATTTTAAGTCCTATCGCAATACATATTTAAAAGAAAGTGTGTGTTGGAGGGGGGGGGGGGTCATTACATTTTTGCTGGGATTCGCCTATGTATGACCGTAGAGAAACAAAGAGTGGGGAGGGTGCAAGCAGCAACTAAATCAAAATTTACATATTAAAACTACAGCAAAAGACTATTTTCAGAAGATCTGCCCCCCCCCCCCCCGGTACAATCCGTACAACGGACCTGTGAAAAAAATACTGATCCTACATTCAGAGTCCCAGGGCACCAGGAAAGAGTGGCAAAAAGAGAATATCGGTTTATTTCAGTCTATAAGTCGAATAAAAATATCTTTTCCTCAAGAGTCTTCTTTCTTTGAGTTCATCCTAGTGATCGTGTGATTTATTTCATTTATTTTACGTTCTGTACTGGACTTGGAAAATGAGGTTCCTGAGCTGGCCTTGAAGCCCGCAGAACAGATTTTCTGCTTTATGATAAATTCAAGTGATATGTAATCCGGTATTAATTTTGTGTTGCTTTTTTTAATGTTAATTTCATCAAGAAATATGAAAAATTAATGTTTTAACTATACACAGTGAGGCATTTTTTGTGTGGAACGATTATCAAATGGGGTTTTCACGATTTTTTCATATGGTACACATGATGAGTAAGTGCAATAAATATAATTTGTGGAAAAAATGTCCAACAAGCCCCGGGGTTGAATATCGGGGGGGGGGGGTCTGTTCACAAGTACCTTTTGTCAAGCCCGTAGAAAGCAATTTCAGTTTTTTTGGAGGGAGGGGGGCAAATAGAAATTTCCACAGGTACTTGTACTCGATTTTTTCCTATGGTACACATGATGAATAAGTGAAATAAATATAATTTGTGGAAAAAAATGTCCAACAAACATCGGGGTTGAATTTGGGGGGGGGGGGGATCCTGTCCACAAGTACCTGTGGAAATTTCTTGATACATAAACAGAATTTAAAAGCATGTATAAGACATCAATTGAAGGGGAGAGGGCACGGCCGTAATTAAAAGTTATATAGAGACTAGGAAGGAATGAACTGTCATTAAATTTTGGTTAAGAACTATTACCTAAACTCTTCACTTTCACATTTTCAATTACAGATTCTTGTTTTTAAAAAGCTACACATGTACATCGATATGTATCTATTAGATGCATAAATTATGTAATTAATCATTTTATCTTAAAGGAAAAGTAAAAATCTCAATCAAACTTGTTCCGCATATTATGCTCTCTGATTCATTACTCAACAGATGCTTCATATACATAGACTGCAGACTGCAGGTGTGATAAATTCACAGCATGCAGCTCCAGTCTTAATTCCAACTTTGTTCCAAAATATTATTATTTAACGCGAAAAATTAGAATTAGCCGATAGAATATTTTGAATCACTTCGGAAATGCTGTCGTAACTCCAGACTGAGTTCACAATATCGAGTGATTTTGATTGACAGGTGTAGCGCCGTTGTGCATGGATTCCGTGTAACTGCAGATTGTGGTTGAAAATAATAAACAAACAGATCTAAAGAAAAGATATTGTATACTGTACATATATTTGTTAAGAACCAGTTCATTCATGAAACGAATTTAGTCGTATTATGTGGGCCCATGTTAGATCATTTAGGGTATTCCGAATCACCCCGCATATCGCGACTCTCGGTAATTTACCTTACCGCTGTACCTCGCACGACACATGCACAGGTGTGACAACCAAACAGTCATTATTAGTAAGGTCTATACTTATTGCATACAACAAATAAAGAGGTAAACATAATGCGTTAACTAAAAGAATTAATTATTTTAATTCATTAACTTCCTACCCTTTTCGAAGAAAATGCTCGTGTAGAAACGTTGCATGGTATTTCTCATCGATGTCGTGGCGTTGTTGGTGGATGAAACATGGCATATAAGGTATCGATAGAACGGCAATTTTATAAGCTTTTGTGAGTATTATTTGTTTTTTTGTAACACCTCAAAAATATACTAGTTATGGCCGCATTTGTAGCCCCCTATAGTTTCGAACCACGTGTGTACATGCCCCTAGCCAAATAAATTGCACACGCTACATGTATACTTGTTATATGTCAGATTATTATTTTTTTTTATAACATTGTTTTTCTTAAATGCAAGGGGTATGAAAGTAATGATTTGACAAAGCAAGAGCTATAATAAGACTATCCCGGGTCCCGGTATACACTTGATCAGTGTTGATCAATGTTGGTATGTACGAGTACACGTATGCAGTGATATACGTCATTCTTGATAATCATGAAATCTAAACATGAGTTTGTTTAATTCCTTTTCACAATTTTTTTTTATCACCATTATATCATTATTTGGTAGCCTACTCGTAGAATTATGACAGTTCAATGTTAATTATTTGCATTAAAAAAATCACATAGGTAAAAAAAAAAATTACATAATTATCATGATTATATTTACAGGACAACAATTTACAATCAGGTAATTTCAGAAAGTAAATATTCTGTTGGTATTTGCTTTTCTGCATGATCCGCCTCTGAGAACGCTGTTTTATAGTGTTGTCTACAGAAGGGAGGGGGGGGCTTTAATAACTTAATAGAAAAACCAACAACATTCAACAAGAAAATAATTCTTTTTATTTTTTGATACTTTTGGTAAACAATACCAACTAATTCATTAATTATAATGTTGTTATCTGACTGTTTTTAGCCATTTACCTGGTGATTCGAAATACCTGGAAGTGACCTGCAATACACTAAAAAGGTGATGTAAATATAACCCCTGTCAAGGCCGCTGTATCGTAGATAGACTCGCCGTGTATTGTAGATTTCATTTTTCATTGAATTGGCTTTCCTTTAATACCAACCAACCATTTATAAACTTGTTAATAAAATCGTTTACCGTCAAAATGTAAAAAGTGATTCGGAATACTCTAAATGTACTCGTTATAAAAACAACTCATTATCAACTCAGTGGACCGATAATTTACTTCAAAATAAGCTATAGATCAATAAAATTAATTTCAGATTAACCAATATTTTGTTGCAAAGATAATGTAAAACAGAGACCGGGGATTTTGTATTTCTCTGTATTTTAAACACTCGATATGCGTACATTTGGGGCGCTCTTGCATATACATGTACACTTGTACATTCGAATTCATGATCGTGCTTATAAAAAGAGCATGTTCTGTACTTGCATGCATGTATGTATGTATGTATGTATGTATGTATCCGTAAAACTTTTCGATTTTCCCGAGAATTCATCCTCACAATGTCAATTAAGGTTCCGAAATCACATGTGAGGATGCCGAGAATTGAAAAAGTCACCTCCACTTACAATTATCATGCATGTGTACATGCAGTTTAAAACACGAGACAGAAAAATAAATTGTTGCAAACTTAATGGTTAAGTCGGCAATTAAAATGCGTAAAACTTGAAATGAATAAATGCACGGGCGGTAAGGATTGATAAAAATAAGCGTGAGATAGAGTAAAATAAAATAATATGTAAGATTCGAAATCAATGATTTCAAACCCAATTTTCCATTAATCGCTATGAGTACACAATGTATTTTAATACCGTTATGACCCCGGCTCTCTGCGGCCACGTGTGCACGAAGACTGGGTTACAAAGCGACAGAGCAGAATGTAAACTGTGCTGTAAGAAGGCGTGAATTATTGTATGTTTAAAAGTATTATTTGATGTATATACATGTAGTTTAATATTTAATTGAAAAATTAAATGAAGAAACAATTAGGAGACTGATAGTAAAAATTATACTTTACACAAGTATTAATACTTAATACTTCCATCACTAATTGCAATTATTTGCCTTAGCACCTTTTCAATTACAATTGAAATAGAATACAATTACACGGGACAGAGAAATAAATTGTTTGTTTGTTTTTTTAAATCGTATTTCTGTGTCGACAGTGAACAGGCCGGTAAAAGCGATTAAAATTCGAAATGATTTTATGCACTAGTGTTTGAAATTAAGACTAAATCAAAGATGCAATTACACGGGACAGAGAAATAAATTGTTTTTTTTGTTTTTTGTTTTTTTTTAAATCGTATTGCTGTGTCGACAGTGAACAGGCCGGTAAAAGCGATTAAAATTCGAAATGATTTTATGCACTAGTGTTTGAAATTAAGACTAAATCAAAGATGCAATTACACGGGACAGAGAAATAAATTATTATTTTTTTTTTTTTTTGTTTTTTTTTTAAATCGTATTGCTGTGTCGACAGTGAACAGGCCGGTAAAAGCGATTAAAATTCGAAATGATTTTATGCACTAGTGTTTGAAATTAAGATTAAATCAAAGATGAGATTAAGTTATCTTAAAGATTCAATATAAATTTAAAAAACACAATGTTTCCTTAGTTGTTGTTTCTACACGATGGATTTAAAACGTGATCACAGTCTTCACAGATATTTGTTTTGTTTACATGGTTTATGACCGCAGGTGGCTGGTCGATGGTGACCTCGGCAACGTGGGATCGCGGGTTGTGTTACATAACTAAAAACATTTAGGTGAACATGGAGAAATGCGTACTGTTAATGATCATTAATTATTCGATGCTTAAAGTTTAATATTACTTATATAGTTATATAGATACATTTAATTCCTTCCTTTATTTGAAGACATGTTCCCTTTAAATCTAAATTAAAAAAGAAAAGAAAGTTGTAAAGAATAATTTATGAGTGAACCACAGAACACGTTTAAAACCTTATTTAGAAGAAAATTAGCATTAAATACAGTAGGGTATATAATTTATTGCAAGTTTGTTAAAGTTATACACATGAAGAGTTCCGATTTACTTGCCGAATGAAAACGCTTACCTGTTTACGGGACCTGCTTTTTACCTACATATTACGACATATTACGCAATACTCGAACAAAACAACATTTGTATGAGATCAATAAGGTGTTAAAGAACAACTTTAATTCCGAAAGCCATATCGAAATATTTACCGTTTTTGAGTTATAAAGCGAAAACTTTCAAGGGCTCTAGATCCCTAATTTTAGGGGCCAGCCCCTTTTAAATGATATCAAATGAAAGCTCTTGCTATTATGCACAACTTTTATTCTACATGTTTTAACAAAATATTTTTAGTTTTAAAGATATAAAGGAAAATATGTCAAAATTTTTGCTCTTTTCCGCGTTCTAACTTTTGACCCCTCTCTAGCGCCATTTTTAATGCAAAAATCAAAAAACAAAAACCGATGTGCACAACTTCAATGCTTCTTCTTTTCAATCTCAAAGGGTTTTGTGCTCCAATTATTACAGTCTCAGAGCCTTTGTCTGGAAACCAGAGGCATAAAAATTTCAATCAAAGGGGAATAACTCGTGAACAGAAGGTAATTTCCGAATTGTATTACAATATTCTGAGAGTGTTTTGCAAAGTCTAAAAGCTCTGAAAATTTGAACAAAATCCGTTCAGAAATGAGGAAGATATGAAGCTTCAAAGTTGGCGTCTAGGAAAAAAAAAAGAATAATAAGAACTAGAAACTCGTTGCGAGCAACGAGAGGTCTTCCGTCCGAATAACCATCCTAATATTATCAAAAAATATTGAAAAACAAAAAAGTTCAAAATTCCCCTTTTAATTCGCTTCCGGTAGCAACCGGAAGTAATTACCACGCACGAAAAAGTAATTTCGTACATCTAAAAGCCATCATCTATCATATCTAACAAGTCTCCAGTTCATATCTTTTTCCATTTTTGAAAAAAGGAGCGACAAAATTTCATTTTAAAATCAGAAAACTGTCTCTAAGTTTGAACCGGAAGCGAATTGTTAAAAAAATATTCAAAATGTAACAAAGGCAGTTAACACCGCAATATCCTTGAAAGTTTGACAGAAAACTATCAAATAATTCTAGATATCGCGCGCACAAAATTCTCCGTCATCAGAAAAGTTGATTCCTCACTCATATCACTATCTGTATGATGTTGTGCATTCCTTTTACTTCCTTCATACTTAAAATACTATAAAACGTAAATTGTATAATACATCGCGTAACTCAAAAGGAAAATAATACCAGATATCATTTCAAAGATACAGTCTTATATTTCAGCTGAAAAAAGTACCAAAAAAACAGACATTCTGGGGATTGAGTCGAGGATGCCCGCGTGAAAATTGAACACGTTAACCATTACGCTAGCGGGACCATTTCTTATAAGAGTCTCTATTATCCCTAGTAAAATCATTAAAAAATATTGAGAGACGAAAGGTTGAAAAATTCGACTTTTTTAATTCACTTCCGGTAGCGACCGGAACTATTGACGATGCACAAAAAGGCAATTTTACATATCTAGAAGTGATGTTCTATAATCTCTAATAAGTCTCCATTTCATATCTTTAGCCGTTCTTTATATCTGCAGCGGAAAAAATCCATTTAAAAATCAGTAAAAATCAGCCCGTAACATGGAAGCGAAAGTGAATTTTTCCAAAATTCTTTGAAATGTAACAATGGATTTTTAAAACGAATTATCCCTGAAAGTTTGATAAAAAACCACTGTATAGTTTTCAAGATATCTTGTGCACAATATTTGTCTAAAAAATCAATAATAATTATGATATTTATTATCAATTTTCAAACAAATTATATACTATGAATTCTTAAAACAATCTCTTTTAACCCTAAATATCATCGAAATATATTGAAAAACAAAAAAGTTGAAAAATTCAACTTTTTAAATTTGCTTCCGGTAGCGACCGGAAGTAGTGACGACACACGAGAAGGCGATTCTGGTTATCTAGAAGTCATGTTCTATAATCTCTAATAAGTCTCCAGTTCATACCTTTAGTCGTTCTTTAGGTTTGCCGCAGACAATATTCCATTTAAAAATCAGGAATTTGCCAATAATTTGGAACCGAAAGTTAATTTTTCCAAAATTCTTTAAAATGTAACAATGACTTTTTAAAACGCATTATCCCTGAAAGTTTGACGAAAAACCACTTAATACTTTTCAAGAGTGTGCACAATATTTGTCTAAAAAAATCAATAATAATTATAATATTTATTATCAATTTTCAAACAAATTAAATATTATGCATTCTTAAAAGATTCTCTATTAACCCTACTAATATCATTGAAATATACTGATAAACAAAAAAGTTGAAAAATTCAATTTTTTAAATTCGCTTTTGGTAGCGACCGGAAGTAGTGACGACGCACGAAAAGGCGATTCAGGTAATCCAGAAGTCATGTTCTATAATCTCTTTTAAGTCTCCAGTTCATACCTTTAGTCGTTCTTTAGGTTTGCCGCGGACAATATTCCATTTAAAAATCAGGAATTTGCCCATAATTTGGAACCGGAAGCGAATTTTCCAAATTTTCCTTATGATAAAACAAGTTCACATGATGACTCATTTTTTTGTGAAAGTTTCATTGAAAACTACTGAATATTTTTCGAGAAAACGCCTGCACAAAATTTGGTCAAAATAATAATAACTAGAAACTCATTACTAGTAATGAGAAGGTCTTCCGTTATACCTCTTCCTGTTGGGAGTCGCCTTTGTAACACAGTGTTTTGAGCGGTTTTTTGGTCGGTACTTCTAGTGGAAATAATTTGCGTGGACATGTCCTTTCTAACTTCGGTATTATCCTATAACTACTGTAAAAAGAAAACAACTTGCAAAAATTCACTTTTTTTGTATCACTTCCTTTCAGGATCGGAAGTAGTGGCGTCACAGGATTTTACACGATGCATTTGAACTGATGATTGATTATCAGTCCTGAAAGTTTTAGACTTCAGTCTTTTACTGTTGTCAAGCAATTTTGAGAACACATTCTAATTTTGAGTACAGGAAAACACTCTACCGGAAGTGAATTGTATAAAAATCTCTGAAATTTCTCTAGACATTTGTAGTATCTACAACATATATAAAAAACATTTCAAATACTTTATCTCTAAGTGATATTTATGAGAAAGTTAAACCACGAAATAACAAAGTTGATCTCTTAAAACCGGAAGTTTAGTTTTTGTTTCTGGTGGAATCTAACATATCACAAAACAGCAAAAGAGTTGCAACAAAGTGATGCAAGTTTTAATTTTTAAAAGAAAACTTAAATTTTTTTATTTTTTATCACTTCCTGTGACGACCAGAAGTGACGATTGACGCGTTTAATCATATATGTTTTGTCTACTCCTCAAGATCTATTATTCTTATGAGTTTGGTGTCTTAATCTCTTACTCTTTCCGAGATCTCGCTCAGAGAACTTCTCATTTTCAGGACAGGAAAACACGCGACCGGAAGTGAATTTTACAAAGATGTCTGAAATTACTCTAGACATTTGTAGTCTGAATAAAATATCTAAAAATAATTTCAAATTCCTTATCTATAAAAGATATCTATGGAAAAGCATAATATTCAAATTATGTGGTTTTTCTCTTATAACCGGAAGTTGTCGTTTTTATTTCCGGTAGGAATGGCATATTTCGAAACGACAAATAAGATGCAATAATGTGATGCAAAAAAAGATTTAAAAACAAAAAGTTAAAATTTTCGATTTCTTTGATTACTTCCTGTGACGACCGGAAGTGACGGCTGACGTTTTTTACCCAAACGGTTTTGCCTACTTGTCAAGATCTATTACTCACAAAAGTTTCGTGTCTTAATCTCTTACCGTTTCTCAGATTTGGTTCAGACAAATTCTCAGTTTATGGACAGTAAAACACGCGACCGGAAGTGAATTTTACCAAGATATTTGACGTTACTCTAGACATTTGCAGCCTTGATAACATATATAAAAATCATTTCAAATACTTAATCTATAAGCGATATTTATAGGGAAGTATAATACTCGAATTATGTAGTTTTTCTCTCATAACCGGAAGTTGACGTTTTTGTTTCCGGTGGGACCAACATATTTCGAAACTACAAATAAGATGCAATAATGTGATGCAAAAAATGATTCAAAAAAGAAAAGTTGAAAATTTCGATTTTTATGATCACTTCCTGTGACGACCGGAAGTGACGGTTGACGCTCTTAACCCAAATGGTTTTGCCTACTCCTCAAGATCTATTTACCATATACATGTAAGTTTGGTGTCTTAATCTCTAACCGTTTCTGAGATATGACTGGGACAAAATATTTTTGAAAAAAAACGGAAATCGGACATATCTGACGACCGGAAGTGAATTTTGAAAAAATGAAAAAAGCTCCTGGGGGTATTTTCATTGTCTATCATCCCTGAAAACTTCAAGAAAATCCGTTCAGCCATCTCCGAGAAATCGAGGGGGACACGAAAAGGGAAAAAAATAACTAGAAACTCATTACTAGTAATGAGAAGGTCTTCCGTTATACTACTTCCTGTTTGCATGAACATGTCTTTTCCAACGTCGGTATCAGCCTAAAACTTATGTAGAAACAAAATAACTTAAAAAATACTTTTTTGCTTCGTTTCTTGTCACGACCGGAAATAATGACGACACATGATTTTTACACGAAGCAAATAAACTGATTACTGACTATAAGTCCTGAAAGTTTTAGACTTCAGTCTTTAACTGTTGCCGAACAATTGTGAGAACAAATTCTAATTTTGAGGACAGGAAAACACACGACAGGAAGTGAACTGAATAAAAATCTCTGAATTTTCTCTTGACTTTTCCAGTATCTACAGCATATGTAAAAAACATTTCAAATACTTATCCATAAGTGATATTTATGAGAAAGTTAAACAACGAAATAACGTAGTTTATCTCTTAAAACCGGAAGTTAAAAGTTTTTTTTTTCCGGTGGAATCTAACATATCTCAAAACAGCGAAAGGGAAGCAATAAAGTGATGAAAGTTTTAATTTTAAAAAGAAAAGTTGAAATTTTCGATTTCTTCGATCACTTGCTGTCACGACCGGAAGTGACGGCTGACGCTTTTAACCCTATGTGTTTTGCCTTCTCACCAAGTTTTATTATTCCTCTAAGTTTGGTGTCTTACTTTCATGCCGTTTCCGAGATCTCGCTGAAATAGCTTTTCATTTTGAGGACAAGAAAACACGTGACCGGAAGTGAATTTTACCAAGACATTTCACGTCACTCTAGACATCTGCAGTCTCAATAACATATATAAAAATCATTTAAAGAACTCTATCTATAAGCGATACAGTACCGACCGCACACAACCTAACACCAGAGCAAACCCAAAGCGCACCCCGGGTTCGCTTCCTGGGATCGCTCGGGGTCCGCTGCGGGTCCGCTTTCAGAAAATTTGGGACCGCTCTGGGTGCGCTTCGGGTTCGCTCTGCGTTCGCTTGGGGTCAGCTCTGGGTCCGCTAGAGCGAACCCGGCGTTCGCTTTCAGGGTTCGCTTTACGCACTCATGCGTGAAGCGGACCCAGCTTTAATCTTGCCGCCAGTAAGCCCCGCCCCTTGTATATTCCAAATACAGTAGTGAAATCGATCATTACTGTTTTTATGGCGATCGAAACATGTACATGTAAGTGACAATATGGAGAACGTTCATAAATTTTCAAGAATTTCACCGTACATTCGACGTAGAATTATCACTTTTATTTTTATTAACTTACAAGCTAAGTATATTTCGAAAGAAAAAGAAGAAAAGGTGTTAAATTTATTTTCGATGTATCGGAGGGAGTGAAATTGATAAGAGTATCTTAATAAAAAAAGCTTTCAAATTCATTTGTTTACATTATTCATGCGTTTTAAAATAAGATGGAACTTCCAATTGTAATTGCAATTGTAAATCGTAATTCAAATGTTTGATGGACAAAAAACTGAATTATGATCTTATCTATGAAATAGTTGAGACATACTGCACACGTAAAATGCTAAGTTTTCATATTTAGCAGTTTATATTTAAGCTAGGTTGTCGTCCATTACATGTATATGTAGGTCGTGATAATCACTAAAAATTCTCATACAGTGTAACTTGAGTTTCGTTTTACAGATCATTTATAATTTACTTCCATGCTATAAATCATTGTTTTATAAGGCAAGTTTAACGGAAGACTTATTAAAAAAAAACAACAATCAAAACAAACAAAAACTAATAACTGGCCCACTGATAAGAATATATTATTTTTTTGAAAGTTGTTTTCAAATACATATGTACATGTAAATGATCATTTGAAAAAATTGAAAGATACCTTTGTAGGTATTTTCATTCTCTATTATCCCTGAAAATTTCAAAAAAAATCCGTTAAGCCATCTCTGAGAAATCGCCCGAAAAAGAAAAGGGGGAAAAAATAATAAGAAGAAGAAGAAAAAACAGTAGAATCACTATAAGGTCTTCCGTCTGAAACGGAAGACCTTAATAAGAAGAAGAAACAGTAGAATCACTATAAGGTCTTCCGTGATGACGGAAGACCTTAACTAGAAACTCATTGCGAGCAATAGAGAATGTTCTTTCTGACGTATCCGTATAAGTATCCGTATACGTATCGAGGTGAAAGAGGCATCTCGATCCCGATGTCTAAACTTTTTACTATAATTTCCATCATTATTTGTTTGGATTTAAAGCAGCCCCATTCATTTAAGAATAGCATATGGTATTTTTTTCTAATAAAAATGTATTAAGCTGCTGTAAACGTATATCCCTGGAAAACTTTTAAAAAATAGATGATGAAATTAAATAAATTTGTATTTGTCTTCATTATATTGTTAAAAACTTTA
Source organism: Saccostrea echinata (assembly GCF_033153115.1). Taxonomy (NCBI): domain Eukaryota; kingdom Metazoa; phylum Mollusca; class Bivalvia; order Ostreida; family Ostreidae; genus Saccostrea; species Saccostrea echinata. Next base: position 8,987,433 of record NW_026889772.1, read on the forward strand.
ATTGCAGCTTTGTTTAAAAACATTTATCGGGATCCCCCTCTCTCCATCAGGATATTTTATTGATTGATTCTGTAATTTACATTAGAAGACATAAAAGTTACCCCCCCCCCCCCACACACACACACACACACACTAAAATGCAAAAGACGTTGATATCCACACAATCAATAAAACCGTGAAGCCGCTTCTAGACCCTTACCAGTATATGCTAAAAAATGCCAAGCCCCCCCCCCCCCCCGCCCGGGAACACACACAAACTTTCATAGCGTCTGTTGACTTTCTTCATTCTTTTTTTCAATGAACTATTTGACAAATAACTGTATGTCTCCCATTCCCCTCCCCAGTTGAAATTGCTACTTTCGTGCCTATTCTCATACAGCTTGATTTTGCTTTATATTTTGTCCTTTCAGCAGCATTAACTTGAAGACTTCATGGCGACAAAAAATAGGTAATGAAATGAAAATGCAATTGTTAAATTTGATTTTTCCTTTTAGTTCTCTTGTTGTCGTACATGTGTATTATAATTCATGGTTTGATATAGAAACTGTTTCAGAATAGGGTATTCATTATCTTAACTCTCTTTTTATAAGAAAGAAAAGAACATTAGGCTAAATGCCAAAACAATAGACATCTATTTCTTCTATGCTACCTTGTCTATCCAGCTGATTTTTATTTATTTATTTTATTTTTATTTATTTATTTATGCATTTTGGCCCAGATCGGGATAAGTGTGAGTCAATTCAACACGCAGTTTATAGAACTGAAGAGAAGAGGCTGCTTCAACGTAGCAGAGAAATAAAAAACAGAATAAAGGATAAAATTTATACAAAACGTTTAATTGATAAAATATCAGCATTTTTTCAGAGTTTTAATCCCGCTTGTACACAAAGAATTACAGTCATCTTAATTTCAATAAATAAATCATTAAGTAAACTTTAGTCAACATGTATATAAAGTAATGTATAAGACATAAACATTGTTCTCCGTTTTTCTCCTTTTGCCGACTATTGTTATTCATCCCCGACAAAAACTGCGTGTGATTGTATCATTTTTGGAAATGGTAGTCCTTTCTCAAGCTCTCTGGAATTTCAGATACGTAACAATTTAGAGAGTTAAGAGTCTTCAAACCACTCCAGAATTGCCAGCTTTCCAAAGCTTTTCTGGAGAACTATGTCCATCAAATATAATCAAATGATATACAGAATGTTGATAATGATAAAAAAGAAAATGAGGATGGAAATTTTCAGTGACTCCCCCCCCCCCCCCCAAACACACACACACACACACCCACACACACACAGAGTATGCAGTATGGTCAAATTAATCTTTCACAGTTAATGTATCCGTAATTATTTTTGTGGAAAAGAGGAACTCAAAACTTAATATCCATCCCCCCCACACACACATATACCCCGTAATAGTTTTTTTTAAAGATTTTGATTAATTTCTACACCTTTTTATTGTCAAAGTTTTGCTAAGGTGACTTGTCATTTTTTGATTTCTCCCTGCCTCGGCCCAGCTTCCCCCTTCTCCACTTTTAATTTCAATCCATTTCCGGTTCTTTTAAATTCACTTCCGATATGACAAGAAGTGCTCAAAACGACTTAAAACTCCAGAGTGAGTGTGTACAAATCTTTCCTGAAAGTTTGGATGAAAAATATTCATTTTTGGGACAACTTCCGGTTTAAAAGTATAACTTCCGGTGGAAATGAAATGACTTGAAACACTCTCTATGTCAATGTTATAAACATTTAAAAATAAAAAAAATCAAAAATTGCATATTTTAAGCTACTTCCGGTGGACAACGGAAGTGACGCCGGAAAAAACGAAACACTGCAGACAAATGTACAGATCATGATCTATTATCCCAGAAAGTTTCATGACTCCATCTTCAATCGTTTTTGAGAAGAGGCACAGACAAAATTTCAATTTAAAAAGAGAAAATCATGTATAACTCGCGACCGGAAGTGACATCATCAAAATAAAAAAAAAGCCTCAAGTTCATGTAATTTGCCATCATTTCTGAAAGTTTCATGAAAATCCATCGATGCATTTACGAGAAATCGCGTGCACAAAATCGGTAAGAATAACAATAATAAAAAAAGTTGAAAAGAAACAATAGAATAACTAGAAACCTTGTTGCCATGGCAACAAGAAGGTCTTCCGTCCCTTTTCTGTCTTCATAGATGTTGATTCCTCTTTAAACAACTTGTTATGTTGTGCATTCCCTGTCACACCTTAATACGAAAAATAGTTCCTTCGCCATGCGCTCGGCACTTTGAAGTTTAAGTTGCGGATATTTTGGATGAGACCTTAAAAACCGAGGCCCCATGTCACAGCAGGTGTTGGCACGATAAAGATCCCTCACTGCTCAATGGCCCTGAGTGCCGAGTAAAAGTCTAAATTTGAAGCCCTTCACCGGTGGTCACGTCTCTATATGAGTGAAAAATTCTCGAATGGGACTTAAAACAACATACAGTCAATCAATCAATCAATCATACATAAAATATAATTAAACGTTTATATTTTGAAAATATTGCAAAACTGGAACAAAAAAAATACGAGATATCATTTTAGGAGGGGGAAGGACCTATGTTCCAAAACATCTTTGTGTGAATTTTTTTTTAAATTTTTGAGATTCTCACACTTAATTGTACAAAATATAAAATTATGTTAAATATTTTTTTTAATTTAAGATCTACATGTATCTACAATATTTTGTTTTATTTTACCCGATTTCATGCATTTCAGGTTACACCCCCCCCCCCCCCCCTCCCTGAGTCAGCACCACACACACATAACAAAATGATTGATACTTCATGTGAAAGCATATTTTTTCACATACTGTTTCATGTATACAGATTTTTATGTGTTTCATTGTGTTAATACACTGTATACCATTAATTAACCATACCTTTATCCGCAAAGTCGCTTTGAGCTCTTAATTATGGCGGATCTTGCTCTAAACTAAATGTCATTGAAATTCCCTCTCATTTGAAATTGCTGTTTTTATTCAATGAAGATGAGAAAATAATAAATTCTACTTTCAAAGTATAATTTGACAAATCTCCGATTTGTGATTCAATTTCATAGGTACCTAGCTAGCTACATTAACATTTTTACCTTATTTTGTCATATCACACACATATGCACATTAATTAGTGCAAAATTCAACTGCAAACTCTTTATGAAGAAGTAAAAAGACAAAGTACCATTGTGAAGTCAAACACCATTGCTCTGACGTTGATGACATAGCCTCCCCCCCCCCCCCCCCCCCCCCCCCCCCGTTTAAAGATAAAATATTACATTTGAGCCCAAACAACAGTGTGAAAAAAATCGGACATTTTGGGGATTGAATAGATAGTGCAAAATTTAACTGCAAACTCTTTATGAAGGAGTAAAAAGACACAGTGCCATTATGAAGTCAAACACCATTGCTCTGACGTTGAATGACATAGCCCCCCCCCCCCCTTTTAAATATGAATAAAATATTACATTTGAGCCCAAACAATAGTGTGAAAAAATTTGGACATTCTGGGGACTGAATATGAGTTGCCCGCGTGAAAATCAACATGCTTACCATTACGCTATCAAAGACCATCGTATCAAAGTAGCAAGCAATAAATATCTAGAGTACGGGTTATTCCATTTTTGAATAAATTACATATTTAGCATTCTGATAAGATTCTCTATTTATCCTATAAATATCATAAAAAAATAATGAAAAACAAAAAAGTTAAAAAAACTACCCTTTTTAAATCACTTCCTGTGACGACCAGAAGTGGCGACGACACACGAAATGTTTCCATCACACATCTACAAATCACCTTCTATCATACCTGAAAGTTTCAGACTCCTACCTTGAACAGTTTCCGAGAACATTCACGGACTAGATTTTTAGTGGAAAAAGTGAAAAATCGTAATAATTCCTGACCGGAAGTGAATTTTTCCAAACTTTTTCAATATTTCAAAATGGCATGAGATAACACATCATTCCTGAAAATTTGGCTGAAAATGATTGAATACTTTTTGAGATATCACGATTTGAAAAGGTCAGAAAAATAAAAATGAAAAATAATAATAATAATAATAATAACTAGAGCAAAGCTCGTTGCAAAGCAACGAGTGGGTCTTCCTTCTTAGCTTGTAAGTTGACGTCGTAATAAAAGGATAAATATTTGTTTAATTTCCACCTAAAGGTTACATGTTTCTGTTTAGATTGTCAACTTTGCTAACATTCTCTTTCTTCTTTGACCAAAATATCAAGAGACCTCATCTCCTGAACTCTGAATCTGGAGTGAGCATGAGGATATACAATTCAACTGTACTCTCTCCAACAGTACTCCTGAAATTGTATCCAAAACACTAATACTCCCAGACCCTCATTTCTTGAACTTTGACTTTTGATTTTTAATTTCTAGACTTTTCTATTCATCTAACATCTCTGATGCAATCATGTTAGTAACATGTGTCATACTACAGAATCATCGGTGTTTTGCTACATCACTGTCATAATAATTGCTTGACAAAACATTTACACAGCATAACTACATAGTAAGTAATCCAAATGTGTTACTGATTGAGGATATCCATTCTTTGACAATCAGTAAGTAGAAAAATACTCTTACAAGAAATGCACAGGGATGATTTCAGTAAGACACGGTGTCACTTGTGGAAAATTTTAACATAACATGTTTTTTAGCCTTTAACTTAAAAGTTAAACTTCATTATCTCAAACATAGGTAATCAAAGATTACGAAGCTCACCTCGACGAATGTTATCTAAATGTAAGGCAAATTTCACATCATATTTTTTTTCTAGTTAGGGTACATCCCAAGATCAATATCCATGCAATTTTGGTTTAATTATAGACCTGCTCAAAAAACTTTTGACCTGTTTAGTAACCAAGAAAATTTTGGTCAGTTCCAACATCCAAAGCAAGTCTGGAAGTTTTCATCCTTAGATGCACTATCTATGCAAGTTTAATCATAACAGGCCATAATATTATATAGCTACTCCAAAAAATTACCCTGGTCACTCATCTGGAAAAAGTACGTCAGATTCAGAATCCAAGGCAAGTCTGGAAGTATCCATCCCTAGATGCATCATCCATGCTAATTTGGTTAAAATATGGCTAAAATTCACTCATGTGGAAAATCTAGGTCAGATCCAGCATTCGAAGCAGGTTGGTTAGTGTACATCCTTAGATGCATCATCCATGAAAGTTTGGTCCAGGTAGGGCTTATAGTTACTTGGGAACGAGACTACTCCTAAATCTAAACCTAGTCTCACATGTGGAAAATCTAGGTCAGATCCAGCATCCGAAGCAAGTGTGGTAGTGTCCATCCCTGGATGCATCATCCATGCAAGTTTGGTCCGGGTAGGGCTTATAGTTACTTGGGAATGGACCTGCTCCTAAAACTTTAACCTGGTCACTCATCCGGAAAATCTAGGTCAGATCCAGCATCCGAAGCAAGTGTGGTAGTGTCCATCCCTAGATGCATCATCCATGAAAGTTTGGTCCAGGTAGGGCTTATAGTTACTTGGGAATGGACCTGCTCCTAAAACTTTAACCTGGTACACATCTGGAAAATCTACATCAGATCCAGCATCCGAAGTAAGTGTGGCCATGTCCATCCCTAGATGCATCATCCATGCAAGTTTGGTCAAGGTAGGGCTTATAGTTACTTGGGAATGGACCTGCTCCTAAAACTTTAACCTGGTCACTCATCCGGAAAATCTAGGTCAGATCCAGCATCCGAAGCAAGTGTGGTAGTGTCCATCCCTAGATGCATCATCCATGCAAGTTTGGTCAAGGTAGGGCTTATAGTTACTTGGGAATGGACCTGCTCCTAAAACTTTAACCTGGTACACATCTGGAAAATCTACATCAGATCCAGCATCTGAAGTAAGTGTGGCCATGTCCATCCCTAGATGCATCATCCATGCAAGTTTGGTCCAGGTAGGGCTTATAGTTACTTGGGAATGGACCTGCTCCTAAAACTTTAACCTGGTCACTCATCCGGAAAATCTAGGTCAGATCCAGCATCCGAAGCAAGTGTGGTAGTGTCCATCCCTAGATGCATCATCCATGCAAGTTTGGTCAAGGTAGGGCTTATAGTTACTTGGGAATGGACCTGCTCCTAAAACTTTAACCTGGTCACTCATCGGGAAAATCTAGGTCAGATCCAGCATCCGAAGCAAGTGTGGTAGTGTCCATCCCTAGATGCATCATCCATGCAAGTTTGGTCCAGGTAGGGCTTATAGTTACTTGGGAATGGACCTGCTCCTAAAACTTTAACCTGGTCACTCATCTGGAAAATCTAAGTCAGATCCAGCATCCGAAGCAAGTGTGGTAGTGTCCATCCCTAGATGCATCATCCATGCAAGTTTGGTCCAGGTAGGGCTTATAGTTACTTGGGAATGGGACTTGCTCCTAAAACTTTAACCTGGGACGCCGACGCTAACGCCGACGCCGACGCCGGGGGTATAGCATAAGCTCATCTCGACTTCGTCGAGGTGAGCTAAAAACCGATATCTAAATACATGTACCATTTATATGGTGAAGTGAGTTGGTACTCCCAACCCCTTATTCTTTAAGTTTTTTACCCTGCATGGTTATTTGGAGTCATTGGATATCTTGATGTTTAATCTTGGTCCAGTTGAAATTGAGAAAAAATGGTTTTACTGTACTTCTTGGGTTCATTTATTCAAATGTTTTACAAGGGGGGAAAAAGACACATGTATTTAATTTTTGTAACATGTTAAAATAATCTTTTACATGTACATGTATATTACACATATATTCAAGCAAATTTTTTTAATAAGAATTCATTAAAAATATTTGAATCCATTGAAGTTGATTGCAGTAGATATAATGTGAATTATGAGCCTAAGACACAACAAGCAAATTTAAAGAATAGTGGTCTCATTCTGTCATTTGTCAACTAAAAAAGTTTGATGATAATAGGCCTGAAACTGTTCAAAATATGCCTCTAAATCATTTTGAAAAAGAATGGCTGCAAAATTTAAAAAGTAGGTAACCATGAACTACTTTTGAGTCAACATGATAAGAGGTCCTTAGATGCATCAACTGACAAGATTTGATGATCCTAGTCCTTATAGTAAGCAAAATATCAACATTTTAATAAAATGTAATTTTTGGTCAACTTTGAAGTGACCTTGAGACCAAGCCCTTTGTCCCAGAGCGATTCCCTGTGCAAATTTTAATCTACAATATATCCTCATCCTTTTGTGAAAGTTTGGTGATAATCTGCCCAGTGGTTCTTGAGAAGACGATTTTTTAGCAACCAGTACTTTTGGTTTTATTTACCTAATTATCTCCCCTTGTTTAAGGGTCACAACCCTAAGTTTACTATAAACGGGAGCCCTTGGGCCATGGATACACTGTGACAAATTTGACAATAATTGGCCAAGGGGTTCTTGAGTTATGGCCCATATTCTATCAATGCTCACCTGAGTTACTTTGGCCCTGCTGTTCTTCACCAGACCCTCCCTCCCTTGTAATACTTATTGCGGCCCCACCCTACCCCCGGGGGCCATGATTTGAAAAATTAGAATCTACACTATCCCAGGATGATTCCACATATGTTTCAGTTTTCCTGGCCCAGTGGTTCTTGAGAAGGAGATTTTTGAGATTTTGCCTATATATTTTAAACTTTGATTCCCTATTGTGGCCCCGCCCTACCCCCGGGGGCCATGATTTGAAGAATTTAGAATCTACACTATGCCAGGATGCTTCCACATAAGTTTCAGCTTTTCTGGCCCAGTGGTTCTTGAGAAGAAGATTTTTAAAGATTTTGCCTATATATTTCAATGTAAAACTTTGATTCCTATTGTGGCCCCGCCCCACCCCTGGGGGCCATGATTTGAAGAATTTAGAATCTACACTACCCCAGGATGCTTCCACATAACTTTCAGCTTTTCTGGCCCTGTGATTCTTGAGAAGATTTTTTAATGACCCCATCCTATTTTTGTCTTCTCTTGATTATCTCCCCTTGTAAAGGGGGTTGGTCCTTCATTTTAACAAACTCCCCTTCACCCAAGGATGCTGTGTACCAATTTTGCTTAAATTTGGCTCAGTGGTTCTTGAGAAGAAGATGAAAATATGAAAAAATTACAGACGGATGGACAGACAGCTACACAGATGGACAGACGACGGACAACTGGTGATCAGAAAAGCTCACTTAAGCTTTCAGCTCAGGTGAGCTAAAAAGTTTACGTACACCACACAAATGGCCATAGCATTAGCTCTTTGAGCCTTTGGCTCACAAGAGCTAAAAAGATAAAAAAGAATTATGTATCTTAGAGTTATCTATTTGTAATCAAAGCTATATTAAAATCAGACCAATTTCTTGAAATAAAAAATTGCACTGTTGTAGTGCAAAAAAATTAATGATATTTTACATGTCGCTACAATATTCAAAGAGGGCATGTTGCAAAATTTTGAATTAAATTAGAGGGGTTATGACTGTTTCTTCGCTAATTATAGATGATCAATGCGAAAACACAAAGTTGAAAATTGCAATGTCATTGAAAGTCTTGGAGAACACCGAGCTATTAAAAAATTATTTCTTCAGACAGGTCATTTTTCAAAGTGCACAGTAAATTTTCCTTAAATCAATGTGTCCGCAAACTTTTCTAACAATCCTCGTTCATGTACATGCCCTTAGCACTGAAGTCATTTGAAATATGCACATATGTCAACATTTGTTGTTGTATATGCCAAAATAGCAGTTCTCTCTACATTTTTTTGTAAAAATACATATATTACAAGTTCTTAATGTATTAAGGCCTGATGTGTCCATAATCCTAGATGGAAGGACTTTTATCCTTGTGTGACTTTAAATTTCACTATGCTGCTTATTCTTCGTCATCTCCAAACAGATGCTCTTCTGGCAAATATGGTCATGCTTGGTATCAAATTTCAGTTATCAGATGGCATTCACACCTATCCAAAAGAAATTGAAATTTCTCATTTAAAATTAAAAAAAAAACTGTACAACTTATAAATGATAAATAGCGATGTTAATTTTACTCGGACAGCTAAGTCGCACAGTCAGAGGCTTTAGTCAAATGAAAGTCGAGTACTCATTGAAATTTAAATTAATTTTTCATGTCATTTTCCTTTTTGTCTTTAAGAGACTGCTAGCCTGTACAATATTTAAGCTACGTTATAACCATTATACAACAAATTATGAATCATTAACATTTTTGTAGTAATAAATATATGTATCAAATGTATTTGATTTCAAATATAATTTTTACTGCCAGTGTTTTTTTTAAAGTACTTTGGGATTGGGGGCTGGGGCCCTCAGAATTGGGAATTTCAGCATCAATTAGGCTAAATTAGGAATCTCCCAGAAAGCCCAATCACTTAAAAATCAATTGTCAAAAAGCTTTGTTTTTGTCTTTGTATTACTTTAACAAACAATTGTTATAACTAATCAAGACTATTCTTGGTATGGATTATCTAATTACCTACTTGCATCAAGAACAATAGTGGTATGAATTATCTAATTATGAAGAAATCCAACTTGGCTGAGGTGGCAGAGGATAGTTTTTTTTAATGCCAAACATGTGCCGAGAGGGTACACATATACATGCGATCCATAAAAACATGTACATGGGGACAGTTTTCCAGGGGCTAATTAATTACACTTCATATGCCCATGGCTCACAAATTATGTCAACAAATTACATGTAATATGCTAGTAGAGTGCACATGTACCAAAAATACACCTGGGGTCTCCCCAAATTTTGGCTTGTTTTTCCAAGATTTGGGCCTCAGTCGCACCCATACAACCCACCCCCAGGCCCGAGCAAGCAGGATAAAACTCCCAGTAGTCTGTAAATCAATGCAAGCCCTAATGAAAATTCACCAATTGATATGGGGTCATTCACCTTCCCTCTGAGATACACACCTTCTTCTAAGGCCTACTGCTTTTCAGCTGAATTTCCTCTGCAACTGACCACGTGTCTTAGTTTCGCATTTACAACTCTGTATATGATAAGCGTCATAGTGACACCTACATGTTGCACATCATTTTTTTCAGCAAGCACTCTGCTACACTGCAAATGTGTCCCATAATTATTCTAATCATTTTTCTACATAAAATATCACATCAAACAGGGGATATCTCAATTTTTTAAGAAATTTGACCGGGTCTTTAGAACGAAACTATCCCCTGCCACCTTTAACTTTCAAAGTTTGCTTTTCAATTAAAATAACTTTCCATATTTAGAAAGTGCAATCAATTCTGAGTAAAAATATACTAAATATGTCTTATTTCAATGAAAAATAAAAATGTTAGAGGCAAATAAGTGACCCCACCAATTGTCGGTCAACCACCTTAACCCCATATTCTTTGTGTTACTTCAAAAATGACCAACTCCTACAATCCAAAAGAATCTATTTCTTATCCAAACAGTGTTTAATGGTAACTTTGATCAATTTCAAATGCAGCTACATATAAAAAATTCAATAAGAATTGCATGCCTTCATGAAATGTACTCACATGAAACACATACTCTCCTATTTTTGATGTTTTGAGAAATCCCATTTTACCTCTTAATTGCTTGAATTTATACATCTATAGCTTGTTTCCAAAAAGAAAACCTAATCTATTTTTCAGGATATTTATTGTAATATACAAAAACCCCTCTTGCATCAAAGGTTCAAGAAGAAGTGTCCTGAAAATTGCAGTTATCTACCCTGCCCCTCCAACCATTACCTGATTCTATAGAAAATATACTGTGGAAATCTGATTTTACTGACTGTCCTTTTTCTGAGTATATTTCCATTCAATTTCAATGTACCTGAGTGATCAAATACATGCATTTGATTCCCCTGAATAATTAAAGTGATCATCCTGTCCTTACTTGGCATTTGTGAGTAAATTTCAGGTGTTTAGTAGAATCCAATAATTACATGAAAATGTACATATTTCTGATATTTTGTTCATTAAATATGCAAAAAGACCATCTGTTTTGTTATAATTTAAAGAAAAATATATAATCTATTTGAAAATAATGAAAAGTTTAAGTTCTATCACATTATAGAAGACAAATGAGGGGGGAAATGAAGGGGAGGGGGGTATTATTTTTTTATGTAATTATCAATAGTAAGATGGGTCTAATTTGAAAAAAAATTAAAGCACAGCAATTCTTTGAATAAATGTGGTTCTGTGAACTGATATTTTTTGCATACTGACTCATTCTTTTCTCAAAATAATGATATTTAGTGAAAATACATGTAAAAAAGAGCAAGTTTATAATTTGTAATTTCAGTGATATGGCAATAACTGAGCCCCTTTAATTTTAATTAATACTAAGTGATTGCATCAAAATTTGATAAAATATATGTGACAGTGCCCAAACTATTATTTTCAAACAGATAAATTTTTCTCAGACAAAAATTGCCTTACTCTGTTAAGATTTGTTATGCTGATGCTTCAAACTCTTTGAAAATGTGTACTGGGAAAGGTTTACCCCCCTTGTGTTTAGGTCTCTCTACCTAAATGAATAAGAGTCAAATAAAAGAAATATGGTGAGTTTTGAAAATGGCATACATCAATAAACTTATTTAGAGAAGAATTTACGATGGCCGATATCAGACTGTCTAAAATAAAATACACGGCCTATAATTTTGTCTTTTGTACATGTACATTTCTTACATGTACAAAAATATAAAAAGTTACAATTTCGCAAAAAGACAAAATGTACATATACATTTCTTTAAATTTGTACATGTACAGACAAAAAAATCTGTAGCAGGTGCATTTAGGCAACATCCATCAGCCACGCCATTCAAAATTTAGAGGACCCGACACAGTGCTGCGATTATTTTATTTCCTTTTTTATATTGACTGTATTAATTGTTATGTGACAACAATGTGTTTCGGCGGTTTGATATCGTAATGGTGTATTAAAAATATATATCACGGTTCCGCCTTCATCAGGGATCAAACCGTAATTTCTATATGGCAAAATAGCTTTTGTCAGCAAATTACCAATACTTTTATGTATAGCATATGCAATCATTAATTTTGTTTGAAAGATTTATTTGCGTGTTTCATCTTTTAAAACCAATGACCAGTATTTTGATAATTTGGATTTCAGACCTTTGATTCTTGGGTCATACTTTGTTATTGGAACATTCGGTATTTCCTTTGTTTTCTTGGTTTTATGTAGCGTTATGACTCTGTTTAAAGCCAAGGATTCATTAATAATTGGGTCAGTCTCAGTTACCTCCTATTCTCTGTTTGAAGGTGTGATCTGAACTCAAGAAGTTCTTTTATATACCGCTATAGATTTTTTTGTCTGTACATGTGCAATTTTAAAGAATTGTACATGTACATTTTGTCTTTAAGCAAAATTGTAACTTTTTATATTTTTGTACATGTACAAATTTCAAGAAATGTACATGTACAAAAGACAAAATTATAGGCCGTGTAATTTTATTTCAAACAGGCTGATATCGGCCATCGTAAGAATTAGACTAGATTACATATTTCTGAAAATTGGTGTTTTCTTGAAGGTGGCAGAGGATAGTTTTTTTAAATGCCAAACATGTGCCGAGGGGGTACACACATACATGCGATCCATAAAAACATGTACATGGGGACAGTTTTCCAGGGGCTAATTAATTACACTTCATATGCCCATGGCTCACAAATTATGTCAACAAATTACATGTAATTTGCCTAGTAGAGTGCACATGTACCAAAAATACACCTGGGGTCTCCCCAAATTTTGGCTTGTTTTTCCAAGATTTGGGCCTCAGTCGCACCCATACAACCCACCCCCAGGCCCGAGCGAGCAGGATAAAACACCCAGTAGTCTGTAAATCAATGCATGCCCTAATGAAAATTCACCAATTGATATGGGGCCATTCATCTTCCCTCTGAGATACACACCTTCTTTAATGGCCTACAGCTTTTCAGTGAATTTCCTCTGCAACTGACCATGTGTCTTAGGTTCGCATTTACAACTCTGTATATAAGCGTCATAGTGACACCTACATGTTGCACATCATTTTTTTCAGCAAGCACTCTACTACACTGCAAATGTGTCCCATAATTATTCTAATCATTTTTCTACATAAAATATCACATCAAACAGGGGATATCTCAATTCTTTAAGAAATTTGACCGGGTCTTTAGTACGAAACTATCCCCTGCTACCTGAACAACAAAACCTGCTTGAAAAACATGCAATAAACAAACTAAATTTGATCACATATTTTGTAAGTTTTTCTTTGGGAAAACTTCCATTACATTTTGGGAAAATACAGGCATATTTTCAATTAGGACTGGGGCCGAATTTCAGCCCCAAGTCGGCTCTAAAAAAATCACTGACTGCACATTTTATCTATATACAGAACATCAAATGCTCGTATTTATCCTTTCTTTTCCTGCTGCTAGTACATGTACCCGTTTTTGATTTCTTACCTGAAGCCATTTGAATGTGTCTTGTCAGTGACCCGTGATTGTTGAACAATTAAAGTGTAACTCATAAAAACAAAAATTTTAATTATGAGATTTTTTGCATTCAATCAATACAATTTAAAAATGATTGATATTAATATCAGAAAGAAACACCTTTGAATTATGCTCATAACCATTCCCCAATTTACATGTATTTATAAAGTTTTATTATTCTTCATTAATTGGTAGTTGCATTATATGAGATCTGAGATCTTACGAAATTGCAGGTTGAAACTTTACAATTTGGATCCGACATCTTTTAAAGTATGCCAATGCATGTTTGTCGAACAACAAAATTCCTTTGAACAATTAACAAAGACTGGTTAAGCCTTTCCCTGAGTTTGAACACTGATACGTTAATAAATGAACTGAGCAGATCCAATTTTTTTTTACATTGAATTTAAGAGTAGCAAATTTTAAACGAACAACCGACTTAACAAATTTTAGTCGATAGTCAATATGATTGAATGATAGTCGAGGACTCGAATATTCATTGACACCCCTAATGAAACCATCAAACAGAGTTCAAAGATACTGTCACATTTTCCGTGTATTATTTGTAAAAAGTACTCTATTAAATAGATGTTTACATGCAGTCAATTTTGAGGATGTAATTACAAAATATAATATAAATAGGGATTAGTTAGTTTTTTTTCATGATTTCACAAAGGAAATGCACATAACTTATACATGTAAAAAATTTATTAGGGATGGCAATGGTCAACTGGGTAACCATCTAATCAGTCAGAAATATAGTAACCGGTTTAGTATGGGATGACGGGTTATGATTTTCATAACCGGTTAGTCGGTATTTTTTGTATAATATGTACTTTTTAAATAATATACCAGTATACATATTTTTTTTTAAAAAAATTACCACTTAGATCATGTAGATAGCATGTGTAAAACTAGTCTTATTCAAGCAGATGCTCAACTGTCTCCATAAACTCCTGCTCATTGGAGTTTACGGAGACAGACAAGCATCTGCTTGAACGAGATTAGTATAAAACTGAAAAGTTGCTATCGACTTATTAAATTATTCACAATATACAGCCACTGTGAAAACAAATCCCCATTATTTTGTCATTACAGTAAAACATGCTTATAAGTGCCAGGGACAAATAATTTTGATTCATTATAAATGTATTCATTTTTCAGTTTAGTTTTCAGTATGTTTTAAAACCACAGGGAATGAAAATCACTTCACTATATGCTTCAATTCCTTTAATTTAAGTCTGTTCGCAGTAAGCGTGTTTTACTGTATAACCCAAATACCACTCTAAGTTTACATACCCCAATCATAAAAAATTCTATTTTCTAATTTCAAGAACTAATTTTTTACTAAACAATGTTTTACATGGTAATTAATCTAGTTCATTATCTGTAATGGTAGCCTAGCTAGTTGTAGGGCATTCATTTTGTAATCAGGAGGCCTGGGCTTGATTCTCATTTGCTGTGTCAAACCTAAGAGTAAGACATAAACATACAGGTAATGAAGTTTCCTTCACCAAGCGCCCAGCATTAGAATGAAAGTCAAAGGTTTTTCAGATGAGACCTTAAAAACCTCACAGTAGATGTTGGGACAATAAAGAACCCTCACTGCTCAATGGGCCTTAGTGCCAAGTATTAAGGTTTATGTTTGAAGCCCTTCACCAGTATGTGGTAATGTCTCTATACGAGAGAAAAATTCTCAAGTAAAATGTAAAACAACACACAATCAATCAAAGTGTCAGTAAGAAGCTGATCCTTACGTCGCAGGTTCGAATCCCACAGCTGGATGTGGAGATAGGTTCCTCGGATGAAACCGTATGAACCGAGGTTCTGTGTCACAGAAGGTGCTGGCACGAAAAAGATCCCTCACTTCCCAAAGGCCATAAGTGTCAAGTACAGGTCTATATTTGCAGGCCTCCACCAGCAAGTGGTGGCATAATAATATGACTAAAAAAAATTTGAAGGGGCAATAAACAAAACACAAATCAATCCTGCAGTCTTATCACAGAAATAATTCAAACTTTTATGTATAAATATATTTCCAAATTTCTTTTGCAATTTAACTGAGTGACATTTTTGAGATTTTCCAATAATAATACACATTTACTAACTGGGTTCGAGGGCAACATGTGTTTTGTCGGACCCAAGAACCAAACTGTTTGCCTGAGGCCATTAGGCTGAAGGGAAACAGTTTGGTTCAAGGGGTCAGCAAATTGCATTTTACCCCGAGAACATGGTCAATAAATGTTTTGTTATATCTTTTACTTTCTTTTTTTGTTTGACATACATGTATTTTGTAGTGGCTTCCATACATGTGACAGAACTGAAAAACCACAACTGGAGATTTGAAATTTTTCAGCTGGAGTTTGGGTCTCAAAGCTGGAGATTTTTTATCGACATTTTTTTCAAATCGCTAAAGACCATCCAACCCCCTAAATTCAGGAAAAAATACCTTCTCCCAGTTTATTACTTTACAAATTTTATTTTATTAAGTTGTTGTCTAGTTTTAAGAAAAATATGATAAAGTTTTTATTCAAATGAAATGAAATTCAGTATTCAAAATAAATTGGTGAAATTACATGCTCTCATGCATTTAAATATAAGAAAAAGCAATGGGGATTTGACAATGTCATGTCAGGGCTAACAGACAGAGACTGAACCATAAAATAGATAACATACTTCAGTGTTTGTGCGTACATTTATACATTTGCTGGCATACACTGATATACATGTAAACATCAGTGCTGTAAGCAGCTGTTAAATTTTAGATAAGAAAAATTCTAACCTTCATTTCCATGGTCCACGCCAATCATATATTAAAATGTCACCGTGAACTCTTTCATCACTCGCTACATTTATCACAGAAAACTCCGACACAAGACTGTTCATCGCTGTTAATGTGATCGTCAGAATTTCCTCGTAAACAATTTGCACAAGAATATATATATCCCTTTAAAACTAATGCTCCCTGTACGCAACCAAAGATTTTATGTGCTTCGTAGATGTGGATTAAACGTGCATTTCTACATACGGCTCGTACGTTAAGAAAATGTACAACTGTCAACTTCACATATTTTCTGCAATTCCGACTTGCATGGCTACTTCCGGGGACGTACTAAAGACTTGATATACTAAAGAACCTGATATTCGACCTGATGATTTTTCAAAAAATAAAATAATCAGATTGAGTGTTATACATGATTTATTTTTTTAAAATTATTGATTATGAAGCATTATGCTATACTAAACTACACTTTTTTTTAAATATTTGCCAACAAAGCATCAGATCAAATCACGTTTTCCGTATAACGGGTCTTTAGTGTCAACTCCCCACAATGCCGCTCGTGATTGTTTACATCTAGGTTACAAACAAGAGGCCCCGATTAGGACTCTTTCTATACGGATGCATTTGTAAATGTTGATTTACCTTTACTTGTGTAAATAACTTGCATTTATAAACGATTTAGATAACAGAAAACAGAGAAATCGAATCAAAACAATTTATTTAAAACACAACAACTATCTAAAACCGTACAAGCATGTGTTACGATGCCCTAAAAGGCGTGGCTGGTTTGTAGACAACTTGTTCCTGTACGATTCTCGAATAATTATTATATAAAATAGAATAAAATATAGCACGGAGCTTGTTTCTCTTTATACCACATGACAAGATTTAATATGTTAGAAATTATGTCATTCAAACTTTTTCATAATGTTTTAATATTTTTAGCTATCCAAAAAATACTTTTATGACCTGCTGTCCCCTGAATATAGGAACCAGCCCCTTTTTCTTGATGTTATCTTAAAGCTCTCGTAATTACACACAACTTTCATTCTATATGTCTTACCAAATTTTTATCAGTTTAAAAGTTATTAAACAAAAAGCAGCAAAATTTCATGGAAAAATAATTCCTAAAACTTGCCGTCACATAGCTTCCAAACTTAAAAAAAAATAGCCTACAATTTTAATGTTCTGCGCATCTGCAATGTATTAGTTACAAGTTCTCCAGTTTTCATGCAAATATCATGTGTCGTTATTGAGAATTCTACTGGACAAGAGACCCTCCAAATATCGATTAAAGGGCAATAACTCATGAACGGAGGTATATATCAAAAATTTGAAAAAACCGTTTTTAGGCAATAATACATTGTATCTACCCTGAAAGTTTCATAGCAATCGGACAAAAGGTCTCCGAGAAATCGCCTGCTGAAAATCGGCGGGAAAAAAAAAATAAAATAATAATAAGAAACAGTAGAATAACAGTAGGGTCTTCCGAAGGAAGTTCGGAAGACCCTAATAAGAAACAGTAGAATCACTATAAGGTCTTCCGTGAAGACGGAAGACCTTAATAATCTTAACCATCAGAATCAGTAGAAGGTCTTCCGTTGGAAACGGAAGACCTTAATAATTAAGAACTAGTTTTTTTTCATAGATGTAAACTTCCTCTGGATGTCAGTGAAACACTTAATCGTAGCGTCCACATTGCTTTCTACTGTACATTTAAAATGTTGATTCTTGTAACAAAAGAATTTGTAGATAGTTGTTGTTATTCGTAGTTGGATGCTGTTTCTTATATTGTAATGTTTTTATCGACATCCTCAGTCTTACTGCAGTGCACTTCATGCCAAACTAGTGGAAATAGAAACACAAGTGGAAGATGAATTTCTCCGTCTATACCTAATGGATCATGGATATAAAGGTATAATTCAATTTTTTGACATTTTTTTGACCAGAAATTATTTGAACAATGTCAATATTACATGAATACCGATATCTTGTAAGTCGACTTTTATTATAAAAAGCATTAGTTGTTAAATCCCCGTCTTCTCTAGGAGAGCATAAATACATGTCTATATATTTGTATATTTTAAACATATAAACCAGTATCTTTAGCTTGGATTTTTTTTAACTAACCTTGATTCAATAGTACCATAACTAGATCTTTTTTTTTACATCCTATCTATTTTATGAGATCGATCACAATTCGTTATCCTCACCGTTTTTCGTTAAAATGGTAAAATAGGTAAAGGAAAGAATTTGAATGAAAGTATGGACTAGAGTATTAAATATCTCTCAGTTCTACAGACTTTTCATGTCCTTTTCCCTTTTAAAAATGTATTACTATAGAGACATGTTACTTTCTTTTAAAACTAGATGAAATCCCGCGCAAGCGCGGGGAATGGATTTTCCCTAACTGATAAATATGAATAATATACATGTATCACAATACTTTCTATTGGCAGTTAATTATACGTTTATAGCAGGTAGAAATACTTTGTACCCCCCCCCCCCCCCCACCGATAAATTTAGGAGCAGAAGTGGGTAAGATATACACCCCCTTCTTTTCTTATTTTAACTTTAAAAATATCAATTTCATTAAATGACGATTTCTATTTTCATGTTAACATCTTTATATTTTGATACATGTTGTACTGTTTTTATTTAAATTAATCTTCAAGTGATCTTTTTTTAAATTGGCTCTTTTTTCATATACAATGTAATAAAATAATAATCATGCAACAAATTTTTCTATATACAGTAGCATCAATCTGCATCCTACAAGACAATGGTTTCGCAAATTATGAAAAATTACAGTGCAAACTATCTACATATACACATTATATGTTTATTATTTTCACAAAGAAATATATTGCTGGGGATATTACTTTTTGATTATGACATTTAATTTAAATACATAGTAAAATAATACCATTAGTTCTGAGGTAATAATTATAATGCATCTAATATTGGTTGCCAAGTTTCATTAAAAATATGTAAATTACTATTTGAGCAATACGCTGCCTTTTTAAGTAGTAATTTCTTTTTCAGAAGGTATAAAAAAGAATGAAAACTTGGTTCCTTTTTAAGGACATTCAAATTAGCTATAGAAACTGAATGTATATAAAACTAAGAAAGCAAAATACAGTAATTCAAACTAATACATTTTCTTTCATACAGACCTAATACATTATTTTATTGGAAAATGTGTAGATCATTTCACTAAGTTAGAAAGTGGCTCCAAAATGTAGCAACACAAGTACAGTAATAAAACTTGTGTTCTATAGTATCTTCTTTTTTTACCTAAAAACATTGGGGGAAGTCTTAATTTTCATTTAAAACAGTAGCTAATTATGAGATAAAAATTTATGAGTTAGCTTATACTGAAAAGATTGTAGTGATGTTTCATTAGAACATACAAAAGGCAGCATTATTTTTTTCCAAGTCTGATTGTGGGAAATTTGTGTTTAATATTTCCAAAATATATATATTTGCAAAATAATATTTGCAAACGTATTTTGTTAAAAACATTCTGATTGTACACACAAGTACTCTGAAGTTGAAATTAAAATGATGCTTAAGTTTCTGATTGACAATATCTATGTGGTTTTTGGAGACCAGGTCTTCCAACAATCTATTGGAATTTCCATGGGTACCAATTGCGCCCCATTATTAGCTGACCTTTTTTGTATTCATATGAAGCAGAACTTGGCCAAAATCTTATGTGTGAAAAGAAGAAAACACTTGCTGTGGCCTTCAACTTTACATTTAGATATATCGACGACGTATTGTCAATTAACAATAGTTATTTCCATTCTTATGTCGATACGATATATCCCGGTGAGCTTGAGATAAAAGATACCACAGAGTCTGACACATCTGTTTCATATTTGGATATTTTACTTGAAAAAGACGTTAATGGTAATCTAACAACCAAGCTTTATGATAAACGTGATGACTTTAACTTTTCAATCGTCAACTTCCCTTACTTATGCAGCAATGTCCTCCCTTACTTATGCAGCAATATACCTTCATCACCTGAATACGGGGTTTATATCTCTCAGTTGATTCGATACGCAAGTTCTATGGTCGATACAATGACCTTGTCAACAAATACAATTTATCATTGAGTCAAATGCTGACTGGCGTTTTTCATACTAATAGGCCATTATTTACACACTGAATTGTCGACGTATTTTTCCGTTATTTCCTGATCATGACAAGGAGCACACGGCGGGTGTGACCGGTCGGCAGGGGATGCTCACTCCTCCATTGCACCTGATCCCACCTCTGATGTTTTGGAGGTCCGTGTTTGCTCTGCACCTATTTTGTAATGTTTAATGGACTTTTGAGCTTGAATACTGTTCGTTATCTCCATATATTTCATTCCTCTCATTTTTTTCTTACACATGTTGGTACTTCATTTAAACTTTCCACTGTAATCGAGTAAAAGTCTTTTCAAGATATTTTTGACAATGGATTTTTTTTTATTATTGAAACTTAAGGTCAAAGAGTCTCTATTAAATGAAACTTTTTGTTTTACTAATGTATTTTCTCCAATGATATAGAATTGCATTTCCTAAACAAAAGTAATCAAAAAAAGGTATATTCAAGTCACGTTTCAAGTCTGTTTCCTTTCCATCAAAGATAAAAACAATACAAAAGACTGCATCTGCTTGTAATTGCAAATAATAATAAAAATAATAATGATAATAATAATCCTAAAATGTATTGATTAAAGCACAAATTTATTTTTAACAGCTTAAGGATGACGTTTACTCAAGGTTTCAGATTACAGAAAAGGAATGCTATGAAGTACAATATTTTAAATCAAATATTGTTCTAAATGGACAAAATAACCAAGTTATAAGTCAATATCAATTTAAGAATTTAATATTTTATTTGAAGAATATGCAAGAACAAAAGTTCTAATTTGGTGGTGCAGAAGAAATTCGGACTAAATTTTAATTTTTCATTTTTGTCACAAAACTGTGGCGAATATGCAATTTTGATGCTAGATTTATTAGCGCCACTTACTTAAGGCTCTTCGATATGTGAACATTTTCATGACTCATAGTGTTATCAATTGCTTTACCATTATTTCCCTGCCATTCACATCATTTTTTTTTTCAATATTATGCTTTGACATAAAAACGCTTCGTTTTTCTTTTTTATTATCGGGTTCTAGAAATTTCTATCAAGACTCAGATCGGAAATAAACTGAAACGATTTGCATATTTTATTTTTTAATCAGTAATCAAAACATTTCTTTTATTTAATTTAAATCAAGTTTTAATTGAATAAGTCATTAATAACGTTTTATCAAATAATTAAACAGTTGCTTGTTGTCAGTTTCATTAATAATTGTTACTAACTTTGATCCGCCAACTGGAAACATCACCTTACTCTCTGTTTTGCTATTTCATGGCTGTTCCTCGAAAATGAAAATAGACTTTTAATTTAATTTTCGCTAATTATTTTACAAGTGAAATCTCAATACAGTTTACGGACATCATCTCAGACCTAATGTAATATAGGAGGAGTAAGCAAGAACTGTGGTGCAGGCGTTCTGGAGTTTATTTGCAAAATTTATTAATTTATAAGTATAGATGTTTTTGTGGCCTGTTTGATATCAGTGATATTCTAAAAACAGTGTGTGTGCAGTTAAGCGTTCAGATATGAAAACAATGCAAAAATCATAGGAGAAACGTACAAACGATAACTTTCCTGCGCAACAACTGCAATTTTTAATTTTACAAAAATGTTTATGCATTGAAAAAGTGCAAAAACATGACTAGCTCCGTGAAGAATATTTTATTTTAATATTTGTGAAGATGATTGAATAACATCAAATCTTTGTTAAATATATTTTATTTTTAAACTGCCGAGGTTTGTTTTTTGGATTTTTTTTTTTTTTTTTTTTTTTTTTTTTTTTGAATTCATGCGAATAGCGCGCTCACAACAAAAGTTTGTCCTCAATTTTTTTTCTAAAAACCCTAGTAATTGTGATTAAAAATTACTTGAAGGTTTTAAAAACATAAAATAAAAATTGGTTCATATTTTATCTAAGGAGGATTCTGGATTGGACTGACTGATGCCTTGGTGGAGGGTCACTGGGTATGGGAAACAAGCCAGGAAACACCAGGGTAGACTAACTGGTCCCCTGGGGAGCCTACCAATGGCGGAGGTCATGAAGACTGTGTTCATCTTTATGAGCCATTTTCTTTCCACTGGAATGATGTCTCCTGCAATGCCAAGTACAATTTCATATGTGAAAAAGTGTGAGTTTTATCACTTCAATATGTTTTTTATATACCGTTAATAAAGATAACGAACAGTGGTCGATCTAACTATAAACAATACAAATCTGTAAAAAGTGCACAAAAACACGGACCTCTGGAATTCCAGAGGTGGGATCAGGTGCCTAGGAGGAGTAAGCAACCCACTGTTGACCGTTCATACCCGCCAATGATTGAAAACATGTCTTTTAACATGCCTAGATAATCGAGTGCTCTAGGAGACAGATTCTGTAAGTTTTGTAGGTTAAGAGTTCCACACCAGGCTAGGTCACAAATGGTTAAATCCTTGGGTAATGATTCTCTCTATGCTGTCTTTATCATTAAGATTATTTTTTAATTTGCAAATGCTTGGACAAACTAAGGAAGGAGGTAGTTATTATCTGTTTAAGTCGTATTTTTTAATATTTAATGCATAACTAAAAATGTATGACTGCATTTTCTTTTATCTCTATTTTTGTTTATTTCAGACTGGATAATGAAGTTGGTATAATTGGATGAAATTCCATCGATGTGTGGCTAAAACCTATCCATGCAACGTAAATCTGCCTTGAAAAAGTGTTCATCACAAAGATAGACATAAAGTTGCGTATAATATAATAAATGAATTCAACTGCTTCTTCGATAAAAATGGAAATCGTATATTTCATATCTTGTGAATAGTCATCTACAAATTAATAAACAATCATTCCGATTCTACAGAGAAGTATTATAAAGCTGGTATTTAAACAATGCTCGAGTCTTTCTAGTCTTTGCAGACCACGTCCTCCAACAATTTGTTGGAATTTCTATATACAATGATTGTACTCTTTTTTTCTTTTTCTTTTCTTTTCTTTCTTTCTTTCTTTCTTTTTTTTTTGCCGATATATTTTTTAAAAATATTTCTTTATATTTTCATGAAGCAGAAATTGTATCTAAAAAAAAGAACTAAAATATGTGAAGAAACTCTTGCTGTGGCTTACAACATATTAAAATATCGACGACATTTTAAGAATTAGCAAAAGTTACCTTTATTCAAAAGTCAACTCAAAATATCCCAATGAACTCGTTAAAACACAACAGTCTGCCACAATGTTTCAGACTTGAATGCTGTATCAATATAGACGCTAATGGCCAATTAACATTTACACTACATTACGTCAGCTTTTCCAACACCAACTTTCCTAATTATTTTAGGAAAATTCCACTATTAGCATTTCGAAAATTTCATCGTCGTTATAATATAGTTTGCCTAGCAAACACCAATAGTTTGTTTGTTCTTTTTCCGACTCATGTTAGATCATTGTTTTATATCAATTTGAGTATAGATAACCTGTAACCTATAGTTTACCTAATCCGTATAGGCAAGCCTCTAAGTGGCCTCTAAAATCTAGGCGCCAGCTGGCGACTTGTCATTAAAATTTAATTAGTCGCTAATGCTAATTTTTTAGTCGCCAGGCAATTTTTCGAAGGCGCCAACTTTAAAAGTTAATAGAATACACGGACCCATGACGTGCCCAAGAAAACATGACATGTCCATTGCTAAAAATAATTTCCTCTTCTATTAAATTCTTTTTGCTTTTTCAGAAAAATTGTTAAAAATGTAAAAATTTCCGAAATCGACGATCGCCATGTCAATTTAAAATGGTCGCCAATTTGTCGACTTATGGAAAAATTTTAGGCGCCAATCAAAAATTTTAGGCGCCATGGCGACTACATTAGTCGCCAATTAGAGCCCTGATAGGCCGGTCGAAATAGAATGCTTCCTCCTCATGATCCCACCTTAAGTGTTTTCTAGTAGTCTAAAGGGCAAAACATAGTACATTATTTGGTGTAAAGTGAAAGAAACACTGATTAGGCCACCAAATTCATGGAACAGTTTACTTTGGTGTGACAAGGCAAAATAAAATTATTACCTAACCTACTATATAAATTGTAATTAGGCATTTTGAACTGTTTCCTGATTCTTTTTAATATGTTTTTGCAAATCATGAAACAGTCAAAACTGTTTACCCGGTCACAGAATGAACTGTTCCATTATGACGTCATAGTTAATTTCCCGTACTTTACAGCTATAATATTGAATTATATATAAATTGAAACATTTTTATTCAATTTGAAATTATCATCTGAAAAGTAAACCTGATACCAATTTAAATATATATTCAATTTAATATCATTTCAAAGAAGAGGCCATGAACACCTTTTCTGAGGATAGTTTGGGAAAAAAATGTAGGCCCCTTTCATTCAGTATAGATCTTTGCCATAAACGTGCAATATTCAAATCTTTAAGACATCATTATGTTGTTTACTACATGCTTTTTTTTTCAATTTATTAGTGCATGATAATATCACACCCATTAATTTTTCTGATTTTACACCAATCGGTGTGAATATTTGATTAATATTCATCTTGTTAGTTTGGTTTTAAAAAAATAATACAAACTTTTGTCAATGTATTTTAAAAGCCATTGTTTATTATGTCGATATCATTACTTTAAGAAATTATATAGTAGGTTAGGTAATAAAACACTTATTTCATGACAACTCGGGAAACAGTCAAACTGTTGTCCCTCGATAATGGGGAAGACCTGGGAAACTGTTGCCCGAGGCCTTCGGCCTCGGGCAACAGTTTCCCAGGTCTTCCCCATTACCTCGGGACAACAGTTTGACTGTTCCCCTCGTAGTCATGAAATGTGTATATTGTAGAGTTACAAAATTGTATCCATGAATACAGACGAAACTGACCGTCTCCATATATTTCATCATCATGACAAGAAACAAAGCTATAGATACCGATTTTAGAGCACGTTGATTTCATTAAGAAGCTGATACTCGCATGCTTCTGCCAACAAAACATGCAACAAAAATTAGTAGCAAGCCAATTAATCTCATACTTTCTGACAGAATTTTGTTATATATGTGTGGCTGTGTTCGATAATTTGAATTTGGTTCATTTGATGACATTTGGAAAAAGCCAAGTTTTAGGATGAATACGAATTCATGTTGTTGTTGTTAGATCCTTAAGTCTTAGACCGGAAGAAGCTAGTGCAATTCCTCACAAGTTGTGATCCTTTTCAGCATTTATTGGAAAGGTAAAAATACAGCACGGCAGACCTGGATTGTTTTTGAGAACGCAACAAAGGTTTACCAGTGCTTAAGCTCTCCAAGTAACAATTTATTGAACAGTGAAATCGGTCTTGTCGAAGAACTTTGTTATCATCATGTGCCAGCGGGCCAGTAGTACAAGTAATGAAATATGGCGGTAACGAACAGTATTCAAGCTCAAAGTCCATTAAAACAATACAAATTTGGAGCAAAGCAAACTCGGACCTCCAAAAACATCAGAGGTGGGATCAGGTGTCAGGATCAGGAGGAGTGAGCATCCCCTGCCGACCGGTCACACCCGCCGTGTGCTCCTTGTCATGGTCGGGAAATAACGGAAAAATCTGTCGGCAATTTAGTGTGTAAATAATGGCTTAACAATTAGTATAAAAAATGTCATTCAGCATATGACTTAATGATAGATTGTATTTGCCTAAGCAAGTGATGCTGCTGTTTTTGAGGCGCATATCAACAGATTGTTTCGGAGTCGGTAGCAGAGCAGACATGGGGGCAGTCGGTATATTTATTAAATTACTAGTAACCATCAACGTGCACTTGAGGAAAAATGGTGGAGTTTGAATCAGACACACTTGATTTGCAGCAACTTATTAGTTGCCCAACTAACTACAAAAGTCTATAAGGATTTTTATGTCCATTTTGCACGTTGCATTCGTAGGAATTTAATAGTTCCTATAAGTCTATTCGAGAAAAAAAGTTGTATGAAAGAAAAGAATCCAAAGATTGAACATGTACAGTAACAGAATTATGTCTGACAGACAAAGTGCTTCAGAGGAACTGGTTATAACAGTTATTTACCAACAAGTGCCCTTAAATTGTTTATTTAGATTCAGACTTGAAACTTGGAATACACTTTATACATGTATTGTCTAATTCGTGCTGGAGTTTAAAAAAAGAACTGTAATTGCAAGGGAAATTTTATATTTCATATTCATACCTTCTCTGCAGATAATTACTGGATCGGTTTAACAGACGCAATAGTTGAAAATGAGTGGTTATGGATATCCACTCAAAAAGCAGCTCATTTCACTAACTGGGGTCCCCATCAGCCGGACAATGACCAGTATAGCGAGGATTGTGCAGACATGGCTTTTTTCGATCAGCGTGGAGTCTGGAATGACGAAGATTGTGATAAAAAGCAGCATTTTATTTGTGAAAAGGAGTATCATCAATCTTTTTTTTTTTTAGATTTTAGTAATTAAAGCAAGAATTTTTCTATTACTTTACATAGGCGTCGGAACTGAGCGGGGGGGGGGGGGGGGGGGAGGGGGGCTAGGGGCTTAGTCCCCCTCCCAATTTTTTTTGCATAGATAGACATAATATAGGCATTGAAAATTGGGGCTTAGCCTCCCAAACGTTTTTTGTTCGTTTAGCCCCCTCCCCCTACTTTCAATTTGCTTTCGACGCCTATGCTTTATGAGTAAGTAGGAATGTTTGCAAACTGTTGACAACTATACGATAGAAATAATGAAGTATGATTAACACTTAGGACAAGAAAGACCTACCTTTAAAAATCGGGAGTAATTTGAGCTAAAAAGAAATATTCCGTAATTTTTACACCAACCTGATTAAAAGCAGATCCTTTGAACGCTCTCATACCTTGTGTAGCTATCTATGTGAGCGGATCAAAGGATCTGATTTTAATCAGATTGTTTTTACACAATTTACTATTAAAATTTTATTAGGTCATCATAATCTCCTCTTTTTTTAAAACTTTTTTTATGCTCTGGTTGTGATTTTAACTTTTTGTGGTCCTCTTTCTTGATTTCAGTTATGGAAGGTAATTCCATCATGATGTTAATTCCATTTTATACTGAATTGAAAATATATATATATATATATAAATTCTCAACGAAAATAGGTCGATGTATAATTATTGATTTGTACATATGATATACATGTACCGATATGGGTTTGTCTAAAATCTATTGCAAAATTCACAAACAACAGAATAATTTCGGATTTATAAATTTCCATTTTCATTTAGTATATAATGTATCAATATAGTGTATTGTGTAATCAAGGACAGGTCCAGTAATTTTTTTTCGGGGATGGGAGGTGGATTCCGTCTAAAAAAAATCTGTCTCAGAAATTTTTCGACAAGCAAAAAAAAAGTAGTTAAATAAATAAAATTTAAACAAATAAAGACAAAACTAAATTAAGTGCTGAGAAACTATTGTCTGTGTGTGCATGGAGGGGGGAGGGAGTTGAAACTTTTCAGCAACTACTCGCTTTTCTTCCTTCACATAATCGTGCCAAAAAAATTTCATAAGGGATTCTACTTCCACGAAGGTGTTTTAATGTTAAGTTTTGCTCTTTTTTTCATTTTGTGATTCTTTTTACTCTGAAAAGCCCATGAAGTACGTCCCTCCTCCCTGGATCAGCTTCTGGTAATATTCAAGATGCCCAGGAGCCTTAACGGTCAATAATTTAGAGGATCCATAGAGTATAAAATAAACAGATAGATGAAGCTTTGTTGCCCAAAAGAAGGAGAAATAGGATGATCAGGTTCAATGAAATAATTAGTCTAGTACTCAGTAACAACTCATAAATTAAGTTCTAATCTGTCCCCCATTTATCATCATCACCATGCAGACTATTAACGAACTATTAGTGCTTCTATACTATTTTTAACCCCGTATCATAACCTCTCACATTGGCCTCTCTTGATCTTTAAAGAACAATTAATAAGATAAGTATTTTTGTCTCATTTATATTTACTATTACTTACAAGTTTACCTGATCATTAAAACTATAAAAGTACTTTTTGTATTATACAAAAAAAATTCTTGCATTATTCACTTATTCTAGTAACCCTTTAAATACATTATTTACAGTGAATAATTATCAAAAGTGAATGACAGAGGAGAATGACTTCTCTTGATAGAAAACAAATTATAATGTAGCCCTGGCAAGGACCAGAACACTTGACCAAATGGTCCAGATGTTCAAAAATCTGCTAAAAATACCCTTGCTTATTATAACTTTTACACTGTTTGCCTCCGATATGCACAGAAGCAGAGAAGAATTTCAAAAAAATAATGCATTTTCACTACAGATTCAACACAGCCCTACCTTAACACCAGAACCCATGACCCTGGGAGAACAAGTTAAAAAAAATTGTAAGAAGCACCAAGAAGCAGACAGGATTATTTAATAGAATTAATGCATTATCAATGGAGCCCCACCCTATATACCCACACTCTTACACCAGAACATCTGACCCAGGGGCCATGAAACTCACAATTCTTGAAGAAGCACTCTTGCTCATCATAACTATACACTTAGTTTCTTTGCTTAGTAAACAGGAGCAGAGAAGAATATTTTCAAAGAAATTATGCTTTTTCACTATGTAATCAATAGTCCAATAGACACCCCCTTTTTACCACGACCCCTACCCTGGGTCCATGAATTTCACAATTTTTGAAGAGGCATCCTTGCTTATCATAACCATGTTTTAGTTTGTTTAAATAATGCCCAGGAGCAGAGAAGATTTTCCAAAAATTAATGCATTTTCCCTACATAATCAATAGACCCATCCCATTTCATCAGGACCTCCGGCCCTAGGGCCATGAATTTCACAATTTTGGAAGAGGCATCCTTGTTTATCATAACCATGCACTTATTTTGTTTAAATAATATCCAGGAACAGAGAAAAAGATTTTTAAAGAATTTTAAATGCATTTTCATTATATAATCAATAGAGCAATAATCATCAGAACCCCTGATCCAAAGGCCATAAATTTTAAAATTTAAAATAAAAAAAGAGGTGCCCTTGCTCATCATAACTATTTACTTAGTCTGTTTAATACCCAGGAGCAGAGAAGAAGCTCTTCAAAGAAGTTAGGCATTTTTACTATATTATCAATAGAGCCCCGGCCTAACACCAGAACCCTGACTCAGGGGCCATGAAATTCACAATTTTGAAAGAGGCACCCTTGCTTATCATAAATATGTACTTAGGTAGTTCGTACTCAGGAGCAGATAAAATTTTCGAATAACTAATGCACTTCCCTATATGATCTGTATAGCCCCGCCCTAGCACCAGAATCCCTGACCCCTGGGGCCATGAATTTCACAATTTTGGAAGAGGCACCCTGTGCTAATTACAATCATGACAACAGTTCCATTGCTTGATGGCCAGAAGTAAAGAAGGAGAACTTTAATGATAGCACTAATTTTGATGATTTTAGTCCCACCTGTCAGGCCCCAGAGGGAGCAGGGGCCATGAATTTCACAATTTTTATTCCTCTTCACTTATAATGCTTATAATGCTGTATGCTAAAATTGTTGGAATTGGTTTAGCGGTTCCCGAGAAAAAGCTGAAAATGTTCAAATGTTAACGGACGACGCACATCGCAGAACGCTCAAATCACGACGCACGACGACGGACGAAAACAGATAGCAATAGGTGACCTGAGTGACTCAGATGACCTAAAAATCAAGCAGCAAACATATAATTCAAAGAATACTGTTAAAATAAGGATAATACAAATTAGAAAAATTGTAAAAGCATGAAAACAATATTACTTTGTAATTGTTTTCATCACCTTCACAACGATTTAGAAATACATAATCACGTGAGTTTAAAGGAAACATTGATATAATTGAAAAAGGTGCAATACATTTATCTTAAATGTAATAGTTTTATTTTAATTGAAACATACAAGTTTTAGGACGTAGACAATATCAACACAGAATATTTTCCCACAAGAAATCTCAGTAATCAGAACAAAGGCACTTGTTTTATCAATTAGAATAGCGGTGATAGCGAATCAGAAGAAATTTCAGCAAATTCAGAGGCACTGATCCACATGTTTGTTGAAGAGAAGTAGAACGGGAATCTGTCTGATAACAACGACGATAAAGGCTATATCAACATGCTAGATGACCCATACACCAAGGATGTAAAATTGCGCTCATTGATTAAAAAGGGATATGGGTGTGCAAAAAAATGTTTTCTACATTTAGTTTTTCAGATATTAAATAATTGCCTTATCCGAAATGACAAAAAAATGAAAGAGATTTTTATATCATGGCGAAATTAAAAATAAAAGCTAGACGCAGACAGTCAATAGATAAAGATGCAACTAGAAAACGTCTTCGTTACATCTATGAAATTATAAATGTTGAAGTTTGCCGGCATATTTTCCCCACAACTTTGGTAAATTTACATTGGAATCTCTGATCCATCATCTTACAAAAAAATAGGTTGGTTTCACGAACTCACTGAATTAAAAAAAAGGGCGACCTAAAAATGATTACAGTTTTGATGTCTTGAGAGATGCTGCTCAGTTCGTTTCCAATTATGCCGAGGAGCATGATCTGTCCCTAACCGGCAACAGTCAACAGAAATATTGGAGGGCACATACTGCTACCATGCAGTGATAGCAAACATAAAATATACATATATAAAGATGTTTGTACACAAATGCAAGAGCAGTGTAACTCCAGCTCCATAAATGTCTGTGGACATACATCATGTACATTATACATTAGATTACTTGCAAGCTGTATCTATCCCGCATCACGTTTGTCAAGTCGGATCTTTACATTATTCTACCGCTAGAAAGGTACAGCTGTTTGGAATTGCTATGAAAAGTAGCTTCTGTATACATGTATGTTTTTGAAGATTTTTACAAGAAAGGGTTGCATTTTAAGATGGTATAAAGAGGCAGTTTAACTTCCATAAATGACGAGGATTCAACACCGGGGGAAAACGTAACACAAGTCAAGGGCGCAATTGGCGTTATTTCCATGCTTCATTACTGTTTTGGGAATTTTGGACTAGGTGAAAAAACACGTTACTTACATTGTGATAAAGCTTCAAGTCAGAATAAAAAAATTAGAATATTTGAATAAAAATCAATTACCGTTGTCTGGAATCACGAAAAAGGATGTTGACAGAGAACAGTGATAGATCTCATAAAAACTTCAAACAATAAGAATCTATCAACAGGACATAAACACAGACCTCTGGAAATACCAGAGGTGGGATCAGGTGCCAAGGAACAGGAAACATCCCCTGTTGACCGGTCACACGCCGCAGTGAGACCTATGTATTGATCAAGTAGACGAAACATTCCGTAGTCAAATTTAGAATAAAAACAAATATCTAACTATCGGTAGGAAATAAGTCAGCCAAAATATGACCCAGTGATAGGTTAGATTTCCTTCTAAGGTCATTAAAACGACTATAAATTTACGGTATGCTGACTTTAAACGAGGTTGTTGAAATCCCTGGAACATCAACGTATGTGTGAGTAGCCTTCTTCGGTTTAAAAACTGACCGTGTTCAGAGCATGCTCTGGAGTAGCGAACAAGTTGGGAGACATAAACACCATATCAAGGTGATAGCGGAATATTACTACATGTACATAAATTAGGAAAATTGACGATGGAAAAGCTAAAGTCATCGTTTGTTGTTAGTTGTTTTTTATCGTCTACAGTCAGTTATACATCTAAATATGAAGCAGATGTGGCAGGCACTGTGGTGTCTTTTATTTTAAGTTCACTGGGAAAAACCGAGTCGACATATACTAGTAAATGGAATTAACTATTGTTAATTGATAAAACGTCGTCGATACATGTATGTATCTGAATGTCGAGTTGAGGGCCACGGAAAGTGCTTTCTTCTTCTCGTGTAAAAGTTTCCGAATAAATTCTGCTTCATACCAATATAAAAACAAGTCAGCTAATAAAGATACACAATTAGTGCCCATCGAAATTCCAACAATTTGTAGGAAGACTTGGCCTCAGAAGACTACATAAATGTCAATGAGGTACTCCAGCATCTTTTAAATATCAAATGCAGAGTACTTGTGTGTAGAATCGGAGTGATTTTTCACGAAGTAATTTTGTTGATGACCACTCACAAGATATGTGAAAATTTTCGAGTTCCCTCCTTAACTATCTTGTTAGTGGGGTTACGATTTTGTATGTAACTTGTATATTATCGAATATATACACAAGAAACGATACGTTGACTAAGTTGTTGTTCGTAGAGACGTTATATCGTGGATAAAGGTTGACCAATGAAATCCACAAACTTTGGATCAAGGAAGAATGATGATTCCAAAATATGAACGAAGAAAAAAGTTTTAGTTGCCCATACTAGTCTAGCATTCTCCTTTAAAAGTATTTTTCTTTAAAGGGGAAAACGAAAACGAATTCATGCAAGCATAATGTATGTGGAGAACTAGGAGTGGCAAGCATTCCAAAATAAATTTGCACAAGCAAGTTCTTTATTATGGAAAAAGCCTGGTGGATACTGGTTTTGCCTACCACAAAATGCATACAGGATAGCAGAAGTCCACTCTTTGGAACAGTTAGCATCCGTTGTTAGGAAGAGCACGACATCAAACGAAGTCATGGTATTTAGTGGGGCTGGCGGTGAATAGCTCGACTGGAAGACCTTTACATCTTTAATTACTTCATTCCCTTCGAGGGCATTTGAAAATATAGAAACTTTGTCTTCTAAGCCAGGCAAAATTGGCTAAACCCTTTCAAATTGATTTATTTCAATCTTTATATCACTTTACAACACATTTTTGTATTTTTATTATGAACATAGTCGCACAGTGTGTATGGGTTGAACCCCCCCCCCCCCCCCCGAAAAAAGGTGGTTGGTTCGAGCCTTACCTACCGACTCATCATCTTTTATTATTGAATCACTTTCGTGATGTTCTTGTTGAATCAAGCTTCAATGATTTACCTTTCTCCTATAAAGATAGCATATTCTTTTCATTAAAGGTACAAGTATCGTCACAGCCAGAGAATTATCAGATTCAGCCGGAACAGAATTAAAACTGCTCCTCAAAGAGAGGATCGACTCCAAATGTCATTCCAGCAGTTGGTTTAACTAGAGAAGGAACTGAACACTTTTTAAAATTCCTCAGACCCTTCGTCAGAGCACCGTACAAGGATTTCGTCTCTCCTCCTCCCCCCCCCCCCTCCGACGCCCAAGAAGAGTAACTACTGTCCGATAGATTATTCAATGTATGATCAATGCAATTTTAAAGCTATATATGGCGGGTTTTTGATACGTTCAGATAACCAAAATTACAATGATCTTTCTATTTGTTTCATTACTTTTATATAAAGATAAGCCTTTTCTGTAAATTACACAATTTAAATCAATCGTGTTTCAAAGATATCAAAAAACTTAAAACAAAAAGGGATTTATTTACCGACTCAACAAAAAAAAAAATACAAATTTGAATTGCTCCGCCTAAATTTGATACTGTATTTAGACAATCAACAATAATGGCGAATGGTAACGATGGGTAGACCAGCTAGCAAACACTAGCAATTTCACAGATTAAGAGAGAAAAGCGAGGAAGAAATAGGCAGATATGGAGAGAAGTAAAGAGAAAATTATGTTATATTAACAATTTTCTGTACATTTATACCTCTTCATCCATCATGGCTTTAATGCTGTATTTTCCCGCAGTCATGCCCGTGATGGATCTTATTTTACGCAAAGTTTAAAGTCAATTTAATTATAGAAACATGAGGTTATCAGACTTCAAAATCGGGGGAAATTTGATTTTTAACGTACATAACATATATACTGTATATCCATACTCAAATTCGTATTATTTTTTCTTATCTCAGATACACCATATATAGCTTTAAATTGTTTACTGTGAAAATAAATAAAGGTTTTAGAAGTTTTATATAAATATTTGCATATATCAGCTGAAAAAATTGTCAAAATTCAATACGTGTTCCCATGCAGTCTACAAGTTTATAAATAGTGACCGGCAGGCGTTGGCACGATAAAGATCCCTCACTACTCAATAGCCCTGAGTGACGAGTAAAGGTCAAAATTTGAAGCTCTTCACCGGTATATGGTGACGTCTTTATATGAGTGAAAAATTCTCGAATGGGACGTAAAACAACATACAATCAATCAATCAATATAAATAGTGACAGCAACGTCGTTAAATTTGCGACGTTTTCCACCCAAAACTCTGACGTCAATGTTATATTAACCAAATTTAATGGTGATTTATGAAGTAATTATCATGGTTTCTGAGCTTTAAGCTATATATCAAAAGAAAGAGAAAAAAAATTCTATATTTAAAGTCATATATGGCGTATATTTTTATAAGTTCATAAGCGTACCCTTTAATCCATGATCCAGGGTGTAAATACGAAGAAATCTTATAAGTTCAGACTAATTAAAATTAAAAAGATCTTTCTATTTGTTTTATTACTTTATATAAAGATAGGACTTTTCTGTAAATTACACAATTTAAATCAATCTCGTTTCAAAGATATTAGAAAGAATGACTGCACTTAACGCCTGTTTTTCAGTCTTTTTCGGTTGCTTCTGTTGCTTTTATATCTAAATCTTTTT
Source organism: Saccostrea echinata (assembly GCF_033153115.1). Lineage (NCBI taxonomy): Eukaryota > Metazoa > Mollusca > Bivalvia > Ostreida > Ostreidae > Saccostrea > Saccostrea echinata. The sequence continues at coordinate 9,022,473 of NW_026889772.1, forward strand.
TCACTTTTGTATGTTTATGAAAGAATCCTGTCAATTTGGAACCAAATTTAAATCTGATTTTAAACTGTGATACAATAAAATGATTCAATGTTTTTTTTTCCTTACTGCTTTCCAAATATAGTGAATTTACACTTACCTGCCCTTGATTGAACATTAGACATGCATGTGGAGCTAACACTGTAAGAATGGGTCTAAAATTAGACTTGATAAATAACAATGACATGTTTGGAAAAAAAGAATGTGATCAATCTCCCTCTCCATTCTGTAAGGCACAAATACACTTCTGACATAGGTTTCAAAACGAAATTAACAATATGAGCACGTCAATGTAATTAAAGCAGATTTTATATCAACGCCAGATGACTTAACGTGTTCGAACACAATGTCCTAGTTAGCACAAAACATGCTACCTTACAAGTCACGTGACGGAATTTAGTATTCACAAAGTTACCTGAGGTAAGAAATCACGTGGTGAATTATAATATTCAACACGTCACAATCCTTGGTTACAACACAGAGAGCGAATGTAAGAAGAAGCAGTTTTTTTTTCTCTTTTTAACTATGAGCGCATGTTTGTCTATTAATCTCCTTTTGACACATTATTATTTATGCAAATATACAACTGCTGTTAAACGTAGAACAATAGACAAACATGCGCTGACTATGTATAAAGTCAGTAAAAAAGTGGGCGTCCTCATTATCGAACGGAGATTCAAGAAATTGTGATTACCCCTGCCTTTGAAAACAGATTCGAACTTCGTAAATACACACTTTTATTAAATGTAATTACATAAAGTTGTAGATTGGATGTTGACCATTCTTGCAATGAAAAGAAAAATGCTTGTTTTGAAAGTTTATTTTATCGCAAATTTCGCATATCCTGAAGTGCAGTCATCCTTTAAAACAATAACCGATTTATTTACCGACTCCGCATTTAATTAACATACACAGTTTAAAATCAATTTACTATGGAAACATGAGGTTATTCAAGGTCAAAATCGGTGAAAATTTTCATTTGAACGTAAATAACATAATATCATGTTTATCTACACTCAATCTTTTTTTTATTTTTTAGCTCAGATACGCCATATATAGCTTTAAAACAATACAAATCAGAAAAAGTGATATTTTTTTTTTTACTGAAGCCTGGTTTTCGCTTGACGGTCATCATATATGTTTGGATAAATAATATATTTGTTCGAACGAATTAGATATTCTCTAATTACAGAAAACCCAAAGAAACTTTCTGTTTGAAAGTCAACGGAATTATATAATTTATATTATTTACAATAAAGTCAGAATAAATATACAGCTGGAAAGATCTATTAGTATTTAACCTTTTCTCTTCCAGAATATTTTCAAGTATCTCCCTTCTACATTTTATTTAAACGATCAACTGCCTTAACCATATTTTCCTAAAATCCTTTTCAGTATTATTAAAAAGTAATAACCTGTTTTTTTTTTCTTTTCTTTTAAATTTAGTTAGTTTTGTGTTTTTTTCCTGGAGGAGGTTTCAAATTTGGCCATTTTTTTTTACAAGTGTAACTGTATGTTTTAGGTTTGTTAATGCATATATAAATGTACCTTTTTTACAGATCTAAGTAATATTCTACAGGAGATGGATTTAAAACCCCTTCCCCTCTTTATCACAACATACTTATGTGTGGGAAAATCAGTATGAAAACTAACTTTTTGTGCTAGTATCTCAGCCTGAAAATTTTAGATGCTGGGGCAGGGGTCCTCGATGTTTCCGAGCCAAATGCTTATTCATATAGTATAATACAATAGGCATAAAATCTTAAGGGGTGAATCTCGTAATTTTTTTTTTACAGAAGTGGTAACTGACCATTTGTACCTTATCGTGAAAATTTCAGCAACACCAGCAAATAGTGGTAGAAGCTACTCATATTAATTAAAGACAAAGCGTATGCGTTGTCATTCGTGGGAGTGGATGTTAACTAATTGAGGAGCACGAACACTTGCTTTAGCTACGTGTTTTATAAGGTAGATACTTAAATTGCATTTGCTTTACCCATTAAACTTTTGAGTTGCAGACCCTTTGGATAAGTGGGCTTTTGGAATAAGGAACCTTCAGAATGGTGTTAGATCATTTCTCTAAAAACTCTTTCTCCTAGGTTATTTCTCTCCAATACCATTTCACGGTAGGTCATTTCACGACAGGTCATTTCACTCTCCTACCTACGTCATTTCACTCCTTATCAGTCTATTTTCTTGGACTCATGTCTTTTCAAATAAAATTCATAACACTGGTAAAAACTAAACGTGAGAGAGTCCGCTGTCATAATTACTGGTAAAAATATGTTAAAACAAAGAAATCAAACAAGCTAAAAATTCAATATTGTTCCTTTCCTCATTAGAAAGGAGCTATGGGTATAAGTTGGATTTTCACTTGTAGAATTAAATCCCATTTTTTCTTAAATACAATATTCCTTTTGTAAAAGTGAGACTGAGATCAAAAGTGAGCTCATCTTAGTTATATTACCCCAGAACCAGGTGTCTAGAAGGAGTAAGCATCCCCGGTCACACCCGCCGTGAGCTCTATACATTGATTAAGTAAACGGAGTAATCTGTGGTAAAACTTGCGTAACACAAAGGCCTAACAATTGATATAAAACAAGCAAGTCAGTCAAAATACGACCCAACAATAGATTGTATTTGTAAACAGAATATATCGACCATAGATTTTGCGAATTGCTGACTGTGAACGACATTGTTGAAAGTCTTGTAAAATTAACTTGTTTGATGTTACAAAACTTTTGTTTCTTTGATGTTACAAGAGGCTTGCCTTGGTTTAAAAATTAACAACTAAACTACCACTTATATGACAAACAGGATGACAGGGTCCCATCATCAACTTCCCTTATTTATGCCTTACTAGCCAACTATTACCTGCATAGTGTATTTATGTCTCATAACTGATTCAGTTCAAGCGCATGTTCTGGGTATGATTAATTTCTAAACCAAGGCAGACAACTGACAAATAAGTTGATTTCAACAATTTTGTTTAAAGCCACCATTGGAAATTCTGTGCTTGTTATTACATAATAATGACCTAATTGTTTGTACATACAATCTATCATACTGCAAAAGACATCACAATTTTCAGTAATTTTTTTTTCTCAAATTTTAACTACTGATTCTTCGGGGTCGTGTTGTTATGTTGTTATGTTGTTATGCTTAAGCCACCATGTTGCTATGAGTGCAGGAAGATTTAGAGTTTTATTTCATGTGGACTCGTAAATTGATTAGATTATTTTTTAACAATGTGTAGATTTCAAGAAGATCATCTTTTCGTACACCTTGTCTATAGAGCTTGCTGTAATTGCTATTACATACACTACGTAACTAATAGTAAAGTAATATATGCAATCGATTGTCTATTTTTTGCAACTCCTTTTACCATTTCAATACAATGACTACACCATTCCACTGTGATTTCAGGCTTAAAATTTGCTTCTTTGCTTAGAAATAAAACACTTTAACATATTTTCTCACGTTTACGTTTATATCGAAGAGATAAAGTATGTCCTTTAACCTCACTAAGCTTTGGCATTCTTATCAGACAATATTTCAGGACAATGGACAAACCCACAATATTGTACGCAATAATTGCCTGTAAGGTAGTTCTATTTTTTGTGTTATTTCACTCACTTCCTTTCGATATATGTAAAAATATCTCTTTGGGATATACTAGTAAATTAATAGACGATTGATAGTACAATCAATCAAAACAATCAAGCCTTTTACCTAATTTTTGGTATTTTGAAGAAGCTATGAAACATTCATTTCCCTTACATAAAAAAATCATTTTCGATGCTTGTCTTTTGTTATTATATCTGTATTTCAAAATTGCTGATACACACATTTCCACTATATTAAAAGTTCACTTGTTGGTCGCCACCGCCCAGCCTCAGCAATGCCCGTATGGCTGGAAACAACGGGGAACATCCTGTTACGCGTTTTTTACAGATTTACATCTCAGCTGGACAGAAGCAATGGTAAGGTACTATCAACCGTAAATTCTGACGTTTTTATCAGTATTAATGATCTCTACCGGAGAAAAACAGATTTCCGGGGCTATAAAATCTGAAAGCATTTTGACAAGTCAAGAACTGAAAATCAAACGGTTTATTTCAGTACTAGCTATAATTTCCAATCTTTTGCATATTTCTGAACTACATATAGAGTTCATTTTGTCAGTGTTATTTATAAAACATGTTGAATACCATTTATCCCATTTTCTGCCTCATAATTGACCTAATCAGTTATACTGCAATGCACTTCACGCCAAATTGGTGGAAATAGAGACAGAAGTGGAAGATGAATTTCTTCGTATTTACAACCTGGATCATGCATTAAAAGGTATGCTTATGAAAGCGTAATAAAAATGCCCATCTATCTTTATGGATCAAAGTCTCAAATAGAATTACAATAAATGGGACAAAGAAGAATTATTTCCATTAATATTGTGAAATTTTCGCCAATTGCAGTAAGAGTTAGGGCCAGATCATAATGCATGAATAAAAACAACATGCCCCTGGAGAGTAATTAAATGAGCAAAAAAAAGCCCTTTGCCATAATTAAGTCTGAGAAACGTAAACGAAGATCAGGGTCAAGTGTTTCAAGAGAGAAGAGAGAGAGATATATATCTTTATTAAGCTGCGAATTCTTGAGGGTATCTTATAAATATAACATTAATTGCCTTTAACAAGGTCGGTTATTCCTGAAATTGTAATGAGGGGGTCCTCAGAATTGGTATGAAAATTTCATCATAGTGAATTCAATTAAACATATTCATGAACTACTTTGAGCATGTAAACGTGTACAGTACATCTCCGAACCTTGCACAGATGAAACAGTCTTATTCTTCATTTGTGCTGTAACTATTTTTCAACCCATACTTTCAAATTTTCTCACAAATGGCAGCATATTTCTGGATTGGTCTGACTGACGCATTGGTAGAGGGGCACTGGGTATGGGAGACGTCACAAACAGCCCCAGATTACACTGACTGGTCTCCAGGGGAACCGAATGATGCGGGACACCATGAAGACTGTGCTTACATGGCCTCATCTGGCCACTGGAATGATACCCCTTGTGATGGAAAATTTAGTTTCATATGTGAAAAAGAGTGAGTTTCATTATTTTTTTAGGTATCTCAAACTCAATATTTAAATAAACGATCCAGTATTGTCACCATTACCGTCAAACTATATAATGATAGGTAAATGAGGAATCAATTTACTTATATTCCTTATATTCAACACCATTTCATTTCAGTGTGGTTGATGTCCCCAGTGTCATTGGATGAATGCAAATCACGGTAGCCAATAATTAAAGAATCCAAATGAAGAACAGAGAAAATTGAACATGCATAAAAAACTATTATGAAAATTTTGTTGACTTTCATGCGAGTTCTAGTTGGGTGAATATTTTGACACATACTTTATTAAAATATCGTAGGCTTGAGCAAACTGTCATGCATCGAAATTTCTAAACATTATGTCATGAGCAAAGGCTTCAGCGTTACGTCATATAAGTATTCTTGACTTTACTGTCATACACACTGATATGAGCATACTTCATGCATGAAATCTTGAGCTTACTGTCATATATGCGGACTTAAACATACTGCCAAACACCAGGTCTGAGCATCCTGTCATATACGCAGTCATGAACATACTGTTGTAAATGAGGACTTGAGCTTACTGACATATACTAGTACGCAGGCTTGGACATACTATAATAAATGGGGGCTTGAGCTTTTTGTTATACAAGCAGGCTTGGGCTTTCTGTCATTTACGCAGATTTGAACATAATGTAATAAAAAAGAAGTTGTGCTTTATGGCTAAAGCATACAATATGCATGCAAGTTTGAGCCATTCATTGAGCATGTGCATACTGTCATACAGCAGACCTGAGCAAACTGTCATCCATGCAGAAAATTGTATTTTGTCATTCATGCAGACCTGAACAATTGGTAACACATTTTGGCTTGTGCATACTTCGTACGCGTAATAAAACGTTGTCGATATATTTTTAAAAATGTTGAATGCAGCAGCAAGATTTTTTTTTTCTTTTTTTTCTTTTGTGTAGAAGTTTTTTGAAAAAATTCTTCAACATACGAAAACAAATCCGCTCATAAATAGTCATAGTTAGAAATCATGAAAATTTAAACACATTGTTAAAAGACCTGTCTTCAAAGACTATATCCCAGGTATACATTGGGCATACATATTGACATTGAGAAACTTCAACGTCAGAGTCCTTGTGTGTAGAATTAGAATGATTTTAAAAATCGGAGATTGTAGATGACCAATGCATGTAATCAAATTTAATTCCCAGATTTTCAAATTAACTTTATTTAAATTCCCCTCGTATTATTTCTCGCTAAATTTTACATAAGCATATAGGGTACTTCTTATCAGGTGAATTATACTTGCATAGTTACTAGGCTTCCATTCACAATCGTAGATCTGTGCAGACCTACGTAACTTCTACGATCTTGAACGCAGCCCTGGTTATTGTAACCTTGATATTGTATATCAACCATTCATTTAGTGAATGTCATTTGATTTTTTTTTTTTACATTTGTTTAAAAAATGAGGCAGGCTATTGACAAACAAGTTAATGAAAAAATAATACCAACAGTTTCGTTCAAAATCATCATTTTGCAAGTTCTATGGTAGATACAATGACCTTGTCAGAAAATACAATCTATCATTAAATCAAATGCTGACTGACGTTTTTCATACTAATTGTTAGGTCATTATTTACACACTGAATTGTCTACGAATTTCCCGTTTTTCCCAATCATGACAAGGAGCACACGGTGGGTGTGACCGGTCGGCAGGGGATGCTCACTCCTCCATGGCACCTGATCCCACCTCTAATGTTTTAGAGGTCCGTGTTTGCTCTGCTCCTGATTTGTATTGTTTGAATGGACTTTTGAGCTTGAATACTGTTCGTTATCTCCATATTTCATTTCATTTGTTCTCGCTCTACAACACCTCAGTTGCCAGTTTTTTCAAAAGTCATAATTTTCGATAAAGTTAAAATGCTATTTATAAATCAAATCAGCTTAGAGGCAATACATTCTGAACACTACATGACAATAAAAAGAAAGAATATGTGTAAGAATGTGTCACGCGTTCTTTAGAGAGTAAATTGTAGATTAAAACACAATGCAGTGCCATGGTCTCATATTTTGCTAAAAAAAAAAAGAATTTTATCCTCTTAAATTCAAATTTAATAGGTTTTTTGTATTTTGTTTGTATGTCTGTATTTTACGAATTTTTATATATAAGACCACGTCAATAATTACAGATAAAGGATGGTCTTGACTAAATGGAATTCGCTCTTATCTGACCGCAATTTCAGAGCAATGGATATAGTGATTGCGACATTCTTTACCGTTTTTGTCGGTAAGATTTGTAAACAGTATAGTACTCAAACTTTCTCACTCATGTATCTAAATTAAATAGATTTAACGAATGCTTCAACTCTTACAATTTCTCCTGATTTTTATCGATTATTTGTTCTGTTCTGTAATTGCTTTTAGGCCTTGGATTTCTTTTTTATTTAAGTAAATAACGTCACCGCCCAGCCTAGCCAGTGTCCCTATGGATGGAAACAACGTGGGTTATCCTGCTATGCCTTCTTCATTGATGTTCCAGACGGATGGGATGAGGCAATGGTTAGTCACTATAATCATAATCTGCCCACATTTTTATTGAAGACAAGTATATTTTATCAAATCTCGATAATCATATTTTTTGTATCTGATCAAGGACTGAGTCACGATTGAGGTCTTTTTGTTTGAAAAAAAATCGTTTAAAATATTTTAAAGTATGCCGTAGGGTCACCCCCTCCCACCTCTATCCCCACTTTCCACCGTTCTCCTTCCTATCTCTCCTTCTTCCCCTCCTACTTTCCTCCCCCTGATCTCCATTCTTTTCCTCCTACCTACCACTTTCTTCCCCCACCATTTGTCGACAGCTTTTACTATCAATTAATGAATTATATATTTTTCTGTTGAACTCCACAGCTAAACTGCAATGCCCTTCAGGCCAAATTGGTGGAAATAGAGACGGAAGTAGAAGATGAATTTCTTCGTATTTACTTAATGGATCACGGATACAAAGGTAGATTTATAATTAATGGTAGAGAATAAATTCCATTATTATGTAAATAAGTAAGATTTTGTTATTGGTATTCAACTTTAATATTGCAATATCCCTGATTGGTTTCTACGTGTATATTTGTCAAACTTAGATCAAAATAATCTCTATATGCAAATCATGTTTGTATAAAGGTATGTTTTTGTCATCTATAATGACTGATAACCTATTTAACCTGTTTAAATTGACAAATACAAAAGGAAAGTTATATAAAACGTAGAAAATCTGCGTCTTCAAAAAAAATATGTAAAATAAACCAAAACAAATATATTAATGGTCTGTTATTATCTGTTATTATGTTCATTGGACATATCAATTAATTGTACATGTCTAGACTATTAACTGTGCATGTTGATCTTGTATCATACTCTTTTAAAGTCCATATATAGTATTTCATGAATCTTATGTTTTGTGGGAGTAGAGTCGGTTTTTCTCCTTGTCGATCTGGGCAGTTTACTTCATTAATATGGCTAGAACATACTTTCCGAAATAAAGGTGATAAAAAGATGGCTTGCTCAAACAATTTACAAAAATTGACTACTATATTTCAGGTCAGTTTTGGATTGGTCTGACTGATGCTTTAGTGGAGGGACACTGGGTCTGGGAGACTACACAAACAAGTCCAGATTATACTGGATGGGGCTCCGGGGAACCGAATAATGGGGGTCACCATGAAGACTGTGCCCATCTGTATGATGCTATCTCTTTCCACTGGAACGATGTCCCATGTGACCGGAAGTACAACTTTATTTGCGAAAAAGAGTGAGTAAAAGATTTTAATAATGTGTAGTTTGTTTGGTCTTTAGTAGTTAAAATGAGATATAAGTATTCAATAGCACAGTAAATAACATTTTTTTTTTATTTCAGACTTAATGATGATGGAAGTATCATTGGATGAAATTCATGACTCTACAATAAGTATATAGAAATAAATTCAAAAGTATCGTCTTGTAGTAAGCAATGACAAATACAAACAAGAGCATACAGAGCATCCCTTTGCGACCCTATATATTGTTAGAATATAAGTTATTTAGGCATGACGTCGAAATTATGAGACAATTTTTTTTTTTTTAATTTCTTTACCATTAAACACTAAAATAAAAAAAGGTTACCTTTTGCGTCTTTTTGAAAGATTTACAGGTATACATTTTCGTTGATGTGACACAAGATCAGATCGAATATTCTGAGCAATGTAGTTATGTCATCCCAAACGTAGTCTTGATGATATTTTGTTATTGCTAGACCTATAATTATATTATTTTAATTGCTCAAACTTCGCTAACTCTTGACACTTTTACACGATCCTTAATAACATGCTACTGCATCAAGTTTTAAATATGTTAAATGATAATACAATTAAACAACGTCAACACATCGAGAAAATCATTCCAGTGACCTCGTTCGTTTACAATTGTGTATTTAACTTGCACATAATTTGAAATATGATTACACGACATCCTATTTAGAATGATTAACCAATAGCTTAGATAATTAAAAGGGTTTGATCTTTTACCATTAAAAATTAATATTGTATAATTGATAGAAAAGTTGAATGATCCTATATACTAGGTTCTCTTTTTACACTTGTACATACACATATACCATACACACACACACATCCTCTCTGTAACCTGTTGCGAGAGGTAATAATAAGTAACTTTGTGTCATAAACATAATATGACACAGGGACTCAAGTAAACTACATGACAAACTGGATTACTTCAGTTATTTCATCGTCAACTTTCCCCATCTACGAAGTAATATTCCAAAAACACCTGCATATGGTGTTTTTGTCTTGCAGCATTCAAGAGCATGTTCTGATTACAATAAATTTAAATTCTAAATAAAGGCAGGCGACTGAAAATAAGTCGATGTTACCAGGTTTTCAAGCATCTTGTTTAAAATCAGCATTTTGCAAAATCTTTGGTTCTTATAACGACCTTGTTTGCAAATACAGCCTATTATTGGGTCGTATTTTGACTGACCACCAATATTGCTAGGAAATTGTTTTTATAGTAAGTTTGACTACGGATTACTCTTTTTACCTGATCAATATAAATATTTACCTGATCAATATAGATATTTACCTGATCCATATAGATATTTACCTAATCAATATAAATATTTACTTGATCAATATAGATATTTACCTGATCAATATAAATATTAACCTGATCAATATAGATATTTACCTGATCAATATAGATATTTACCTGATCAATATAGATATTTACCTAATCAATATAAATATTTACCTAATCAATATAAATATTTACCTGATCAATATAGATATTTACCTGATCAATATAAATATTTACCTGATCAATATAGATATTTACCTGATCAATATAGATATTTACCTGATCAATATAGATATTTACCTGATCAATATAGATATTTACCTAATCAATATAGTGGACTCACGATGAACAACTTATTGTACCTCGTGTGTTTCCAAATGTCCGTGATTTTGCCGTTCACGATTTGTATTTTTACTGGGACCGATTACTGTTCGTTATCTTCACAATTCATGGAGATTTACTTATCTTTATTTTTTTTCGAAAAGTGTTCCAGATCTTGTCCATGAATGAATTTTAATTGAAAAGTTTATACAATACTGATGGAGAAAGCAAGGTTCATAATGATATATACTACCGCCATGGAAGCTAACTTAAAAGGAGTAGGTAGTTGCATTCTACATAAATCGAGATAAATGATCAGCAGTACGTATTTTATCTAAGAGAAATATTGAGTTTGTGTAGAAAGAATATTAACACCAAGTCAAAGATTTCTGTTATCTAATGATGAAAAAAAAACCTTAAAGTAACAACCTAATTTAGAGAATTTGTGTCCCCCGCTTAGGTAAAAAGGAAAAGCATGCGCATTTGGGGGGGGGGGGGGTTCACACTGCCCCCTGTATTTGTAGATTTATTAAATGTATACATGTATATTGAAGCAAAAGATTTCATTGCTTGTTCTTTAATATGTGTATAGAAGATTATTTTTAATATACAGAATATTTATCACACTGTAATAATGATTTTATGAGGGTACACGCCAGACATCATAACTTTTTCATTTCACATGTTGAATAGTATCATTTAGTAAATCAAAAAAAAAAAAAAAAAAGAATCGTCCGGGGATTGAACCCGAGCCTCTCACTTGCTAAGCGAGCAACATTTTTTTTTTATCTTTTATGTTAAGCGAGCAACATACCACTAGACCACGGAGGATCTTGATTATAGAGCAAATTAAATCCAAACATTAACTCGCATATAATGATTATATTGACGTTTGATATTGTCAAAGTTTTAATCAATACATGGTGTCTTATTTAGCCTTTACTAAACAGTTCAAATAGATGTAATAAGAATATAATGTCCGCCGACAACCTGTATTATACGTAATAACTCTCCTCAAGCCCCTGTGCTAAAAATAGTGCCTTGCGACTTTTAATACAATACCTGTAAATAATAATTTAAAAAAGGGGCGGGACACTAGAGGGGTGAGAGAGGCCCTAGGGAGTTATGGTATAAAATTTCATTGCAAAAGCTCAAAAGCTTCTTGAGATATCTCCCTGAAACAAAAGTGTTACACACAGACGGAATGTATAAATTTACGACCTTGAACTCTGACCTTTTGACCTCAAAATCAATAGAGGTCTTCCTTAGGTCACAGGGAGTTCTTTTGTAAAAATTTCATTGCAAAAGCTCAAAGGATTCTCGAGATATCGCGTGGAAACGAAAGTGTTAAAACAGACAGAATTTATGAATTTATGACCTTGACCTTTGACCTCAAAATAAATAGGGTTCTTCATTAGGCCATAGGGAGTTGCTATGCAAAATTTCATTGCGATAGCTCAAAGGGTTCTCGAGATATCGCGCGGAAACGAAAGCGTTACAGACAGAAATACAGACGGACGGACGGACGGACGGACGGGCAGACAGACCCAAATTGATATTCCCCACTTTCAGTGAAAGCGGGGGACAAAAAAGTGCACTTTTCAATATATGATTTCTTTTGAGGGGGGACAAAACAAGATAAGGAGTAAGAACAGCGAGTATGACGATATTTGGATTTCTTTATTTTAAAAACAGATAAATGAAAAGAAAAATATAGGCGTTAAATAAAAGATAGTGTTTAAAAGTCAAACTTAGTGAGACAGATATCAAATATCACCAACACATCATACCATTTAAAATATACACCAAAAATGCTTAAGTATAATGTAAAGATTTCTTAAGTTACAAAAAATGAATAGTGATTATTTACAGTGAAAAAAGTATAATATTACCACACAGTATCTAATAATTGTCCATTCAATGAGTTTTAAAAAACTTAACGAAACACAAAATTATCGATTTATTATCCATTCCAGCGTATATTATTGAGACAATTTTGATTAAATTGATTGCCAGTGTTAAATCCTAGGAACAGTCTATTTCTGTCTATTCGCTGTCGCGGATTTTGAGTTGTCCTTACTGCCCTAGGGGAAGCTGTAGGTCTCTGTAACTTCCGTCTGCTATTATCAGTCACACCGAGACCTCTTCCCACCAAAGTATTTGCAGTATTACTTCCCGAAATCTGACGTCTAAATGGAAAGTCATTCATAATTCCTGACTGCAGACGAGCAAGCAAATTTTGTCTTCTTCGGAAATTCCGCATTCTAGTCGCTCTCATACGAGCTAGATTTTTCGAAGACCTGCAACTTGTGCTGCTGTCAATTTTGGTCTAGCTGTAGTGACATCCACATTCACAGGACTTTCCGTTGTAGTTATTCCAGGGCTATTGGAAACACTTTTTATTCTCAATATCCCTCTTCTACCTTGATTTGGAAGATCCTCGAGCTTTTTTCGATCTCGGAAAAATGTTGCTTGAAAAGAAACCCTGGGTGTCGGCTGTATGGATAATGACGATTCCATCAGTGGTCTTGTATCAATGGTCAGATACATGATAGGTTCGTGTGTAACAGTGTATACAGATATCGATTGAGTCTTATGGTAAGTTTTTGTATTGGTTTTTGTGTAAAATTCTTCAAACGAAGATTTTTTCTCGTGTTTTCGTACAAATAATGTATCAAGACTTGTTGTTCTCCAATTATGTGGTTCTTCGATATTTTCCATCACATACAGCGATGAAGCACTGAATAAATAGGTTGATTTTGTTGGTTTTATATCGAGAGCATCCCAAGGAATGTTTGTTTCAAATACTCCAATATCTTCACTACGAAGTGGTTTTATCGCTGAAGAGCCTAATGCCAATGTTGAAACGGATGTAGATCCATATGACAATGAAGAACGAGATAAATATATATTGGAACTTTCTTGCAAGAAATGAAATGAATTTGGGACTGTGTTATTCTTTGCTGAAGTTTTCAGGTAACTGTTATGTTGATCGGTATGCAGGCCCTGGTTTCTATTCCATTTCTGATCTGGGAAAATCAAAGTTGTTATATCCATCGGAAATGCTATGGTATAGAACATTTTCGGAATCTCAGACACCCGACATTTGACTTCAGACAGCGGACTTTTCACGTAAGGGAACGTGTCAAAAAGTGAATAATATAAATAAATTTCGTAGTCTTGATTAATTGTACTCGATAATCACATTTCGTTCTTATTTCTTTGATTAACACTACTCTACATTGTACAAGTGTATACATGCACGTGGTATTGAGGGAGAAGAGGTCTCCACCAACTTTTCCTAAAATAATGATTTGCCCCCTTTCCCGAGAGATTATTTGATTGTTTTATTCCAGTGGCACCATTTCCCCATCAACAAATAGAAAGCAGGAATCTCCAAGAACTAAGAAAATGTAAAGGACTTGCATTTTGATATAGATACCTTAATGAGCGCATAATCTTTAAATAAGAAAAAAAACCTGTCAAAGTAAGTGATGGCGTCACTGTAAAATATATTATGTAATAAATTTTGTTTAAGGAATTGTTTGTGGACATACATTTAATTTCAAGAAAAAAGTACTTTCTCGGGAAATAATAACTTTGGACAATAACATATTATCAGTGTCTTGAACGTGAATAACATCACATACAGGTTATTTCGTACTCCACATATCATGTGCTGATCCAGATATTTTAAAGGGGGGGGGGGGGCACAAGCACTGGGCTTTGACATATAACTACTGATTTTAAAACTTCATAAACATGTTACACCTAAGAAAATAACGACTGAACAATTACATCCTCGTTTGAATAGCCGGGAAAAGTGTTATGTAAATTAGTCAGGATTCCTATGTGAGATCTGAGGCCACCTGCTTAGGTTTCCACTGGGTACAGGGAAAATTTGAATTTGAAGCCTTGCTAGGGGTCCAGGAAGTTTTCTTCATTCTTGGATTTTGAAAGACAGACTTTTTAATATAAACGTATAAACACTATTGCATCGATGTATTTTAATAAAGAATTTGTAACTACATCATGGCCATGATAAAAATACAATTTAAATTATCGAGGTAATAACATGAAACTTTTAATTCAATATAAATGTACATGTATATATACAAGAATTCATGTTCAACCAAGAAATGGTTTAATTTTAAAATATGCTAAACATAATTCAGAATTTGAGCACGTACAAGTGTTATCTATATCAAGTATTTTATGGAGAGGGAATCTTTCTTAATTGTTTACTTTCATTAAATTTTGAGTTTTTAAAATCGCTCAATAAAGTCAGCTTAGAAATGTGCTTTTGGATTTTTCAAATTAAATTTTGCAAATTTTAATTCCTCATTCTGACTTTTTTCAAAATTATTTTCTTTTTTCATATCCAATTTATTGTAAAAAAATAAAATAAAATAAAATAAGAATTAAAAAAAAAAATTCATTAGTTTCTATTTTAGCTTAACCATCGAGAGAAATAAAAAAAAAATTTGAATGTCTTCATTGTGCTGAAGAAGATAAATCAAATATGAAGTTTTATTATTGTCTGTTGCGTCTTAAATTCCAATAACTTGTACACAGTCACAACTCCCTTTTTTTTTACCTTTTCTTATATTTTTATTTCTTGTCAATCCTTATTTATTATTTTATTTTATTTCTTCCAAAATGAAAGGGAGGGGGTTGCATTTCCCGTTACCCATCTGAATCCGCCATTGCATATGATGTAAAGATACACATATTTAAAGCTATATATCTGGCGTATCTGAACTAAAAATAAAAATACGTGATTGAGTGTAGATAAACATGATATATTTTGTTTACGTTCAAATTAAGATTTTTACTGATTTTGAACTTGAACCTCATGTTTCCATAGTCAAATTGATTTTAAACTGTGTGTTAATTAAATGCGGAGTCGGTAAATAAATCGGTTAATTATTGTTTTAAATTAATAATATCTATGAAACGCGATTGATTTAAATCGTGTGATTTACAGGAAAGTCCTCTCTTTATATAAAGTAATAAAATAAATAGATCTTTTTAATTTAAGTTAGTCTGAACTTATATAAAAAAACGCCATATATGATTTTAATTATAATCAATTAATGTGGCAGTTTAGTTGTTTGTAAAAAAAAAAAGTATTTTTAATCTCTACCAATCTCTACAGTTTTGACCTATTTAATTTTTTTCAATTTATTCGTTTTAATAGATGTCAGAGATAATGAAAGAAAATTCTCAGGTAAATGTTAAAACGTATTTGTATACGCTCCCCGTAAGTTGTGTTTTGTTCGCAAGTCCGCTGTCCGTAGTGCGATGTCAGGTGTCTGAGATTCCGAAAATGTTCATTAAGAGATAAGGACATGTCATTATTTAATGCACTTTTGTCTGGCTTAAGAATGCTTTCAATATTTAAACCAAACGCAGACGGAATTAAGTGAGCCCGGTATCGACGTCGCGTTTGCCTCTTTCATACTTAGTATACTGCTTTCAAATGTGATGATTTTTGTTCCGTGCTTCTCGTGCGTTTCTTGATGCATGAAACTAGCAGTCCTAGTGGGATTTATCAATATCTTTGAAGAAAAATTATCCATTGTATCTAATTTCTCTTGGAGATCTGATGCTAATTTTGGCATCGATGTACTTTTATGCAATGTGAATGAGGACGGTTTGGGCGATGATACTGGCAATGATACTGGAGAATATTGTACTGAGAACTTAGCTATGCTTGGAAGAATGGAAAACTGAATGTTTGAAGGTTTGTTTTCAATAAAATAGTTTTTATCTGTCTCTGGTGATTGAACACCCCGAGAAACCAAAGAAGAATCCTTTGTGATGTCAAGATATACAGGAAAATAAATACTCTTGGTTGGTAGTTCACCATTTTCTCTTCCATCTTGACTAACAGATGGATTTTTAGGTGACAATGTAGTGAAAGATGAAATGATAGATGTTTTATCAAGCTGAAGTGAAGTCTCTAAGAATGGAATCAATTTTTCTTTAAAGGATGACAAAGTACTTTCCGTTTGATTGAACGAAAAATGTCTTTGTGGAGGTACATTTGAGGATTTCGTCAAAGGGGTCACTACTTCAAATCCATTTACCTGATGAGATTTATGATGGTTCATCGATAACGAGCTTCAATGGTAATCTCTAACAAGCAAGCTTTATGATAAACGTGATAACTTCAACTTTTCAATCGTCAACTTCCCTTACTTATGTTGCAATATACCCTTATCACCTCCATATGGGGTTTATGTCTCTCAGTTGATTCGAAACGCAAGAGCATGCTCTACGTATGAACAATTTCTAAAACAAGGCAAACTATTAACAAACAAGTTGATGAAACAAGGATATTAACAGTCTCATTTGAAGTCGTCATTTCGGAAGTTTTACGGTCGATATAATGACCTTGTCAGCACATACAACCTATCATTAAGTCAAATGCTGACTGTTGTCTATACTAATTGTTAGGCCATTACTTATACATTGAAGTGTCTTCGGATTTTTCCGCTTCCTCCCCCCCTCCCCCTCCATCATGACAAGGAGCACACGGCGGGTTTGACCGGTCGGCAGGGGATGCTCACTCCTCCATGGCACCTGATCCCACCTCTACATTTTGAGGTCCGTGTTTGCTCTGCTCCAAATTTGTATCGTTTCATTGGACTTTAGATTGAATATTGTTCTTTATCCTCATATTTCATATTGAAAATGTTCGCGTTCTTCTGGGACAACCCTCGTATAAACAAAGCTAGAATTATATGTAAGGGTGATGGGAAAGGAAAGTATTGCTACATATAATTCATTATTTCTGTTCCTTTCTTTCCTCTTTTTAATACATGATAAATAAATACTGTGAAATATCTTGCCTTACATTCGGTGAACCACGCAAACAAATCTTAACAGGAACTACCTGTAGTTATCTTGTGTAACATTTTAACTGGTACTTTAGTGATACTAAGCCACTTAAACCTAAACTTTAACGATTTAGGATTGGCATTTGAATTTTCTATTTACTTGCATAATTAACTGAAATGACTTCAGGGAAGAAAAATATATGTGAGCGCTGCTCGTAACTGCGAACACTTAAAGCAACGCCTGGGCGAAAAGAAAATTCGGACTGTGCACATTGATCTGAATGAATTTGCAGAAACCTCTGCATACCCACAATAAAACACAAACTGTCTGGTTTTCCATAACTGTTCTACTGTACTTTAGTGCGATAAACAAAAAATGTTTCAAAAAAAGTAACCCACTTCCTTAATGGAATTTGCAGAGTGATAGTAAATTAGACATTCTTTGTTAAATCTTTGCATTTTTAAGACTTTGTTATAGAAATGCCACCTTTGTAACGTCACAGTCAAAGCCTTCAAAAGACGAATCTAGGATTTATCTTAAAGTTAATATGTATCAAACAACTGCGCTCCCCCCAACAATCGCACTGTCAATTATTAAGGTCTTCCGTCTTCAGCGGAAGACCTTCTTGTTTTTCTTAGGTTTCTTTTCCACTATTTTTTGTTATTATTATTATTGTTTTTTTTCTTACCGATTTTGTGCACGCGAGTTCTCGGAAACGGCTCGCTCGATTTTCATGAAACTTACAGGTCTGATAGAACATTAAAAAATCTAGATGTATATTTTTTTGTTTTGATGACGTCACTTCCGGTTCCGAGCTTTCCGCGATTTAGTGATTTTCGGAGGGTCACTTTGTCCGGCAGTTTCCCCAAAAGGGCTTCATGGTAGAAGCATGAAATTTTTCAGCGATGATAGAGCATTATGTGTAGATGTGACATACGCATTTCTTTTTCCCCGGAAGTGCCGTACTTCGTCGTTCGCTATGGCCCGAAAAAAGTCCTATCGGGATTTTTAAAATTTCTAACACTTTTTCTACAATATCTTTTTACCTGTGAATATTTTGTTAAAACATATAGAGCAAAAGTTGTGTAGAATGATACGATCTTTCAAAAGATATCAACAATAAGGGGCTGGCCCCTAAAATCAGGGAGCTAGAGGGGCCAAAAGTGTTTTCCTGATATCTCAAAAAGTATTGAGAATTTGTATAGCATCATAGAAGCTAAGTTGTTCAAAACGACAAGTAGCAGCTAAGGAGATCATCAAAAGTCGTCAAAATGACGTCACTTCCGGTCACACTGGAAGTAATGGTAAATGGCTCATTCTTGCTCATATGACCGTAGATGTCTCCCGAACTCGATCTCATCTCCTTAAAATTTAGACGGAAGACTTATTTGTTGCTTTGCAACAAGCTCGTCTAGTTACATGTACTTATTCTAATGCAATAAGGAATTTAAATTCTGATGAATTTGAAATTGCACAATCCATTTAGTTCATAGCTTAGCGCTTCCCAGTACTTTCACTACTTTGATTTTAGTGTTGAATGTAGCGAAATCATAAGAAACCCCGTCCATATACTTCTATTTTGACACGTATTCACATAAAAGATAAAATGCGTCCTTTAATCTCACTGCTTACCGGCACTTTTATCGCAATATATTTTCAGAACAATGGACAAAGTTGCAACATTGTTCGTAACAATTGCCTGTAAGCGAACTTTATTTCAATTACTTTTTTATAGGAGTTAAATGAAATCTTAATGATATATAATCATGCAAGCAAGCAATTGCTTTATTCATTCATAATCGTTTAATATTATTTTTTTCTATCAATATATAAGTAAACATACTTAGCGGCGCCGCCCAGCCTCGCCATTGTCCTTATGGTTGGAAACAACGGGGAACATCATGTTACGCGTTTTTTACAGAATTACGTCTTAGTTGGACAGAAGCAATGGTAAGTTAATATTAAGGTAGTCCAATCCTGAGGTTCTGAAAATCAGCTTTTAGGTAATTGAAAATGCTTACAAAAATGTATCTGATTTTATAGAGTAACATGAATTTACCCATGGTATTTCTTCAAAGTTCATCATTATAGTTAATCATATTATATAGGGAGAAGTAATCAAATCTTAAAAATATATTTTCAGGAAATGCAATTAAAAAATCCCAAGCTATGCATTTTCTAATTAAAAATTGGTCAACAAATATATTTTAGGATAAAAAAAATATAGGTATCCAGGCATTTGGAGAAAGTTGCATCTTTTTATGCTGATGTAGTATTTAAGTTCTTCTATTTACTTCAATTGTTATATAATACATAGTGTGAAAAGCTTGTGCTATCATTGCTAGGCATCACATATCATGTGTGATTTCAAATAATGCAGATCCCTTTTTCAAGCTTCTTTTTTGAGATTTTTTAAAATAAAATAATAAATTTAAGAGGTATCCTTCCTGGCTGAGGATCGGATATCCTTAAAGGGTAATTATTATGAACACCTGCATGTCATTGGTCAGGTTTTTTTTTTTTTTTTTTTTTTTTTTTTTTTTTTTTTTTTTTTTTTTTTTACACTTTCTTTAATTAAGTCATGATCAGTGCTGGTAAAATTATATAAATCGTAATTCAGACACCGAATTATATACACACTTCAGTAATCAATTTCGTTTAAAGTCAAAATTTTGCAAATTTATCTTGGGTGTGCGAGGGACATTAACGACAGTTGGAAACGTGGGATTATATTTATGCCTTACGGGTTTAGCCCGTTATGCAAATTATCACATGTTTCCAACTGTCGTTAATGCCCTGGCATACCCAACAGACTAGACAGTGATTCCATAAATAAATCGCTTTTGCTTCAATTATCTCATATTTTAAATCAAGAACATCTATCAAAAGAATGAAAATTCTTTCTCTTCTGGTTTTAATAAATGTTTTTTGATTTTAATTTGATTTTTATCAGTATATGTACCATTGTGTCACCAACTTAAATGTACATTTCTAGACAAAAGTAAATGAAATTAAACTTGAAATATCTAATAAAACATGTTCTTTATCGCATATTACATGTATGCCTGATAACTGACTTCATCAGTTGTACTGCAATGCACTTCACGCCGAATTAGTGGAAATAGAAACAGAGGTGGAGGATGAATTTCTTCGTATTTACTTATTGGATCATGGATTAAAAGGTATTCTTTTGAAATCGTTTTCAACAGTTAATATCTGAAATTATGTATCGAAAAGAGATTCTGATATTTTTTAGTTTATGTATATTTTATACAAAACATTCATTTTCGTGAACTTAATCGATCAAAATCTCATAATATTAAAATTTTCACCTGGAGCTTGTTTCATTTAAAAGTTCGTACGACCAGTCGTAGCTCTATGCCGGTGTAAAAACGAATGATGACCTCCGTAGAATAATGACCGGGAATCATTTTTCGACGTCTAAAAAATGACTCACGGTCATTTTTCCGC
Source organism: Saccostrea echinata (assembly GCF_033153115.1). NCBI lineage: Eukaryota > Metazoa > Mollusca > Bivalvia > Ostreida > Ostreidae > Saccostrea > Saccostrea echinata. Next base: position 9,043,393 of record NW_026889772.1, read on the forward strand.
TTCGAAAATACTCAGGTCATTTTTTCAAATTCGACGTCGAATAATGACTCTTTGCCTGTAGAAATACTGGCATCACCCTTGAAATCTGCTTACCTTACTTAAATTACCTCTGTAAAATAATTGCCCTCTGTAGATTGTTTTCTGTTTGAATAAAAACATAAAAAATTATAAATCAAAATACCCTTGGGCCAAAATGCTTACCTCAGATATACGTAAAATGAGGATACGGGGATGATATGTTGAATTGGTCTCATTAAATCTTTCGAATAGAATGATCTGTCTTCTATGATAAATTGAAATCATTAATCGCGTTCAATCTACACTATGTGGAAATGCTTCCATTTTGTTTTGACAAATACCATTGTTTTAAAGAATTCCGTTTGTTTAAAGGTTGATTCCACTAAGAGCATACACTTGCGTAACGAATAAGTTAGGAGACTCAAACACCAAATGCAGGCGATAGTGGAATATTACTACATATTAAATACATGTAAGAAATTGGTGAGGGAAAAGCCGATTCGAAAGTCATTCCGTTTGTCATAAAGTGTTGTTGATAGTTGGCCACAAACGTCTATGATCAGTAAAATATCAAATATGAAACTGATGATAAAGGAAGATATAGACTTTTAACCAGTAGGCACGTATCTTTTGTGCGACTTTTATTGTTTGCTGAAAATACAATAGGTAAAATATGAAGATAGTGATAAATCTCAAAAGTTCTTTGGAACATTACATGGGAGCATAGCATACACAGATTCCTAGAAATATTAGAGGTGGGATCAGGTGCCATGAAGGAGTAGGAATCCCCTGTCGACAGGTCATAACTGCTGTGTGCAGCTTGTCATGATTGGGCAAACGTAGACATACAGTTCAGTGTTAAAATAATTGTCTTTAATATTTATATGAAAAACGTCAGTCAACATTCGACTTAACGACAGATTGTATTTCTAACAAGATAATTGTATTGACAATAGATATGAGAAATGTTGACTTTACAAGAAACTTTTGATATCCTTGCATCTCAATTTATTGTCAATAGCTTGCCTAGTTTTAGAAAGTGTTAGTGTGTAGAACATGCTCTTGCGCATCGAATCAATTAGGAGACATAAACTCCATATGCAGGTGATTATGGTTTATTGCTACATAAATAAGGAAGTTGACGATAGAAAAGTTGAAGTCATCACATTTATCATAAAGTTGTGTTGTTAGTTTGCCATTAATGTCCCTCTCTAGAAAAATTTCCATATTCCGTATAATAGATCTAATAATCTAGATAATAGATTACACATGTAATGCAATTATATATTACATTTTAATTTGTTGTTTGTCAGAAAAATGCAAGAGAATAAACATTGATACCCAAACTTTGGCATCAATCACCTCTTTTAAACTTTGTTTGACTCTGTTGGATTAGTGGTCATTTTTCAACGGGGGTCAATTTCTCATAGGTTGCACATGTAGATGATTGATTGCATGTTGTTTTACGTCCCATTCGAAAAATTTTAACTCATATAGAAACGTCACCATATAACGGTGAAGGGCTTCAAATTTAGTCCTTTACTCTGCACCCAGGGCCATTTAGCAGTGAGGGTTCTTTATCTTGCCAACTGGACCTCGGATTTTAAGGTCTCATCCGAATGACACGCAATTTTCACAGTCGCGGCCGTGATTCGAACACACGACCTTCCGATCACAGAGAGAGCACTCTACCGACTGAGATTCCAAGACTTTCTGCATATGTAGAAAATAGACCACTAGAATTCTTTTTCTAAAACAAATAACATATTTAGGGTCATTTTTAACATCGTGAAATGACCCCTGGTCATTATTCATCTTTACACCGGCGTAAACTTCGGACTAGCGCGAATATTTGCTTTATCTTTACGTGGCCTAAGCTAAGGCTAATATTTTAGGGTTACGCATGAGTAACAAAAATGGCGACTCTACTGATTTTTAAAAAAGAAAAAAAACTACAGTATAGTCATTACTTTAGAAGAGGAGAATTTTGGTTTGCAGAATTTTATTTTTAGAACAGTGATACATACAAACGAACATATATTGAGAAGGTCAGTCAGGGAGGGGGTACGTAGATATGATTGTCAAATAAATCCCCGATAAGGCGTATTTATGCAGAATTTTATTAAAATAATTTTCAAATTTTCTAAAAACTTCGCTTATACTTTTTAAAAAGTATTTCAAGTTATCGTGAATGCATTTTGGCTTGTCTTTTTTAATGCTCGAAAACTTGTCAACTCTATTTTCTGTTTACTCACTGAAAAAAAAAAGAAAGAAATAGATTCCAGTAAAGGAAGTATTCATTATAACAAAAGAATTAACTCATAAGAGAAACCAATTCTCTAAAAAAAAAAAAAAGAAGTCCCATTTCAATTTTAATGTCAATTAGTTAGTTTCTACGGTATATATGTCTGAATATTTCAATTTTGCATTTTAAACCTAAGGTTGAATATTTGTAATTTTAACATTTACATTCAAAGGTGGTTGCAACAGCATTTCCCCCGGTTTAGCAATAATTTTTGCATATATTTAGATTTAGAAGTCATTTAGGATAGGGCTGTCCTTAGATAAGATTATGATATTTTAATAGGACGTGATATAAGGAATACCTTATTTAATATGATTTTTAGGGCCCTGGGGCAGAAATTCACAAAAAGATGCAAAACATAGGAAAAATTTTTGACAACCTGGTTCATATTTGTACTGCTGCACATCGAAGTCAGCGTCTCTCAGTTGTTTTTAGAGCTTAAACTCTTATTCTGTTGTAGTTTTTTAGAGTCATGGTTGGAATTCACCTGGTGTCACACTTTTTACATTTTTTTAAAATTCTCTTCTTTTAAACACTTCTATAAAAAAATTATTTATTTACTTTATTTTGATAGGGACGTGTACTTTCCTTAACTTTAACTTACTCGATGAAGGTATTCTTGTCTGCAATGATCTGCGATGGATTTCAGTTGTATTTACATTTGATCAATTGGAAACCTTTGATTTTTTTAGTTCAATGCCTTTTTTCCGTCTGTCCTATTAGTGTCTGGGTTGTTGAGCTGGAATGAATACTCAGCGCTTGTATTACTTCAAATAGTATTTACAAGTAGATTATGTACTTATGACGTCAATGGGCCAAGTTTTAAACAGAAGGACTATATATCCGTAATTTCACTTCCTTGGTTTTCATTTCTACAATTAGTATATCCATCATCAATGGCATATTTAATCATTTCCACCGAAATATGTCGTAAAATAAATGCACACCAGAAAGAGAATATTACCATTACAATGAAAATATCAAAAACAGTTCGAGTTAATTACGAACTCAAAATGCGTGGACAATATCCTTCTTCATGTACATAGTTAGTCTATGAAAAGTTTAATTCTTCCTATTTCTACATACTAAGTGCATTAATTAAAATTTAAACGATATATGAGAAACACATGACTATATGGTTGTAGCCTAGACTTATCGGCGGAAACGGAAATAGATGAGCTTTTTGTAAAGGCTAAAACCAATCCCGGACCTATTTGTTACTTTTATTGTTTCCATAGGGTCATTCTTTCGGAAATACACATGAATGTCAAGTATTTTCCCCTATCTCTAGATTAGGATTTCACCTCGGAAAATAAGCTCCAGAATAGGGTTTCCAATACTAAAATGATTTCCAATAGAAACTTCCATCCTATTAAATTTCCTTTAAGGAGAGGAATTTTTACTCTATTTAATAGTCATAGAGAGAAATTTTCCCAAAACCTATTCTCCCACCAACAGTAAAATGTCATTCATTTAACTGAAAGCACATTTTGGCCGGATTGCAAAGGAAAACTGATGCGTATAATAATGTGTCCGTCTATCTGTGCTAACCTGACTTCGGGGCTATTTCTTTTATTCTCTCCTGACTGACCGAGGATCTACTACATCTAGTACTACATTGAGATTGCTCAAAAGAATTGCTGTAAAATCAAACAGTAATTAAAAGCTAAGAGTTTTCCTCAAACTCTTTTAAAAGATTTTTTTCTACATATTGACCCACAGTTAAAAAAATCGGCTCTGTAGAGTGCAAAATAAAATAACGTCTTAAAAGATGGCCTGATAAACATTTTAATTCTTAACAAATTCAGGTAGAAGTGCAGAGATATCGCGTTAACTTTTACATCACATTCCAAATGATGTTAACTTTCCTCAAAATAAAAGATAACTCCTCAAATATACTTTTATGATTTCGGAATATTATTGTATTACAATTCAACAAATGTTACCTGGATAACTGGCATGCGGGTAAAATTGAAAATAAAATATCACGGTACTACATATGGATGAATAGTATTCTATAAACCTGCATAATAATATGAAAGTAAATAAATATTAAGCGGTCGAGAACAAATTTGATGTCATAACATGTCAATTTGGGCAACATATTTGTACCAGAAAGACTTTAAAAGTTCAATCCTGGCAACTTCGTGCTTTTTTAACTTTACACAGAAAGACTTTTGTCAATGTCACTCTTATAACCAACAGATTGATAAAATTCTTTGCATTTGCCTAATTGTTTGATTCCAAAAAAACCCACATATTTTTGCACTTGAATTCGTGGCAAAGACAAATATGTATGAAATGCAATAAAATATCCCCAAGAGTTCTTGCATTCAAGCTTGAAACATTCATATTTGTCATTTTTCCTGTTTAAATTTATTAACTCACAGTTCAATGTAAAACTTTAAAAAAAGCAGATTTCTGGATTGGTCTGACTGATTCCTTGGTGGAGGGTCACTGGGTTTGGGAAACGTCACAATCAACCCCAGACTATATTGACTGGAGTCCCGGTGAACCGAATGATGTTGGACACCATGAAGACTGTGCTCATATAAACTCAATTGGTCACTGGAATGATAATACATGTGATTCAAAGTTGAACTTTATATGTGAAAATCAGTAAGTCATTAATTTTAGTATAATCTTTGCAACTTTAAAGAATTATAATCATTTGCAAAATTATTTTGTTAAAAAAGCATTCTGATTGTACACACAAATACTCCGAAGTTGATATTAAAAAGATGCTTGAGTTTATGTTGTTTTTGGAGATCAGTTCTTCTTACAATCAGTCGGAATCCCATGGGTACCAATTGCGCCCCGCTATTAGCAGACCTATTTTTGTATTCATATGAAGCAGAATGTATCTAAAAAGTTCTGCATGAAGAGAAGAAGTCTCTTGCGGTGGCCTTCAATTCATTATTAAGATACATGTATATCGACAACGTTTAATCAATTAACAATATTCTTTTCATTCTCTCGTTGATTCGATATATCCCTTTGAACTTGAAATAAAAGATACTACAGAGTCTGACACTTCTGTTTAATATTTGGATATTATACTAGAAAAAGACGTTAATGGTAAACTAACAACAAAACGAGATGACTTCAACTTTAGTATCGTCAATTTCCCTTATTTAGGTAGCAATAACCTTATCGTCTGCATATGGAGTTTATGTCTCCCAGTTGATTCAATACGCAAGAGCATGCTCTTCGTACAATTTCTAAAACGAGGCAAACTATTAACAAACAAGTTGGTGAAACAAGGATATGAACAGTCTCGTTTAAATTCAACATTTCGCAAATTCTATGGTCGATACCATGACCTTGTCAGCAAATACAATTTATCAATACCAATTGTAAGGCCATTATTTACACACAGAATAGTCTACGGATTTTTCCGTTTGCCCGATAATGACAAGGAGCACACGGCGGTTGTGACAGGGGATGCTTAATCCTCCATAGCACCTGATCCCACCTCTGATGTTTAAGAGGTCCTTTTTTGCTCTGTTCTAAATTTGTATTGATTCAATGGACTTTTGAGCTTGATTACTATTCGTTATCTCCATATGTCATGATTCAATATTGTTATCATCACCGAACAAGCTACAAAAGTAGGCTGAGATAATTACTTATATCCACCACCATCCCATTTCAGTTTGAGTAATATTATCAGTGTGCTTGGATGAATGCAAATCATGGTATCCATTAATTATGGAATCCAAATAAAGAACATATAACATTTATAAATAACTATTAGGAAAAACTACATACATGTACTATCAGTTTTGTTTATCTATAAGCAATTAGTGGTTGCGTGAGCAATTTGTTACATACCATATCAAAAAATAGGTTTGAGCATACTTATGAAAACTGTCATTCTCTAGGCATGGGTACACTGTCAGAAACAAGAATTAAAGAAACTGTCATCAATGCAGGCCAATGCATTATGCCATTCAGTCAGACTTAGCAAATCATCTTACACTCAGGCTTATACATACGTCATGCACTAATAACTTGATCATACTTCATACTTGTAATAAACCTTTTTTGATATCTCTGAATGTGTAATTCAATGCAGCTGCAAGAGCCTCCTTTTTATATAGGTGTTTTCGGGTAAAAATGTGTCTTAAGACCACAAAAACAAATCTGCAGATAAAGGGTCGTAATTAGAAAACATGAGAATTCCAACAGATTTTTAAAAGATACGAAAGATTTTCGATTACGAACAAAAACTTAAGTTGATTATAAATTCCTGCATTGTACATGATCCTGTTTTAAATTTATTGCATAAAAATATCTTTCTAAATTTTTGAAAAAAAAATGCTTATTGCAAATTATATTTTTGTCTTATCATAAGTTCTTTTGTAAAACGGAACCATGGTCTCCAAAGACAAGAAATGCATATCCCATGTATACGGAGGGTATACGTATTGACATTGCTCTAGAGTCGCGGAGTAAGGAGTTGATCCTTACGTCGCCGGTTCGAATCCCACAGTGGGACATGGAGACCGGTCCTTCAGGTGAGACCGTATAAACCGAGGTCCCGTGTCGCAGTAGGTGCTGGCACGAAAAAGATCCCTCACTGCTCAATGGCTCTCAGTGCCGAGTATAGGTCAAAATTTGCAGCTCTCCACCGGCAAGTGGTGGCGTCTCCATATGAGTGAAAAATTCTTGAGAGGGACGTTAAACAACAATAAACAAACAAACATATTGACATTGAGAAACTTCAACTTCAGAGTCCTTGTCTGTGGAATTAGAATGATTTTTGAAAATAGGAAATTCTTTGATGTCCAATCATTAGATGTGAATGTTTTCATATTCATTTTTTTTTATTTGCAAAGCAGCTGTCTATAATGTTAAAAGCATAGTCTTTAATTTTTCTCCAGGAATAGTTGTATAAAGTGTTGGAAAGTCATACGTTTAGATGTTATCGATCTTAATAAAATTATTGTGTTTAAAGTAGGGATGTCAATTTTACTCGGACAGCTTAGTCGAGTAGTCGGAGGCTTAAGTCGAACGATAGTCGAGAAAGCGTTGGAATTTTAATTTTTTTTTCATGTCAGTTTCACTCTTGGCCTTTCACAGACTGGTTGTACAATTTTTAACCTACTGTATCACCATTATACATCGTATTTCTGAATGGTACAGTAAACTACACTTTGGCGTTCAGTGATTCTTTATATCTACATATCAAAGTGTATATATATATATATATATATATATATATATATATATATAATATATATATATATATATATATATATATATATATATATATATATATATATATATATATATATATATATATATATATATATATATATATATATATATATATATATATATATATATATATATATATATACCATGTGTACCAGGGTACTCGATCGGAAAAACGTCCGAGTACCGCTAGGGGTCACTGAGGATGTTTAAAAGATTTAATAGAGAAATGGCTTATGATGTATATATTGCATTTTCTTTTATTTCCACTCCTTTTATTTCAGCCTGAATAATGAAGTTGGTATAATTGGATGAAATTTCATCGATGGATGACGGCTGAAACCTATTTGTGAAATTGCAATTTGTCCGAAAAAAGTGTTCATCACTTTGTTTGTACAAATAAATGAATACAACTTCTTCTACAATAAAAATGAAACTCATAAATTTTCATATCTTGTGTCATCTATAAATTATATTTAATAAAACTCATTCCTATTCTACACATTCTCATTGACAAAATCTGTCTAGTCTTTGTGCTCTTTTATTAAACGGCTTTCTTAAACTCTTATGAAGCAGAATTATATTAGCAGACCTTTTTTGTATTCATATGAAGCAGAATTTGTCCAAAATCTTATACGTGAAAAGAAGAAAACACTTGCTGTGGCCTTCAACTCGACATGTAGATATATCGACGACGTATTGTCAATTAACAATGGTTATTTCCATTCTTACGTCGATACGATATATTCCGGTGAGCTTGAGTTAAAAGATACCACAGAGTCTGACACATCTGTTTCATATTTGAATATTTTACTTGAAGAAGACGTTAATGGTATCTAACAACAAAGATTTGTGATAAACGTGATGACTTTAACTTTTCAATCGTCAACTTCCCTTACTTATGCAGCAATATACCTTCATCACCTGCATACGGGGTATATATCTCTCAGTTGATTCGATACGCAAGAGCATGCTCTACGTATGTACAATTTCTAAAACGAAGTGAATTATTGACAAAAAAGTTGATGAAACAAGAATATCAGCAGTCTCGTTTAAAGTCATCATTTCGTAAGTTTTATGGTCGATACAATGACCTTGTCAGCAAATACAATTTATCATTGAGTCAAATGCTGACTGAAGTTTTTCATACTAATTGTTAGGCCATTATTTACACACTGAATTGTCGACGGATTTTTCCGGTATTTCCCGATCATGACAAGGAGCACACGGCGGGTGTGACCGGTCGGCAGGGGATGCTCACTCCTCCATGGCACCTGAACCCACCTCTGATGTTTTGGAGGTCCCTGTTTGCTCTGCTCCCGATTTTGTATTGCTTAATGGACTTTTGAGCTTGAATACTGTTCGTTATCTCCATATATTTCATGTAAGTATGTTACACTTTAAGTTCTCTTAAGAGAAAATGTATAATTCAATTTTTACAAAAAATCAACAGAATGATTGAAATAGAACCCAGATTAAAATGTGTCAGAATGAGGAACTTTGAACAGGCAACAATCTTAAACTGTAAACTGACATACACCTATCAAGTCGTATTATTTTTAGGTAGTGTAGTCCTTGGCTTTATACTTCTTCAACAGCTTTTTACAGACATTAACCCTGCATGTACCATATAAAGGAAGGGAAAAAAGAATAAACACGCATTTCAATATTTGCATGTAGAAAAAGAACGTTCTGTTAATCATGAAAATATTGAAAAAAAACTTACTAACAGTTGCTATAAAACATTAAAGTGTCAGTTTCATTTACTGTAATTTTACTTTTGTTCGTTTTGTCGATTTTTTAAAGATTGAAAATCTTGAAAAATTGTTAAGTCGTACAAAAATTAGATCACCAGAAAATTATCCCCTTGTCTTACGCAGGATTTCAACCAATGAAATAAATGAAAATTTTCACATCATGCATTTTCTACCAATCACAGAAGAGGGGAAGTGCCTAGTCCGAAGACTGTAAAATACTTCAACTCTGTATACCGTCTTCCAAGATGTATTCTTTTCAGCGCCTTTGGCGAAAAGCAACTTCCGCTAATTCAAGTACAATGCTAAATGTCTTCCATATATACAAATAAATAAGAAAATTAAGAATATGCGCTAAATCAATTCTGCGCTAATCTATTGAAAAATTAATTTCTACCAAATATCATACCCGCTAAATATAACACTTTTACAGTAACAGAATTGGTTTCACTGTTTTGTCAAACATACCCAATTTATAATCGATTGACAGATTATGTTTTCCACATTTTACAAGAACACCATACATTGCTTTTGTAGCTTTCTCATTCATTTCCTTAATATTCAAAGTGAAAGATCCACTTTTACAAAATGTTACTCCTGAATATTTAAAATTTTCAAGAGTTTCCAATGGAACACCTCTAAAACGTAATGAAATATTAGTACTTATTTTACCTTTACCGAATATAACAATGTTTTGTTCTAGTCGAATTTTCAACAAATTAGGAAGAAATTTAAAATATAGATAGGTATAATGGATTCATATATTATGCTACTATCAAAATTGATGTAAGGACATGCATGTGTGCTGAAATCTGATTGGCTCATACTTTATAGACTGCATCTCTCTTACTTTTCCATAAAATATTTTGAAATTTAAGACATGGATATATATGATAAGGCATTTGATGAATATATAATTATGCGAGAAATCAAGAAAATACGAGCAAGCACGCATGCTGAAAATCTGTTTGGATAAGATTGTAAGTATTTGTAACTTTCTTAGTTTTTAACGAAAGAAGACGAAATTCAGAGTATTTGTAAATAATACAAGTCCCTTCAATATGGAATTCCTTTGCGCCACTAAATGTTTGTAGAATATTACGTTATTTAGGCTTCACTTCAAAAGGAGACATATCTCTTTAACTTTTTTTTACTATTAAATACTAATGTTTTATACATTTTCTTGTTGTACACGAGATCGAATGTTCTGAGAAATGGAATAATATCATTCCAAACAAAGTTTTGATGAGATATTGTTATTGCTAAATCTATAATTATATTATTTTAATCACTCAATCCTCGCTAACTCTTGACACTTTCATTACATGCTCTTCCATCCAGTTTCAATATGTTAAGTGATAAAAATTAAACAAGCAACGTCAATACATCGATAAACACATTCCATACCTCTTTCGTTTATAATTTTGTTTTAATTTGCACATAAAATTTAAGTTATGGTTACATGATATCCTCTTTATTGATTTATCACTAACTAATATCCTATCAAATTATTTATCATTAACTTTGATAATTAATAGGATTTGATCGATTACCATGTAAAATTTATACAAAGTTCGATGATCCTTAATACTGAGAGTCCTCTTTCCCACCTGCCCACATTCTTGTACACATACACACACATAAACACACATCCCATCTTTAACCTGTTGAGAGAGGTGATAATGAGTAACATTTTGACAAGTACATTGTATGACATAGGGGCTCTTGAAAATTTTTTTTACGATTTAAATTTTAAGAATCAAGGATTAAACAAGAGGCCCGGGGGCCACATCGTTCACCTGAGCACTATGGCTAGGAAAAAGCAGAAATCAGTTTAGTCTTGAAAGGTTGATAAGTTTAAATATAAAAGTGGTTCGGGGGGGGGGGGGGATTTGAACTAACTTGAATTTATAGTTCATAGGGATGCTTTTGAATTTATATGACAAATAATGGCTTTGCTGTTTTTAAGAAAATTTTTATTGATATATCCTTTGTATAACTATGATCCCCTGTTATGGCACCTCTATTCTCCTGGGGGATCATGAATTGAACAAATTTGAATCTACATTACCTGAGGATGCTTCCATTTAAATCTGACCAATCATGGCTTTGCTGTTCTTGAGAAGAAGATTTTTAAAGATTTTTACTATGTATTCCTATGTAAAACTGTGATCACCCATTGTGGCCCCATCCTACCCCCGGGGGTCAAGATTTGAACAAACTTGAATCTACACTATCTAAGAATGCTTCTATATAAATATGACCACTCATGGCTTTGCTGTTCTTGAGAAATAGATTTTTAAAGATTTTTACTATGTATTCCTATGTAAAATTTTGATTGTCCATTGTGGCCCCAGTCATGATGTAAACAACTTGAATCTACACTACCCGAGGATGCTTCCACATAAGTTTCATATTTTAAAGCACAGTGGTTCTTGAGAAGAAGATTTTTTAATGATGCCATTAATTTTTCATAATTATCTCCCCTTGGAAAGAAGTGTGGCCCTTCATTTCAATAAACTTGAATTCTCTTTACCCAAAGATACTTTTTGGCAAATTTGTTTCAAATTGGCCCGGTGGTTCTGAAGAAGAAGTCGAAAATGTGAAAAGTTTACAGACGGACAGACAGACGGACGGACTTCAGACAAAATGTGATCAGAAAAGCTCACTTGAGCCTCTGCTCAGGTGAGCTAAAAAAAACTTTATGATCTTAAATCGATGAAATATTATGGTTTATCGATGTAGGTTTTACAACTGGCTGTACAAGAGCATCTTATGAGGTTTTGATTCAGTAATCCAAATTTTCGGCCCAAACATCTCTCACTCATCACAATATTACAACAACTTCAAAAAATTCAATCATCTACTCGAAAGAAAATAGATAAAAATTAGATCCAATCATTGTGAGCAATGAGTGCGTCTTCCGTCCGATATTTGATAAAATGAGATATGTTATTTGTTCAGAAATAATGATATAAGAAAATATTTCCTATATTTCAAACAAATGAACATATTTGCTTCATTCATGTGTAATAGAATATTGATCTTTAAAAAGTTGTAGATTGAAAATTTTTGACCTCAAAGAGCCCCTAATTTGAGGTGTCACTCCTTTTTTTTCTTGATAACACATTTAAAGATTTCATTATGTTAAAGACACATTTTGTTCAACAACTAATTAGAAATTAATTTTGTTAGATCATTATTTACACTGAATTGTCTATGGATTTTTTTTCGTTTGCCCGATCATGACAAGGAGCACATGACGGGTATGACCAGTCGACAGGGGATTCTAATTCCTCCATGGCACCTGATCCCAACTCTGATGTTTTTATTTGCTCTCCCGATTTGTATTGTTTCATTGGAGTTTTGCGCTTGATTAGTGTTCGTTATTTTTAAATTTCATTTCAATTCTGAGATATATGGAAAAAGAAATCTTTAGGGTCCGTCCCTTTAACTCCTTAACAGGGACGTTTAACAAAATTTGAAAGATTGCATATAGCGAGATATAAAGCGTCAAACATTTAGCATTCTAGCCCCTTTTTGCCCCTTGTTACGTAATATATTATTAAAATTTTAAATTACACATCTTTGCAGATTGTAGAGATGAAGATTTTTGCTTCAGCAATGTATAACAAAATATTGATAGTTAAAGAGTTGAAAATGAAATTCTTGAGACCCCTCTGAGACCCTAATTTGAGGGGTCAGTCCCTTTTTCTTGATATCAAATGAAATATCTTGAAATTTTAAACACTTTTTGTTCAATAGATACTATTTTTTTTCCGTTTCGAGATATGTAGAATAGAATTTTTCAAGGGCCAGCCCTTCAAGTCCCTAGTGGGACCGTTTTATAGATTATGAAAGATTGCATATTGTTTAGAACATTATTCTGAACATCTTTTGATCAATATTACTTTTCAAAATATTTCCCCTTTTATTTAGTAAAGTGTCAAAGATTTACCATTTTGGCCCCTTGTAGCCCTCAATTACGTAAAATATTATCAAAATTTTATAATATCCTGTTGCAGACTCTTAAGATGAACATTGTTCCTTCAGAATGTATAACAGAATAGTGATCATTTAAGAGTAATATATCAAAGTTTTTTTGGCCCGTCTAAGCCTTTGACTTGAAGAGTCAGTCCTTTTTTCTTGATATCATATTAAAGATCGTTTCATTCTGCACAATTTTTTTCAATATTTTTTATCAAAATACCCATACTTAAAAAGATATGATAAAAAATGTGTCAAGAATTTACTCATGATTCGTGTCCTAAATTTCGACCCTTACCGACCTTCCATACTAGGAACTTCCGAAAAATTGGAAAACCCAGATGCACAGGGGTAACATGTCCTCTATAATCTGTGAAAATGTCAACTTTCTAGCTTAAACCGTTTTGAGTTCTAGACCAGACAAAAAGTCGATCGAAAAATTAATTCAAGGGCGAAAACTTCTGATCGGAAGTGAATTTTGAGGATCATCTTCTGATAAGAATGCATTATCCCAGAAAATTTCAAGAAAATCGATCTAACAGTTCTAAAAAAATCTGCGCAGAAATTGTAAAGAAAGAGCGGAATAATAATAATTAATGTGAAAAAGAAGCAATACAAAAATAGAAGGGTGTTTAGCTGAAAACGGAAGACCTTCAATATCATTTTGAGATTCAAGAGCAGTTACATATTGTTTGGTTTCATATTGATATTACCGTAATGTTCAAAAATGGGTAATGAGCATATGTAACAATTCATCACAGAAATTACACAACAAATAAAAAATTACAAAAAATAAAAATCTTATTAATATTGATCTTGGATGAATATTTTGAAACTGTTCTGATAACACTACAGAATAAAATACAACTTTTATCTAACACCTAAATTACATGACAAACGGATGTATTCAGTTTTTCCATCAACTTTCCCTATCTATGTAGTATTATTCTACAATTGCCTACATATGATGTTTTTGTCTTCCCATGGAATTGATACTTTAGAGTACGTTCCGAGTGTATTCAATTTTTAAATAAAGGCAGGCGACTGAAAACAAGATGTTACATGTACAGGGTTTTCAAACATCTCATTTAAAGTCAGCATTTTGCAAATTTTATGGTTGTGATTATGACCTTGTTTGCAAATACAACCAATTATTGGGTCGTATTTTGACTGACAAGCTATCCACCGAACTGATATGTTTTCAACAAATATTGCAAGGCTATTTTTTAAATATTAATTTTGCCTACAGATTTTTCTATCGACCTGATCAATAAAGAGGGCTCACGTCGGGCAACTCATCCCACCTCATGTGTTTCCACAGGTCCGTGATTTCCCATGTTTACGATTACATGTAGTATTTTTTACTAGATTTACGAGACCGATTTCTATTAGTTATCCCAACCTCTTACATTCTCAAATTCATGGAGATTTACTGATCTAAATTTTTTTTCCGGAAAAGTATTCCATTCAGCTTTGTCCTTAAAAGATTTTGAGAAGTATATAAATAAATAGGTGATGAAAGACTCAAAATGATGGATCCTTCCCTCATGGAATCTAACTTTAATGAGGATGTAGTCACATTCTACACAGATCGGACAAAGATCAGCAGTACATATTTCTCTAGGAGAAATAATGAGTTTGTAGAAAGAATATTATCACCAAGTCGAAGATCTCTTTTATCTAATGATGAATAAAAAATAAAAGTAAGAAAGTGTACTTTTCAATATATGATTTCCTTTGAGGGGTAAACAACAAGATAAGGAGAAAGAACAACGAGTATGACGATATTTGGATTTCTTTATTTTAAAGACAGATAAATGAAAAGAAATATAGGCGTTAAATAAAGGACAGTATTAAAAAGTCAGACTTAGTGAGACAGATATCAAATATCACCAACACATCATACCATTTAAAATATACACCAAAAATGCTTAAATATAATGTAAAGATTTCTTAAGTTACAAAAAATGAATAGTGATTATTTACAGTGAAAAAAGTAAAATATTACCACACAGTATCTAATAATTGTCCATTCAATGAGTTTTAAAAAACTTAACGAAACACAAAAGTATCGATTTATTATCCATTCCAGCGTATATTATTGAAAAAATTTTGATTAAATTGATTGCCAGTGTTAAATCCTGGGAACAGTCTATTTCTATCTATTCGCTGCCGTGGATTTTGAGTTGTCCTTACTACCCTAGGGGAAGCTGTTGGTCTCTGTAACTTTCGTCTGCTTCTATCACTCACATCGAGACCTCTTCCCAACAAAGTATTTGCAGTATTACTTCCTGAAATCTGACGTCTTAATGGAAAATCATTCATAATTCCTGACTGCATGCGAGCAAGCAAATTCTGTCTTCTTCGGAAATTCCGCATTCTAGCCGCTCTCATACGAGCTAGATTTTTTCGAAGACCTGCAACTTGTGCTGCTGTCAATTTTGGTCTAGCTGTAGTGACATCCACATTCACAGGACT
The DNA here is from genome assembly GCF_033153115.1 of Saccostrea echinata. Lineage (NCBI taxonomy): Eukaryota > Metazoa > Mollusca > Bivalvia > Ostreida > Ostreidae > Saccostrea > Saccostrea echinata. The sequence goes on from NW_026889772.1 coordinate 9,059,155, forward strand.
TTCCGTTGTAGTTATTCCAGGGCTTTTGGAAACACTTTTTATTCTCAATATCCCTCTTCTACCCTGATTTGGAAGATCCTCGAGCTTTTTTCGATCTCGGAAAAATGTTGCTTGAAAAGAAACCCTGGGTGTCGGCTGTATGGATAATGACGATTCCATCAGTGGTCTTGTATCAATGGTTAGATACATGATAGGTTCGTGTGTAACGGTGTACACAGATATCGATTGGGTCTTATGGTAAGATTCTGTACTTGTTTTTGTGTAAAATTCTTCAAATGAAGAACTTGGATAAAGAGCTGTCGATTTTTTCTCGTGTTTTCGTACTAATAATGTATCAGGACTTGTTGTTCTCCACTTAGGTGGTCCTTCGATATTTTCCATCTCATACTGCGATGAAGAACTGAATAAATGGGTTGATTTGGTTGGTTTTATATCGAGAGCATCCCAAGGAATGTTTGTTTCAAATACTCCAATGTCCTCACTACGAAGTGGTTTTATAGTTGAAGAGTCTAATGCTAATGTTAAAACAGATGTAGATCCATATGACAATGAAGAACGAGATGAATATATAATGGAACTTTCTCGCAAGAAATGAAATGAAATTGGAACTGTGTCATTCTTTGCTGAAGTTTTCACGTAACTGTTATGTTGATTGGTATGCAGGACCTGGTCTCTATTCCAGTTCTGATCTGGGAAAGTCAAAGTTGCTATATCCATCGGAAATGCTAAAGTATTAAGAGATAAGGACATGTCATTACTTAATACACTTTTGTCTGGCTTAAGAATGCTTTCAATATTTAAACCAGACGAAGACGGAATAAGTGAACCCGGTATCGATGTTGCGTTTGCCTCTTTCATACTTAATATACTGCTTTCAAATGTGATGATTTTTGTTCCTTGCTTCTCGTGCGTTTCCTGATGCATGAAACCAGCAGTCTTAGTAGGATTTATCAATATCTTTGAAGAAAAATTATCCATTGTATTTAATTTCTCTTGGAGAACTGATGATAATTTTGGCATCGATGTACTTTTATGCAATGTGAATGAGGACGGTTTGGGCGATGATATTGGCAATGATACTGGAGGATATTGTACTGAGAACTTAGCTATGCTTGGAAGAATGGAAAACTGAATGTTTGAAGGTTTGTTTTCAATAAAATAGTTTTCATCTGTTTCTGGTGATTGAACACCCTGAGAAACCAAAGTAGAATCCTTTGTGATGTCAAGATATACAGGAAAATAAATACTCTTGCTTGGTAGTTCACCATTTTGTCTTCCATCCTGACTAACAGATGGTTTTTTAGGTGATAATGTACTAAGAGATGAAATGATAGATGTTTTACCAAGCTGAAGTGAGGTCTCCAAGAATGGAATCAATTTTTCTTCAAAGGAAGGCATTGTACTTTCCGTTTTATTGATTGAAAAATGCCTTTGAGGAGGAACATTTGAGGATTTCGTCAAAGGGGTCACTACTTCAAATCCATTTACCTGATGAGATTTGTGATGGTTCGTCGATAACGAGCTGTCAAGGGCAAGTTGAGCTGACATAATAGGTAACTTTAGCAATGTATGGTCGATAAGCCTTTGCTCTGGAAATGATAATTGTTGTGGAAATATAGAGTCCTCTAAAACAAACCCCTTGTTTGAACTATGTAAACTGACTGAAGAATCTTCCATCTCAGCGAAACTAGAAGAATAAATCATAGATGACTGTATTGTAGACAGGTCTTGTGTTGCGTGAGTTGGCCGTTCTACTAATCCAGACATTGAACTTGTTACCTCAACTGACTGAATGTTTTCTGTCTTTAAAGAGGGTGTCACAATCAGTATGTTTTGTGAATAATTGTTGTTTTGATGTGGATGGAAACCAACCATTTGCTCGTATTTCGTCGAATACGATGTGGAAGAAGTAGATGATATAACAATTACTTCTTTGGTAGCCGGGTATGAATTTGTGGTTGCTTCCAAAACATTATTTGGAAAAGTTTTTGTCCCTTCAAGGCTTTTCAAACGATTTTCTGAAAAACCTTGTAGAGGTTCCTGAGAACCGATCCCAGAAACGGTAGAAGAAAAACTTCTTAAATTTTCATAGGTCAATGAAATACTTTTTGTAGGTGTTATCAAAGAATAAGGTTTGGTTCTATAAGATTTTTCGACAACCTGCTCCATTTTTGTTTGGCTAACTTGTTTTTGTTCATCATTGCTAGTCTTAGTATGAGTATCACCTGTATTGCTCAAAGTCCAATTATTCTCTGGAGATATGTGAGCATCAAATGTTAATCCTTCAAAATCAAGTTTTTCAATCCCTTGAAACAATTCATTTGTTGACATTATAGAATCTGGCAGGGAGCTTGGAAAATTGGAATTATTATGCGGCTCATATTCATCATGCGTGTGTAAATTTGTAATATCATACAACTGACTTGTCTTATTAAGCACTTGTTTCGCAGTTTCATTTTTGTTGGGTAAATCTAAAGACAGCCCATCAAAATTAAAAGTTGATTCTTCTGTTAATGTTAATTCTGATCCAATCGTTTGCTTTGTGAAATGCATTGGGGCACGACTTAAACCAAACAATTCATTATGTTGTTTTTCAGTATGTGGAAAGCTATGAGCAGTGTGATCATGAGTGTGAAAGTACGGTTTTGAAGTTGTTGATAACCTAGATCCAAAATTCCACAGAAAGTCCTGATAAAGATCTTGCAGTGAAGTAGTCGTTTTAGTGGCTGCAATTGAAGTAGAATCAACAGAGGATGTATCTTTGGTCGTTACTTTCGGAGTTGACTCCATTGATCCAGGACTACCTCTTACTGATGCTGTTGTTGCTGTTGTTACACTCTGATCATTAATTTTATCTCCTAGTTTTGAAGGTGTATCCAATTCCAAACTTTGCAGCGAAGGTGTAGTCGAAGTTGTTACTGCTGAAAAAAATAGTTCTTTATGTGCATTTGTCATTGTAAATAGCTGAGTGACTTCGCTAGGATCAATGCTAGCAGCTGTTGTTGAAATAAAGCTTGAAACTGTCATCCTATACTGTTTTGTAAGATTTAGTGTTTCTAATTCTTTGCTGACGGATCTTGTTTCTTCCAGTTTCCACCAATCATTCAAATATGTATTATAATAGGAGTCATTGAGAGGATCACTAGACTTTGTTGACAAAGGATTTCCATTAGCCACTGACTTTGTTGTATTAGTAATGTCTGTAATATTTAATGTTCTATCATCTGAAAAATTATTTGTTCTGTTCGAATTGGTGTCATTATGGTCCAATGACACATTTTTTATCATAATTTCTCCTTTTGCCTTTGAATTTGCTTTCAGAAACGGTAATCCAGTGAAATTAAATGTATCATTTGTATCCAAGTTCAGGTCAAATTTATCATGATTAGTATGCTCAAATGAAGAAATATCTTTGCCATCTACAACTGATTTTGACGTGGAAGTTACATGGTCTAACTTACGTAGACTGATTTCACCAAGGTGTTGTTTCAGGTGCTCGAAGTCATTTACCAGATGATTTTGATTTTCAGTTGGGTCTTTTGTCACTCCAAGTTCCAAATCAAAGTTTTGAATCAAATCTTTTACAGTTTTATTCAGATGAGATAGAAATGCTACGTCATCAATACTTGTGTGATCCGGAAGTTCCATTTCTGTTGTTGTTCTTATGTCCGCAGTAGAATCAGTTGTTATTTTATCTTTAGATTCTACACGTTCCTGTGTCTCAATGGCTGCCATGTGCTCGTCCTTTACAGTTGTTGGTTTTGGACTAGCAGTTGTGTTTGCGTTTGTCTTGGTAACAGTATCACGCGACGTTGTCGAGGCTGTTACACCAGAAAGAGGCTTCGTTGTTGTCAATATTATCTCCACTGTGGTTGACTGTTTGTCGTCCTTCTTGTAGATGCTGACGTCATCTGTGTTGGACACAACACCGAGACCAATATCTATATCTTTGATGTTCTTTAACACATTTTGCTTGATTTTTTCGATTTCCTCTTGCATGAGCTTATCTGTCGCTGGGACTTTGAAATTTACTTTCATATGACCATCCCTGTAAAACAAATTTCAGTGCTAGAATAATTTTTTTCTAAAAGTCGTATACGTGTACATTCGAATAAAATGAGAATATTTTAAGTCTTTATTATAATATTTACCATTTAATTTATGTAACACATAAATGTGCTTTCTTAGAATAAATGAAAACAGAATACTTACTGGATCGAAAGGGACACGGAACAGTCTTGCACTGGACGATTCTCGTTTGCATCTAATTTGAATAAATTTTTCATCTGTAAATGAGAGGATTTACGTGTGATTAGAAAGTAATAAATAAGGGACATAAGGTGCAATATATAATGTACTTTTCTTGACCAAATTGAACTTTGAGAGGAAAGATCTCATTGACTATTAAAACCAATCCAGTTTGTCTTGTTAAATGCTCAAATCTCTGAAAATTAAACTGTTACTAAATACCGAAAACTAATTCCAATGTCGGTCCTTAAACGTTTGTTATAATAATAAGTCAGACCCATTGAACGTAGACGGGGGGGGGGTCTGCCCCCTCCTTTTTCTGATTATAGTATTTTGCTATAGTAAATTTTCAGTTAGATGCTGGTTTCTGCCCCCCCCCCCCTGCCCCCGGATTTTGTCCATTGTCCCGGTAAGGTCGCTGTAAGGTCGAGCACTGGAAATATAACAGGATTTGGACAGTTAGGGAGGATTTTTGGTGTCCACGTTTTGTTTTATTTTATTTATTTAATTTTTTTTGTTGGTTTTTTTTTTTTTTTTTTTTGGGGGGGGGGGGGGGGCATGTCAGATTATTTTTGGAGGTTAACCCCCCACCCCCCTCCCACACACACACTTTTGAAACCGTTTCTAGGAGCCTGAAACATTACAGGTATAAGCATATTATGAGAATGTACTAAGAGATAGTTTCATTTTCCACAAATTACTGTACACGCTTAACTGTTAATTTGAATCATTCTTCAACAATAAGAATTAATAAAATAAACGAAATACTTAGTATGTACTTTCATATTGCATTTTCTTTGTTTCATTAAGCTTTAGCAGTCCTGTGTTGCCAGACGGGAGAAGCCATGCATATGACAATAAAAGATGAAAAACATGCACTAAAAATGTCTGTGTGTAATGATTCGATATGTGTTAAGGAGTTCTACGGTGATTAAATGTGTATTTTCTATCCCAAAGTCTCGGGGGGAAACACACAGAACTTGAAAAAAATCATTGAATCTACCAAACATGTGAGTTCATATTTTTTTTTTCTAAAATGACATACATGTATGTTTTAAACCTCTTCTTTTTATTCCAAACTCATTTTTCCCAAAACTTACCAAGCCACACAACTCCCTGGACAGTACCCCCTCCTTACTGGACAGCATGTCCTTTGATAAATCGTCGTCTGCAACTATATAACAATGAAGAAAAATTATTAATTTAGTTTGTCGTATCTTCTTCTTTTTTTTTCGATGTGTAAATTAATTTAAAATCCTTTTTCTACAAAGATCTAGAAGAAACTCACATTTCGATGACGTATGCGATGAACCATGTGGTTGGGATACTATAAATAAAACATGTATATATTTATTGCTCAAAGAATAAAATCAATGATACAGTAATAATTATGGTCCAATAAATGAGCAATATATAATAATGAGTTTTTCCTTAGAATATAAACATATTGTATATATTATACATAAACATATATAGTTTTAGCTTATGATTTCGTGTTTTGAATTCACTGTCAAGTATTTAGATTCTATTTTGGCATAAAATAATTAATAAGCTAATTTTTCTCTCTTTTTTTCACTTCAAGGTTATGAAAAGAATATTTCAACGTAGGATGTGTTCACATTATAACTGTAAAAAATAGTCCTTTTTCATGCGGGAATTTTAAAAATGCTAATAATACTTTTTTTTTAAAGTACTTCCAAATTACGAGAACACATCGAAATTCCTTCAAAGGGCGCATATTAGACCAATCAAATACATAAATTATAAAAAGGGACGACTAAACCTACACACATAACATTCTTCTTAGGATGGTCCTGGAATTACCACTTACAGGTATATCAAACTATTTTTATACTAGGTTAATTACACACCTTATGCCACCTGTGCGCAGGTGTGACTTTTATTTGAAGAGACAATTGTATAGTACGATATCAAAATAAATTTTCAATCAGTTCGAGACTATGCAATATGAAAAAATGAGTTTTAAAAAAAGAGTGTAAAGGGTTTCAAGAAGTAAATAAATCGCCAGGGATTAATGTAATTAATGATCTATACGTCATAAGTATCCCGGGGCTCTATGAACGACACGTGGCGCCAAGCATTTAGATTTTATTGTAAATGCATTTTGCATACATGCGTATATTTGCATTTTTTTGTTTACATTATTCGGGATCCTTTTTGCTATTCTATAATCACATATTACTTCAATCGAAAGTTATGGGAAATATTTCCAAAAATAACGATTAACATTTCTCCACGTTTCAAAGATACATGTAACAAACAAGTAATGAAAAATAAGTTTTCAAATCCAATTCTGGATAGTACCTGTACATATCTATCTGAACAGTTAAAATATAGCCTGCTTTCTATGATTAAATAATTGTACATATTTCAATCTTACTTCAAGTTGGTTTTCTATACAGTTTGGGAGAACTATTGGGTCTTTAATGTCAAGTATATGTAAATAATGATACAATAAAATACTGGTAATATTTCAGTTACTTTGGTTTGCTTGCAAATGTGACCACTGATTACTGAAAATAAACATGTTTACAGTGGGAACGCATACCACAAAGACTTCGTGTCAAACTGGCCCGAGCCGAGGCTGGTTTGATTACCGTTGATCAAGACATCGATGACTGGAATGATTGAACAAAAGAATTAATCTGGAGTCGTAACGAGAGAATAAGTGTTTGTTCCTTCCGGCTAGTCTACATATTTGTGTGGCTAATAGAGCTTTGTCCAATGTCTTTGTCGTGATGAAAATGATATATATTTTTTTGTATAAATTGATTCATGTATAAACTTTAAAGCTATGAACTGTATGGTTCTTGATTATAAACAATACAATACACGAACTTACGTACAGAGAGAGAGAGAAGGGAGAGAGATTTTCCTCCTGCTGGTTTATTATTACCTAATTTATATTAAGGCCCGGTAAATGAAACATTAAAGATGCACTATATGCAGTCCAAAAACTCCTGTGAAATTGTTCACTCTTGTAATTTACATGTTTAAAGATTTTATATTTCCATATATAGGGAAATATTTTAAGTGAAACCAGATCATTACTTTAGCTGCCTTTAAAAAAATTAAACTGTTTTTACATAAAACAAACTACAAAACAATAATTATTTTGACTAGATGCTCCTCCATAAAATAAAAGGATGAAAGCTAAAATTAAGCTGAATGTGTATTTATAATAACACCAATAAAACAGACTACCATGCATAGGAATTTTATATTCAGATGGAAACTCACGCAACACTGCCAATGTAACAGCAACAGCAACTACCCCCGCCACACTGAACAGCAACACGGTTCCTAAAAACACTCGCATGTTGCAGGTCTTTCCCGAGCCTTGCCCCGCCACTCTCCCTGCGTCCTGCATGGAATATTGGCTAACACTCCTACCCCTCCCAATGTCATCCGGGTGGAGGTAGAATTTATAGAAGGGTTCCGAGGGAGGTTCCTGAAAGGCTGTTTCGTAGCGTCCATTTTCATGAATGTCTGCATCTACTCCGTTATCCAGATGAAAGAGGGCAGTCAGACGAGGCCACTGCAATTTTTAACCTTGTCTTAAATTTGTATCGTTGTTATTTTTTTTCAATATGGGCCTAAATTTAAGAATTCGAAAAGAAAATAAGTACCTTTCTGAATACTTTTCAATAAAATAAACTGTAGGTTATATTATATGAAGCTACAGTAGCTATCATGAAATACTTAATTTTGAAATAGTTAAACATAATTATCTAGCATCCTTGAGTAATATAAGATCCTCGCAAATGAATCCACAAAGAAAACATTAGTTAATACTACCTTTTCACTGTAGCGGCTAGTCCAAGTCATCTTGAAAACATAAATTTTCAATAAATATAACACACCCTAAATCAAATCCACGTTATATCATTACCGTCTGGTTTGTACATCTCCTGACAACATTCAGATGTATTGTCAGTGACCAGGGTCACACTTAGAATTGACAGGCCACTCATGTTTTACGTTCCCCATGATAAGCCATGATAGAGATCCGAAAGGCGCGTGTAGTGACCCTCAAAAAACACAATACCAAGAAAAAATATACACCTGCCGAGTGTAGGACGTGTTGGCTTGATCATGCATGCTTAATTGATATGCTCTTAATGTGATGATTTTATAGTTTGATTAATTTTCCATAAGATCTGATATCAAAGACACTTTTTTTTCAGTCGAAGTAAGTGATGGCACGAAAAAGATCCCTCACTGCTCAATGGCCCTCAATGCCGAGTATAGGTCTAAATTTGCAGTCCTCCACCGGCAGGTGGTGGTATCTCGATATGAGTGTAAAATTCTCGAGAGGGACTTTAAACAACAACAACAACAATTTAATTTTCTATCTGTAGGAAACAGATTTTTGCTTTGAGAAACTCAAGCAAGCATGAAAACGACTGGAATAGTTATAAATTTTTTCAATGCCTACATGTGTTTGGAAATTACAGGCTATACATGTATATATTCACCATTCCAACTAACCTAAATTTTACAACACAAAACATATTTCCGGCAAAAAACTGATTTTTATTGGGCATTTTCTTAACAGGGTTACAATCATTTGAAATCGTCAATATTTTCGAAAAAATCAGATTAGAAGCGGATATTTAAGCAAATAAATAAATAAATAAATATTAATTAAATAAATAAAACACAAAACAAACAAACAATTAAAAACACACACACATACAAACAAAACAAACAAGGAAGATAAAAATAAAATCATTGAGTCCATTAAAAAATATGAAAAAAAAAATTACAGTGATAATTATAGGACTGGTAATAAATTATTCCTACAAAGATGAAAACCCATCTTAAAGTTCTACAAGGGGCTGGGGTGTTGATTATAATTTATTTACGTTTAAAACATTAAAGTATTCAAATTGGATTTCTTTGTATGCCTTTTTAATAGGAAATTCAAATTATTTTATCCTTAAGGTAGAGACGGATAGCAATCATGTGATAGATGGAATCCGCATATTAGCGCGTGCTGTTTTTCCGGATTCCGCAACGCCGCCAAATAATAATCTTCATTTACACATTATTGTCTATGCTACAAGATGGCCGACGAAGCAGTCTAGATTTCCTCGTTTAAAAGACAAAGTTTCCATACATATTTAATCTTGACGGTCCTCGAAATTGAAGCACCTTAATAAGAATCGAAATGAAAATGAGACTGAAACCGACCATGAACATAATTTTGGTAAAACTACTCCTTGTCGACTGCAGCACCACGTGGGTGCCGGTATCTGTGTCTGATGTGGTTTTGAATATAGACATTAACTGATTAAAGGCCATGACCCTGCAGATGTTCATTGGTATGATGGAAGAAGTATAAATTTTGCAGAACAAATGTTTGCAGTGTCCGTTTCAGATACATCAGGTGAATATTACGACTATGGTGCATGTTTGTTTAACAATTGTTTAACGTACAGGTCTGGTACAATCACTAGATTTTAGCTTGAATTACCTACATAGGTTTATTTACCTAATTAAAGTAGTTTTATTTAGTTAAAAAGTCAAACTTATTTTATGACCAGACTCTTACTTCTTGAATGAAATAACAAGATCAGACATTTCTGGTGAACATGATAAAGGCCGGATTGGTAATTATTTAGCACAATGTGAAGTAATCATACTTTTCTGTGCCTAAACGCACACCAGGTTGTGTATAGTTACTCAAACAATAGAAATACATATTTTGCTTAAAGCGTTCAAACACAGAAATGTGTAAACTTTCTCTGCTTTGGATCGCTTTTTAAATATTAATCCCTTGTATAAATAATCATGATAATAGTGGACATTTACTTGCAATTCTAGATCTTTTGTCTTTTTGAAATAATATTACAAAGAATTTACTCATTTTCTGTGAAATATTTTGATGAATTCTTTGATAATCTCTCTTAGTCACCATATTCTTCAAAAGTGCATCCTTTGTAAAGGAAGGGGGTAGGGTAGGGTGTAAGATAATAAACTTGCGCCAGGTTGAAATTAAACCCCATTATGTAGTATGATTTTTTTCTGAAATTTAAGATACCTATTAACTAACTATAATATGCAATAAAAAAAGAAATTTGATGGGTAATTTTTTTCACAGTGGAAGCAGAAGTGTGAGTCTTTGAGCAATGAATAGGCAATATTTTAACGTAATTTGACCATGCGTCTTGGTGAATGTAATTCTGTTTTTCGTTTACAATGCTTGATACTTTTAAGATTGATGTCAAATATTAATTCATATAGACAGATGTTTGAATTCATATAAGACAAATGATAATTAATATATCAATAAAAATTTTATAGCCCTTTTCATTTCTTCTTCTTATATTATTTTACCCTGCTTTTTCAGCTCTTCGGTGGGTGATGAAGGCTATATTAAAATTATCAAATTTCTCTTAAACTAGCCCGATGACCTACCTTGAATTTTTAATATGATTTAGAACAAAGACTCAACACAAACATATATAAAATTTTGAAAATTTCAATGGTTAGTTTTTTTGTTGACAACCTATCAATCTCTACCTTAAATTTCATAACAATAAATACTAGTACTGGTCTTCCTATTCACTATAGATAAAATTTACGTTAAATTAGATTGTAACCGATCTTAACTCATTAACTGCCACCAAGTCATTAACAAAATTTATACTAAAATCTTGTAAAATGCGAAAATAAACTCAATAGATAAACTATGGTTAAATGAAACTATTTAGGCGCCTCTACTACATCATAATGTGTCAGCAAACCCCAGTGATCACTTGGAAATTCCTCGATAGAACTAATCTCTTCTAACCCAACGAATTCAAAATACACTGGATTAACAGTTCTTGGATTTGAATCCCTCATGTAGATTCTGTCAAATCTTTTCTGGGCCGGAAAACGTGGATTGTTTGGACCGAAGTCAATGTTTGTGTTGATTGCCATATCCCAGGTGTACCGACATTCCGGACGAGATCCTGTGGCCTCCCAAACGTCACAGATCCCCTGTGGGACGCCTCCCAATTCTGTGAGCTGCCGGGAAAACAGAGCAATGCTTTTTACGATTGGAATTACATATAAGAGCATGAAAATTATCGAATATGAAAGAAAACAAGAGGCCCAAGGGTTTTAACGGTCATTTCAGTATAATACAACCCTGTAAAGGGTCTATAGAAAGGCAATTTAATAAGTATATATAAACAAAAACTGATTAATGAAGAAATGTTGCCCCAAAACAAGAGTAATAGGATAATAAGGAATCAAGAATTTAGTCTGGTTCTCAGCAACAACTCATTAAATTGATCTATTGACTTGCTTATACAGGCACGTAGTATTGTTTTTGAAAGTGTGAGGGCCAGCCAGGAAAAAAGACAACTTACATGAAATAACATTTTGACGAGCCAACAAAGGGGGGGGGGGGCAACCAACCTCTGAAATGAACATTTTTAACTGTAAAAAGTTAATGTTGGAAAATAAGTTGATGGTGCCACCCCCCCCCCACCCCCCCCCCCCCGATGATACGTCGTACATACAATACAAAGTATGCTTGAGCATAAAGAAAAGTTAACATATAGGGAACCCAACGCAATCCTTGTAATATTGGCCTCTCTTGGTCTTTGAATAACATTTTATGTTAATATGCCACCCTTACACTAGGATATCTAGAGGAGAGGATGTATGAAAAAACTACTCAGTACTTTGACCAACAGACTTCAGAAAATATATAGAACAATTGGAAAAGATACCTTGACGATTGTTTTATCATTTGGAATGACAGCGATGCGAATCTAGCAGTTTACCTAAATATTATAAACGATCTAGATCCTGACATCAACTTCACAATGGACGAAAGTTTACAAAGCATTCCGTTTTTGGACGTCCTTATAGCAAAGCATGGAGAATGTATTTCGACAGACATATACTACAAACCGACAGACACACATCAATATCTCCATTTCAGTTCCTGTCATCCAAGTCATACGAAACGTTCAATCCCTTACAATTTAGCTAGAAGAATCTGCACTATTGTTAGCGACAAGAAAAAAAGAGATGAACGTCTGAATGAATTAAAAAAATATCTGCTTGAACAATGCTATCCTCTTGGAATCATTGAGGACGGAATCAGAAAGGCTATAGAAATCGACAGAGATAAACTTATTAATTCTTCAAAAAGTGACACATCAGATTCTGCAATATTACCGCTTGTAACTACATACAATCCAAAGAACAGGAATATAACCTCTACAGTGCGTCACCTCAACAACATTCTACAGACGGATGAGAAAATGTCCAAAGTACTGGAAAAATATAAATTCATCAACAGTAAAAGACAACCTAAAAACCTCCGAAGAATATTGTGTAAATCTACATTTCACCAACGGAATTTGTATGTGGTCAATAAATGCTCTGATTCACGTTGTGGAACCTGCCAGTATATTAAAGAGGGAAGTACTTTTACACTCGGAAATAAAGAATTTACTATCAATGCAGATATGACCTGTGCATCTAAAAACGTTATTTATTGTATAACATGCACTGGATGCGGACAATTATACATAGGAGAAACGGGGACCACACTACGCACTCGTATACGCATACATAGACAACATATCAACCAACCCGAGTACAGAAAAATAAAACTCAGTGAACATCTTGCTGTTTGTGGACAGGGACAATTCTCAGTTTATCCCTTTTATAAACTCAAAACAGAAAATCTTTTAGAAAGACGGGAAAAAGAAAAACATTTCATCAAGATTTTTAAACCGTCCTTAAATAGTTTAATATAGACTGTTTCATGACTTTATTATTTATTACGCTATTAATGAACAAAGTAATTTTACTTAGACTCTATAATTGTTTCCTCTATAAGCATTGTGACGTCATTGCATTGTTGTTGACGTTATCATCAGGTAGCGTTATAACGTCACATGTTTGAATTGTTTTGAATTGTAAAACGTCTGAAGAAGTATAATGAAAGCGCTTACGTTTTACTAACATTGTTGCCTTGTTATTTTTAATTTTCATATATATATATATATATATATATATATATATATATATATATATATATATATATATATATATATACTAGATGAAATCCCGCGCAAGCGCGGGGAATTGAATTTATACCACTACCGACAGAAAAAATCCAATAATATATATATTGTAGTTTCTACTGACAGCCTACAGGCTTATAGCAGGAAGAAATACTCTGTTCAAAATCCCGCATGAAGTAGAAGTACGTCTCAACCCCCACCCCCCATTGCAAAACTTAAATAACAATTTCATTAATTGACGTTTATTGTGAAACCTGTTATATACTATGCTATGGATATTGTATATACTTTGTTATGGATATTGTACTTCAGATACTCTTACTTCATTTCCGTCAAGAAATGCACATTTTACTGAGAAATTGATTTTTTTTTTGGTAAAATTCACAGGTACTTGGGTCTTCGTTTATAAATAATTATGTATGTACCTTATTGATATGTAAAAACTGTACCTTGCCTCTTTTTTTTTTTTACATATCAGTAAGGTACATACATATTTATAATCTAAGACCCAAGTACATGTGTAAAAATCAGCTTTTATATAACGCCCTATGAATGCATTGGCGGATTTAGAGGGGGCACCAGCCCCCCTCCCATTTTGTGTCCAAAATACACATAAAATTTAATAAATATGTGTCTGTGGGCCCCTACCCCAACCCCAAACTGCCTCCCCCCCCCTTTTAAAAATTCCTAGATCCGCCACTGGAATAGGCCGAGTATTTGATACAAAAGACTGTTTTTAGAAAAAAAAAACAACCCTGAAATGTATTGATTAGAGTACAAAAGTACAAAATTTTACAGCATAATTGTATTTGAACAATGCCTTGTTCGTTAATTTTCTCTTTTCATGTAAGCAGGTTTATTGCGAATTAAGTCCAAATTGTACTTCGGGTTCGTTGCCACGATGCTCTCAGTGAGGAATATATACAAATTTTACCGATAGATTTATTAGGAAAACCCACTAAATATTTGTAATTATAGTCTTTCGATGTATAAATATATTCACAACTTACAGTATTATCAATGATTTACCATTATTTCAATGACCATTCACACAAGTTTTTTTTTTTTTTTTTTTTTTTTTTTTTTTTTTTTTTTTTTTTTTTTTTTTTTAATGTTAAAGCAGCTATTTTCTTTTTAACATCGGGCTCGATGCTACATAATGTTCTAGAAGCTTCCGTCAATTACGATCGGTGAATGACAAAAATAATTTGCACATTTTCCTTTTTAATCGGTTATCACAACTTATTTCTTTTATATCATTTAAATCAAGTTTTGATTGAATAATTCAGTAATGACGTTTAATGCCAGTTTCGTTAAAAATTGCCAGTAACTTAGATCCGCCAACCGGAAACGCCACCGTACTCACGTTTTTTGCTATTTCATGGCTGTTTATAGAAAATAAAAGTAGACTTTTAATTTAATGTACGATACTTACGATGCAAGTGAAATCTAAATATAGTTTACGGACATCATCTTGTATCATGTGTATTCTTAGAGGAGTAAGTAAGAACTCTAGTACACCCGTTTCGGAGTTTATTTGCAAAATTTATTAATTTATAAGTATAGATATATATATATATATATATATATATATATATATATATATATATATATATATATATATAAGGTATTTTTGTTTCATTTTTCTATTATTCTATTGTTTCTTTTTCACTTTTATTAGGGTCTTCCGTCTCCAACGGAAGACCCTTCTATTATTGTATTGTTTCTTTTTCACTTTTATTATTATTATTATTATTATTATTCCACTTTTTCTTTACAATTTTTGTGCAGAAGATATCTCGCAAACGGTTCGATCGATTTTCATGAAATTTTCAGGGGTAATGCCTTTTGATCTGAAGATGATCCTTTTTTGTTCAAATCCTTAAAATTCACTTCCGGTCGGAAGTTATCGCCCTTTAATCGATTTTCAGATAACCATTTTGTCGACACAAAAACTAAAAAACGGCAAAAGCTAGAGCGCTGAAATTTTCAGCGATTATAGACGACATGTTGAAGTTTTGCACCTGGGTTTTCAAATTTTCCGGAAGTACCTAGTATGGAAGCTCGGTAGGGGTCGAAATTTAGGACATGAATCAGGAGTGAATTTTCGAGACATTTTTTATCGTATCTCTAAAACTATGGAGATTTTCTAAAATCAATTTGAATAGAAATTGTGTAGAATTACAAGATCTTTTATATGATATCAAAGAAAAAGGGCTGACTCATCACATTAGGGGCCGAGAGGGGCCGAAAGTCTTTAGTCAATAGCTCTTTAACGATCAAAATTTTGTAATGCATCACTGAAGCAAAAATGTTTATCTCAACAATTTACAACTATATATTATGATATTCACATCATATGTTACATAATTAGGGGCCATAAGGGGCCAGAATGCTAAATCTTTGACGCTTTATATCTCAAAAGTGGGAAATAATTTGATAAGCAATATTGAACAAAAGATGTTTAAATTAATGTACTAAATAATATGCAACCTTTCATTTTTTGCTTAACGTCCCCTTTAAGGAGTTGAAGGGCCGGCCCCTAAATACTTCTTTTGCAAATATCTCAGAAACGAAAATGAATTTCTGACTAGTTGTTGAACAAAAAGTGTCCAAAATCATGAGAACTTTAAAATGATATGAAGAAAAAGGGGCTGGACCCTCACAATAGGGGCCGAGAGGGGCCGAAAGTCTTTAATCAATAACTCTTTAACGATCAATATTTTGAAATGCATTACTGAAGCAAAAATGTTTATCTCAACAATTTACAACTACATTTTATGATATTCATATCATATGTTACATAATTAGGGGCCATAAGGGGCCAGAATGCTAAATCTTTGACGCTTTATATCTCAAAAGTGGGAAATAATTTGATAAGCAATATTGAACAAAAGATGTTCAAAATAAGGTTTTAAACAATATGTAACCTTTTCATTTCTGCTAAACGCCCCCATTAAGGAGTTGAAGGGCCGGCCCCTAAATACTTCTTTTGCAAATATCTCAGAAATGAAAATGAATTTCAGACTAATTGTTGAACAGAAAGTGTTCAAAATCATTAGAGCTTTAAAGTGATATGAAGAAAAAGGGGCTGAACCCTCAAAGTTGGGGCTGAGAGGGGTCGAAAGTCTTTGAACAATAACTCTTTAACGATCAATATTTTGTAATGCATTACTGAAGCAAAAATGTTTATCTCAACAATTTACGACTATATATTATGATATTCACATCATTTGTTACATAATTAGGGACCATAAGGGGCCAGAATGCTAAATCTTTGATGCTTTATATCTCAAAAGTGGGAAATATTTTGATAAGCAATATTGAACAAGAGATGTCCAAAATAATGTTCTAAACAAAATACAACCTTTCATTTTTTGCTAAACGTCCCCATTAAGAAGTTGAAGGGCCGGCCCCTAAATACTTCTCTTGCAAATATCTCAGAAACGAAAAAGAATTTCTGACTAGTTGTTGAACAAAAAGTGTTCAAAATCATGAGAGCTTTAAAGTGATATGAAGAAAAAGGGGCTTGACCCTCACAATTGGGGCTGAGAGGGGCCGAAAGTCTTTAATAAATAACTCTTTAACGATCAATATTTTGTAATGCATTACTGAAGCAAAAATGTTTATCTCAACAATTTACGACTATATATTATGATATTTACATCATATGTTACATAACTAGGGGCCATAAGGGGCCAGAATGCTAAATCTTTGACGCTTTATATCTCAAAAGTGGGAAATATTTTGATAAGCAATATTGAACAAAAGATGCCCAAAATAATGTTCTAAACAGGATGCGACCTTTCATTTTATGCTGAACGTCCCCATTAAGGAGTTGAAGGGCTGCGAATATTTTAGAAACGAAAAAGAATTTCTGACTAGTTGTTGAACAAAAGTGTAAAAAAAATCATGAGAGCTTTCAGTTGATATCAAGGAAAAGGGTCTGACACCTTAAATAAGGGGCTGAGAGGGGCCGAAAGTATACAATCAATAACTCTTTAATGATCAATATTTTGTAATATATTACTGAAGCGAAATAGTTCTTCTTCACACACTTTATCTAAATAACATGATGTTGATATCATATGTTACGCAATAAGGGGTTTTCAGGGGGCTAAATTGCATAATCTTTGGCGCAATATGTCTCGAAAAGGAAGAATATTTTTATAAACAGTATTGAACAAAAGACGTTCAAAATAATATTCTGAACAATATGCACTCTTTGAATTTTTGCTAGATGTCCCCATTTAGGACTTATAGGGCCGGCCCTTAATATTTCTTTTGCATATATCCCGAAAATAAAAAAGAATTTCTGAGTAGTTATTGAACAAAAAGTGCTCAAAACCATGAGAGCTTTAAGATGATATCAAGAAAAAGGGTCTGACCTCTCACATTAGGGGCCAAGAAAGGCCGAAAGTCTTTAACCTTTAATGATCAATATTTTGTTAAACATTAGTAAAGAAAAATTGTTCGTCTTAACAATTTATTTATATCATTATATTTGAACGAAAATCTCAGTCAAATTCGTATCTCATCTTATCAAAAATCGGACGGAAGACCCACTCGTTGCTCGCAACGAGATCTCATCTAGTTATTAAGGTCTTCCGTCTCCAACGGAAGACCTTATTGTTTTCGTTCGGTTTCTTTTTCCCTATTATTATTATTAAGGTCTTCCGTCTCCAACGGAAGACCTTATTGTTTTCGTTCGGTTTCTTTTTCCCTATTATTATTATTATTATTATTATTATTTTTCTTCCAACCGATTTTGTGCACGCGATTTCTCAGAAACGGCTGGGCCGATTTACACCAAACTTTCAGATGTAAAAGATATTCAATTGATCTTGATAGGTTTTTTTGTTTTTTGATGACGTCACTTCCGGTCGTGAGATATTGACGATTTTCTGATTTTCAGAGGGTCGGCTTGTCCTGGAATCTCCTCCTAAACGACTAAAGCTATTGAGTTAAGATTTTCAGTGAAGATAGAGGAAAGATTGTAGATGTGCAATTGGGCATCTATATCTTTCCAGCTCAAATGGCGTTGAAGCTCGCCTGGGCTCGAAAAATAGGCTCACAAACATCTCGCAAAATTTGACACGTTTTCTTTTATATCTTTTTACCTGTAAATATTTTGTTAAAACATGTATAACAAAAGATGTGTAAAATGATAAGACCTTTCATTTGATATCAAACAAAAATGGCTGATCTCTCAAATTAGGGGCTCAGAGGGGCCAAAAGTCTTAAATGTATAACTCTTGAACGATCAATATTTTGTTATAAATTACTGAAGCAAAAATGTTCATCTTATCGATTTGCAACTATATGTTTTAAAATTTTGATCATATGTTACGTAATAAGGGGTCAAAAGGGGCCAGAATGCTAAATCTTTGATGCTTTATATCTCAAAAAGGGGGAATATTTTGAAAAGCAATATTGAACAAAAGATGTTCGGAATAATGTTCTTAACAATATGCAACCTTTCAATTTTTGCAAAACGGCCCCATTAAGGACTCGAAGGGCTGGCCCCTAAATATTTCAATTCAGCATATCTCGAAAACGAAAATAGATTTCTGAATAGTTGTTGAACAAAAAATCTTCAAAATCACAAGACTTTTCAATTGATATCAAGAAAAAAGGGCTGATCCCTTAAATTAGGGGCTCAGGGGGCCCAAAAGTCTTTCATGTATAACTTTTGAACGATCAATATTTTGTTATAATTTACTGAAGCAAAAATGTTCATCTTATCGATTTGCAACTATATGTTTTAAAACTTTGATCATATGTTACGTAATAAGGGGCCAAAAGGGGCCAGAATGCTAATTCTTTGATGCTTTATACCTCAAAAAGGGGGAATATTTTGAAAAGCAATATTGAACAAAAGATGTTCAGAATAATGTTCTAAACAATATGCAACCTTTCAATTTTTCCAAAACGACCCCATTAAGGACTTGAAGGGCTGGCCCCTAAATATTATAATTCAGCATATCTCGAAAACGAAAATAGATTTCTGAATAGTTGTTGAACAAAAAGTCTTCAAAATCACAAGACCTTTCATTTGATATCAAGAAAAAGGGGCTGACCCCTCAAATTAGGGGCTCAGAGGGGCCAAAAGTCTTTCATCTTTAACTCTTTAACGATCAATAATTTGTAGTACATTACTGAAGCAAACATGCTTATCTTAACGATTTACAACAATTTATGATAAGATACTGATCATACGTTACGTAACAAGGGGTCAAAAGGGGCCAGAATGCTGAATCTTTGACGCTTTATATCTCTTAAAGGGGGAATATTTTGATAAGCAATACAGACCAAAGATAGTCAGAGTTATGTTCTTAACAATATGCACCTTTTCAATTTTTGTCAAACGGCCCCAATAAGGACTTGGAGGGGCAGCCCCTAAATATTTCAATTCAGCATATCTCCACAACGAAAAGAAATATCTGAATAATTGTTGAACAAAAATTCTTCAAAATCACAAGACCTTTTATTTGATATGAAGAAAAAGGAGCTGACTCCTCAAATTAGGGGCCCAGAGGGGCCAAAAGTCTTTCATCTATAACTCTTTAACGATCAATAATTTGTAATACATTACTGAAGCAAACATGCTTATCTTAACGATTAACAACAATATATGATAAGATTCTGATCATATGTTACGTATAAGGGGTCACAAGGGGCCAGAATGCTACATCTTTGACGCTTTATATCTCGAAAAGGTGGAATATTTTGATAAGCAATACTGAACAAAAGATGGTCAGAATAATGTTCTAAACAATATGCACCCTTTCAATTTTTGTAAAACGGCCCCATTTAGGACTTTTAGGGATGGCCCTTAAATATTTCTATTCAGCATATCTCCACAACGAAAAGAAATCTCTGAATATTTCTTGAAGAAAACGTTTTTAAAATCACAAGACCTTTCAATTGATATCAAGAAAAAGGGGCTGACCCCTAAAACTAGGGGCTCAGAGGGGCCAAAAGCATGTCATCTATAGCTCTTTGATAATGTTATATAAATCAAAAGAATGAAATCTAATTAGGGAAGTCTATAAATTATTATCTTTTGACAAAGATCACAGTCAAAATCATATCTCATCTTTTCGAAAAATCGGACGGAAGACCTACTCGTTGCTCGCAACGAGATCTCATCTAGTTATTATTATTATTTTTTTCTGTCCAAATTTTGTGCAGACGATTTCTCAGAGATGGTTGGATGGATTCACTTGAAATTTTCAGAGATGATGTATCATGATCTAAACCTTGTTCATTTTTTTTATTTTTTGGAAATTTACTTCCGGTCGGAAGTTATCGCCCTTTAATCGAATTTTTAGTGACCATTTTGTCTACACAAAAACTCAAAAATGACAAAAGATAGAGTGCTGAGATTTTCAGTGATAACAGAGGACATGTTCTAGTTGTGCACCTCAGTTTTCAAACTTTCTGGAAGTGCCTAGTATGGAAGCTCGGTAGGGGTCAAAATTTAGGACATGAATCAGGAGTGAATTTTCGAGACATTTTTTATCATATCTTCAAAACTATGAATATTTTCTTAAAACACGTTGAACAGAAATTGTGCAGAATTACTAGATCTTTTATATGATATCAAGAAAAAAGGGCTGACTCATCACATTAGGGGCCAAAAGGGGCAGAAAGTTTTAAATCCATAACTCTTTAACGATCAATATTTTGTTATACATTACTGAAACAAAAATGTTTATCTGAACAATCTACAACTATATATTATAATAAAAATCTCATATGTTACATAATTAGGGGCCATAAGGGGCCAGAATGCTAAATCTTTGACGCTTTATATCTCGAAAGTGGGAAATATTTTGATAAGCGATATTGAACAAAAGATGTTCAAAATAATGTTCTAAACAATATGCAACCTTTCAATATTTGCTAAACGTCCCCATTAAGGAGTTGAAGGGCCGGCCCCTAAATATTTCTTTTGCATATATCTCAGTAACGAAAAAGAATTTCTGAATAGTTGTTGAACAAAATGTGTTCAAAATCATAAGAGCTTTAAGGTGAAATCAAGAAAAAGGGGCTGGCCCCTCAAAATAGGGGCCGAGAGGGGCCGAAAGTGTTTCATCAATAACTCTTTAACGATCAATATTTTGTTATACATTACTGAAGCAAAAATGTTTATCTGAACAATCTACAACTACATATTATAATAAAAATCTCATATGTTACATAATTAGGGACCATAAGGGGCCAGAATGCTAAATCTTTGACGCTTTATATCTCGAAAGTGGGAAATATTTTGATAAGCAATATTGAATAAAAGATGTTCACAATAATGTTCTAAACAATATGTAACCTTTCAATTTTTGCTAAACGTCTCCATTAAGGAGTTGAAGGGCCGGCCCCTAAATATTTCTTTTGCATATATCTCGGAAACGAAAAAGAATTTCTGAATAGTTGTTGAACAAAAAGTGTTCAAAATCATAAGAGCTTTAAGGTGATATCAAGAAAAAGGGACTTGCCCCTCAAAATAAGGGCTGATAGGGGCCGAAAGTCTTTCGTCAATAACTCTTAAACGATCAATATTTTGTAATACATTACTAAGGCAGAATAGATCAACTTCACACTCCTTAACTATATAACGTTGTTGGCATCATATGTTACGTTATAAGGGGACAATAGGGGCCAGAATGCTAAATCTTTGACGCTTTATATCTCGAAAGTGGGAAATATCTTGATAAGCAATATTGAATAAAAGATGTTCACAATAACGTTCTGAACAATATGTTACCTTTCTATTTTTGCTAAACGTTCCCATTAAGGAGTTGAAGGGCCGGCCCCTATTATTTCTTTTGCAGATATTTCGGAAACGAAAAAAAAATGTAGAATAGTTGTTGAACAAAAAATGTTCAAAATCATGAGAGCTGTAAGAAGATATCAAGAAAATAGGGCTGGCCCCTCAAAATAGGGACCAAGACGGGCCGAAAATCTTTAATCTATAATCTTTAATGATCAACATTTTGTTATAGATTACTGAAGCAAAATTGATCGTCTTAACAATTTATTTATATCATTATATTTGAACGAAAGTCTCAGTCAAATTCTTATCTCATCTTATCAAAAATCGGACGGAAGACCCACTCGCATCTAGTTATTTATCTATTTTTTACGAGTTTACTGATCAAAATACATAGAAGTACTTTTTAGCTCACCTGAGCTGAAAGCTCAAGTGAGCTTTTCTGATCACATTTTGTCCGGCGTCCGTCTGTCTGTCCGTCTGTCTGTCCGTCTGTCTGTCCGTCTGTCTGTCTGTAAACTTTTCACATTTTCGACTTCTTCTCAAGAACCACTGGGCCAATTTCTACCAAACTTGCCACAAAGTATCCTTGGGTAAAGGGGATTCAAGTTTGTTCAAATGAAGGGCCATGCCCTCTTTCAAGGGGAGATAATTAGGGTTTAGTGAAAAAATAATGGCATCATTTAAAAATCTTCTTCTCAAGAACCGTAGGGCCAGGAAAGATGAAACTCATGTGGAAGCATCCTCAGGTAGTGTAGATTCAAGTTTGTTCAAATCATGACCCCCGGGGGTAGGGCAGGGCCACAATGGAGAATCAAAGTTTTACATAGAAATATATAGGAAAAATCTTTAAAAATCTTCTTGTCAAGAACAGCAAAGCCATGATGAGTCATATTTATATGGAAGCATCTTCAGGTAGTGTAGATTCAAGTTTGTTCAAATCATGATCCCCGGGGGTAGGGCGGGGCCACAATGGAGGATCAAAGTTTTACATAGAAATATATAGGAAAAATCTTTAAAAATCTTCTTCTCAAGAACAGCAAAGCCATAATGAGCCATATTTATATGGAAGCATCCTCAGGTAGTGTAGATTCAAGTTTGTTCAAATCATGACCCCCGGGGGTAGGGCAGGGCCACAATGGAGGATCAAAGTTTTACATAGAAATATATAGGAAAAATCTTTAAAAATCTTCTTTTCAAGAACAGCAAAGTCATGATGAGTCATATTTATATGGAAGCATCCTCAGGTAGTGTAGATTCAATTTTGTTCAAATCATGACCCCCGGGGGTAGGGCGGGGCCACAATGGAGGATCAAAGTTTTACATAGAAATATATAGGAAAAATCTTTAAAAATCTTCTTGTCAAGAACAGCAAAGCCATGATGAGTCATATTTATATGGAAGCATCTTCAGGTAGTGTAGATTCAAGTTTGTTCAAATCATGACCCCCGGGGGTAGGGCGGGGCCACAATGGAGGATCAAAGTTTTACATAGAAATATATAGGAAAAATCTTTAAAAATCTTCTTGTCAAGAACAGCAAAGCCATGATGAGTCATATTTATATGGAAGCATCCTCAGGTAGTGTAGATTCAAGTTTGTTCAAATCATGACCCCCGGGGGTAGGGCGGGGCCACAATGGAGGATCAAAGTTTTACATAGAAATATATAGGAAAAATCTTTAAAAATCTTCTTGTCAAGAACAGCAAAGCCATGATGAGTCATATTTATATGGAAGCATCTTCAGGTAGTGTAGATTCAAGTTTATTCAAATCATGACCCCCGGGGGTAGGGCGGGGCCACAATGGAGGATCAAAGTTTTACATAGAAATATATAGGAAAAATTTTAAAAATCTTCTTTGCAGGAACAGCAAAGCCCTGATTGATGTATTATTATGTGGAAGCATCCTCAGGTAGTGTAGATTCTATTTTATTCAAATCATGGCCCCCATGGGTAGGATGGGGCCACAATGGAGGATCAAAGTTTTAAATAGAAATGTAAAGGAAAATATCTTCTGAAGAACTGCAAACCATGATTAGTCATTTTGTTATGGAAACATATAGAAAAAATATTTCTTCCCAAGAACAAGAAAGCTATGTTTAGTCATACTGATATGGAAGCATCCTCAGGTAGTGTAGATTCAAGTTCAAATGATGACCCCTGGGATAGGGAGGAGCCACAATGGGGGATCAAATTTTTACAAAGGAATATATGGGAAATTTTTTTAAAATCTTCTCAAGTACAACAAAGCCATTTGTTATATTGACATGGAAGCATCATCAGGTAGTTTAAAATTCAAGCCCCCCCCCCCTTCCTGGTAATCTTTTCAATACTGAACTGATTTGTGCTTTTGCCCAGCCAATCTGCTCAGGTGAGCGATGTGGCCCATGGGCCTCTTGTTATATTATACATTAAAAGTTCTTGGATAATTCTTTTTATTCAAATGACCAATCAATTATTTACAGTGATTAAATATATTGAGTAAATAACAAAGGGTAATAACTTCTATGAATGTAGAATACAAATTTCTCTACATGATCAAAAGAGCCCTGCCCAGGACTAGAATCATTCACTCAGGGGCTATTTATTTCATAGCTTGAAAAAAGCACTCTTGCTCATCATAATCATACACTTAGTTTGTCTGGTAAATACCCAGGAGCAGAGAAGAAGATTTTGAAAGAATAAATGCATGTTCACTATAAGATTATAGACCTTCACAATAACACCAGGACCTCCGACCAAGGTGCCATGAATTTTGCAACTTCAGAAGAAGCACCCTTGACCATCATAATCATGCATTTAGTTTATCTGCTAAATACCCATGAGCAGAGAAGATTTTTGGAAAATTAATGAAATTTCAATTTACATTGATCATTTGAGCTGCCATTATTAACACCGGAACTCCTAATCAAGAATTCATGAATCATGAATTTCACAACTTTAGAAGAGGCATCCTTGCTCTTAACCATGCACTTATTTCGCCTGCTTAATACCCAGGAACAAAGAAGGAGATTTTCAAGGAATCACATCTAATATAATTTTACTGTATAATCAATAGAGAACCGCCCTTACACCAAAACCCTTATCTCAGGGGCCACAAATTTCACAATTTTGGAAGAGGTACCTTTTTCGGTATGCTCTTAGTTTGCCTGGTAAATATACAAGGGAATAGAAAATGAGTTAAAGAAATTTATGCATTTCCACTATATGAACGACGGTCGACAGATAAACAGATAACAGTTGTCACTTAGGTGACTCATTACAATTCCTGTTGAAATTTTCAAATAAGATTATTTTTAAATTGTGCTGGAGGACACAGCTATCAAGTCAAGAATTCTAACTGGACAGCTATGATAGGCGATATCTTGACATAGATTATCATAAACATGAAGAAATGGTCAAAATGTACTGTTGTCATGTCTTGTTGTACATTTTGTATTTACTGACACACCTGGTAAATTCAAAATTAACAACATGACAGAACACTAGTTTTTCTAGCATTACATGTATCATGTTGATTTATTAGCACAGAAGAACTAAAAATTTTAAAACAATTGTCTGAAATTAGTATCTTAATACCTCCCTATCTCTAAGATTCATATCTCCACCAAATATTATTGTATGGTCCATTGGCGTAGACTTCATCGCTTCAAAGCAGAATACCAGCTGGTCTTTTCTTTCCTCACTGCAATTCAACAAACTCTCCAGGTGTGACGTCATAAAAATGAATTGCACGCCCTTTATTCTACACTGAATGCATAAGAAAAATATCTATAATTAATTGATAATAACAAATATGCATAGTAATATATTCTATTCCTCTCTAGAAAAAAATGTATTAACATATTTTTTTCCATTTTTGTTTAATTCTGTTTGAAAACTTTGAGAGTTTTGCAATAAATAGGGAGTGCTTCGTTAGAAACCGTGGTTAAAAGAAATGATCACAAGAAATGGTTAAGAGTATTTAAGATAATGCTGTAAGTTTGGATGAAGGGTTTTTCAATAAACCAAAAAAAAAAGAAATAATGTCTTTTTTTAACTGTTCAAACTTTATATAAAAAAGACTAGTTATTTTACTACAGACACTGTCTCAAGTGTTATATTATTGATTTTTGTAAATGTATGTTCCTTAAACACAGATCAGTGAATACCCTTGCTAAAAGTAAATTTCTTCCCATTCTTGTGTTTTCAAACGGCATTACACTGTAGCTTTGGAAATCAAGATCTTCCATTTTCAACATAATGGCAACAAAATAGTCATTTCCCCGAGCTGGAATTACTATATATTCTGGACATTTCTCTTTCAGGATCACTAAAGTGTCCATTATCACTTCCTGTAGCAGAACAACATGAGGATCCACTCTGAAAGCAGAACAAAGAAGCCTTAAAAATCAAAGAGCCATTTGACTATAAATTGTGGACAGGTAAGTGTTCAAAAGCACTTGTTCAACTGCAACAAACACTGCCAAATCTGTTCATGGGCTTTTAAAATCTTCCATACCCTCCAATTCAATCATTGCAAATAAGCTGTATACATGTATTTGAATTCAGGGATATTTTCTTTATTTCTTATCCATTCTTTCGTTTTCACTAAATTGGAGGCGATAAAAGAATTAGAAAGATTACATGAACTATATGTTATGGTTCCGACAGGCTTATTATTATAACTATATTTTAGGAGAACTTGGTTTTAATTCTATGCTGGAAATCCACTTTGTACTCAAAGTTCACTTTTTAAGAATGAAATTCTTCAAAATCACATTTCAATCTTTAATTTTTTTAAAATTCCAGTCAACCAAGAAGGGGAAATCAATCTACCCTACCTGGATACCTAAATTTACAAAAATCATTACAAACAGAGATACATTGCTGGTTCCAGCAAATGCTCTACAGAGCCCTATCTTTACGCCTGACAAAATGTTAACTGCTGTAAAGGAGAAAAATCAGACGTAGTGTACCACTGCACATTCTAGAAGTGCTGTAATCAGATTTTGATTCTCAAAAATTCGAAAGTACGTTTAGAAAATTTAAGACGTCAAATTTTTCAAAAGTTAGTAACATCAAAACGAACGACTTTTCTACGCTTCAGACAACCATTCCTCACGATAAATTAAACTCTAGGCTTTTTGACATCATAGACAATTGCTTCTTCAATAAAAACGGAACTCGGAAATTTTCATATCTTATGATTGGTCATCAACAAAATAACTTTGTTAAAAATCACTCTAATTCTACACGCAATTACTCTGAAGTTCATAATAAAAGGATAATGGAGTTCCTTATTGACAACATCTTTATAGTCTTCGGAGACCAGGTCTTCCAACAAACTGTTGAAAAATTCTGGTGAGCTCTTACTGTGCTTCTTTATTAGCATACCTGGTTTTATGTTCCTATGACGTGTTTGCTCTGCTCTTGCTCTGCTCCTGATCTGTATTTTTTCTATGGACTTTTGAGCTTGATTACTGTTCGTTATCTCCATATTTGATACAAAAACTTTAATATGAGAAGAAGAAACACTTGTTGTGGCCTTCAACTCGACATTCAGATATATCGATTTACGATAGTTACTTCCATTCATATGTCGACTCTATATATCCCAGTGAACTCACAATAAACGATGTCACAGTCTTGCCACATTTGTTTCATATTTGAATGTTTTCGTGACGATAGACAATAATGAAATTGTGTGACAAACGAAGTCAACTTTCCTTTTTTTTATTTAGTTATATTCCGCTATCACTTGCCTATGGTGTTTACGTCTCCCAACTCATTCACTACTCAAGAGCATGCTCTGAGTACGATCAATTTTTAAACCAAGTCTGGCATCTGACAGATAAAGTGATGTTAGAGGGATCTCAAAAACCCTCGTTTAAAGTCAGCATTCTGTAAATTCTATGGTCGTTATAATGACTTTGTTAGCAAAGAAAACCTATCATTGGGTCGTTTTTTGGCTGACTTGTTTCATACCATTGTTAGGCCTTTGTTTTTATACTAAATTTGACTACGGAAATTCCGTTTACCTGATCAATACATAGAGCTCAGGGGGATGCTTACTCCTCCTAGGCACCTGATCCCACCTCTGGATTTCCAGGGGTCCGTATTTTATGCACTGTCACAGATTTGTATTGCATGTAGATATTTCAAGATTTCGCAAATTTTATGATCGATACAGTAACCTTGTTTGCAAATTTAATCTGTCGTTGGGTCGAATGCTGACTGACATTTTCATACAGATTTTTAGGCCATTATTTTCAAACTGAATTGTCTGCGGTTTTTTCCGTTTACCTTATCATGACAAGGAGCACATGTTTTTTTGTATTATTTAAATAGACGCTTGGGAATGATTACTATTATCTTCACTTTTCATTTAACCTCTGAATGATGTTGCAGATTTCTTATGTTTTAGACTTACCTGTGAATGATGTTGCAGATTTCTTCGGCTCCAGACTTACCTATGAAAGATGTTGCAGATTTCTTCTGCTCCAGACGTACCTATGAATGATGTTGCAGATTTCTTCGGCTCCAGAATTACCTATGAATGATGTTGCAGATTTCTTCTGCTCCAGACTTACCTATGAATGATGTTGCAGATTTCTTCTGCTCCAGACGTACCTATGAATGATGTTGCAGATTTCTTCGGCTCCAGACTTACCTATGAATGATGTTGCAGATTTCTTCTGCTCCAGACTTACCTATGAATGATGTTGTAGATTTCTTCTGCTCCAGACGTACCTATGAATGATGTTGCAGATTTCTTCTGTTCTAGACTTACCTATGAATGATGTTGCAGATTTCTTCTGTTCTAGACTTACCTATGAATGATGTTGCAGATTTCTTCTGTTCTAGACTTACCTATGAATGATGTTGCAGATTTCTTCTGCTCCAGACTTACCTATGAATGATGTTGCAGTTTTCTTCTGTTCTAGACTTACCTATGAATGATGTTGCAGATTTCTTCTGTTCTAGACTTACCTTTGAATGATGTTGCAGATTTCTTTTGTTCTAGACTTACCTATGAATGATGTTGCAGATTTCTTCTGTCCTTGTCTCTGCTGTCGACTCCACTAAACCTTCTATATTATAACTCAGAACTCGAATTCTTTTCTGCGTCTCATCATGGTCGTTGCTTTCGCTTTGAATAGATGTTATATTACCATTATTTGCACAATATTTGGTTTTCATTAAGATGCTATCAACTATTAATTCCAATGAACACGAGATAATTCTAAACAATTGATCTATCTCCGTAAACATGTACATGTATTATAATTAGCTAGCTTGAGATTCTCCATTATTTTTTGTTCTATAGGCAATACTTTTTATCACCCTGACCCTAGTGGTCACTAAATACTTATTCGACAACCATCATGACCATGCCATGCTTGAATTTAACATTTCGTCTCCATGATTTTTTGATAGGGCAATCAATGTCATTTACTTTCTTTATATAAATATTCTTTGGGAACTTAATTCCATGGGCCATAATAATCACCTGTTTCATCTTGTAGTTCGCAGATTTCTTTTTCAGATTTGTAATATTTGTATATAAAATCATGAATGATATCGTCCACAGTAGGTTTGGTGAATCTTGTTCATTTGGCAAATGTTCAAACACATTCTAAGAAGATGGGCAAACAAGGCGAGCGAAATGCCTACAGTACGACAAACGTGAAGGAGAAAAAATAAAATCTCAATGCAAAATTTTCTTCGATTGCCTGACGCCACGTGCGTCAGGCAGTATAAGGATTAATTTTTTCATGATCCGAAACTAAGCGATCTTTCTTAATGAACTAGATTTTTGTGCAAGCTGATTTACATCGGAATTTGTTATCTGCATTTAAACAAATACAGTTTGCAGCAGAAAGAGTCATATTACTGACGCATATAATCATGTGTTTAATTCCTTCGGGTTTTTTTGCATGCACATGTTTGTTCTTTGTGATTCTTTGAACGGACATGTCCGTGTAACATTTTTTCTGCGTTTCTTAACTAATGGATCAGTCCATTTGCCTTCTACGAAAGGGGTGACCCAATCATTTCGCGCCAAATGTCACATGTAAATTATCTTCGTGCCTTTTTCTTGGATTGTTCTATTGAATGGGTGTGATAACTTCTATGGAAATAAATGAAGTTTATTCTTTTAACCTGATTCTTAAGCTTCAGATTTTTTATTAACAGTACATTTTATCTCATTTTTTAAAAGAACACATTGTATATGGACAGGCAACACTAAAGCAATGGATTTGCTGATTATTCTCACTATTTATCCTATAAGTGGACTAGTCCAATCACAAAGAAACTCCCTCCATCTAGGAAATGGATCATCCCTTCTTGATTCAGTCTGTTTTCCACCTTTTCTTACAATCTTACATTTATTAATAATGTACGTTACAAGGTAAGGTTTTTAAAAAAGCTTAGAAAGTCAGCCAGTAGCATATAGTATTTCATGCTTTGTGATGAACAAGGGTTTCCTTTTATTACAGTGACAAGAGTGTAGGTCAGTACTTGTATAGGAATGGGCTTCACTCCCGTAAGGTTCTAAGTAAAAAATCGGCAAAATGAAAAAGACATCATGATCTGTACTGGTTTTCATTTCATAAAAAAGCATGTTATTATATATTATAAGAGAGGTCCTGAAATCGATTGAAAAGAAAGAGTAAACAATTTTAAAACTGTACATAAAGATGTATTTTAAATTCATTTATAATACATATACATGTATATGGTAAGACCATCATCGCGTGAGTTTTGTCCGGAGTGGTAGAGGTGTTATTAGTATCTTGTTTTGCTCTAGCTATAAAGTGTACAAGCCATTTACTTTGAGTTCTAGAACAGCATTGAAGCATTTTTTTCTCAAACACTTTAAGACAACTTTTCCAGTTAAAAGTGTTCATAATTTACTTCGTCGTCGACGGAAAAGAGACCAGTCTATAAATAGAGGCCGTCTCGTCAATCTATCACTGACGAGAGTGTGCATGAAGAAGCGCATCCTCTGGTAAGAGAGTACATGTAATAATATTATGAATTTCTTTAAAACGAATCATCTATTTTTCCCAGAATTATAATCTACGCTAGCGCACTTGCAGTTTCATCCCAACGTAACTAATCAGCCCGTGGGCTAACTAATAAATGACCAAATGGTGGTATGTCTTAGATATATATTCGTTAATCTGTAGTATTTGGTTATGACATTTGAGAAATTCAATTGTACATCTTGTATAAAGAAGTATCGCAACTATGTCGCTCCTTGATGACAGAAACGTTTAGCACCTCTCTTGCTTATACGTTCCATAGATAATAATTGATTAGTCAGGCAAGCTTTTTGAAAAGTTATTACTTGTATTTCGTCTAAAATTGACGTATACTTTCTGTAAAATCTCCACAATTTGCAAAAAAATCTCACAAAGATTAAAATTATTTGCATATGAAATAGCGTATACACACTAAAGAGGGCAAAAGGGATCATTTTCTCATACAATAACACAATTTTTCTATATGAGTGGGTCTTCGCTCCATATTTTTGAAAGTTTTTCCTCAAAGTTTGTGTAAAAAAAATATACCTTTTTTGTTTAGCAATAAACATGGAGCAAAAACCCACTATCCCTTAAAAATACACTTTTATGACACAACATTCGCATCTTTCCGAGAAATACTTGAAGTCCTTTTAGTAAAGGGTTATATATCACAAACATGATTTCAATTCCACCATTCATCACGAGTCGTGTAGCGTAGTGGTTAGCGTGTTAGTCTCAAAGGAAAATGATATTCAAGATTTTTATTGCTAAGGTTCGAACCCCAAGAATACCACATTTAAATTACAAAAAAATTGCCAAGAAAATTTTCCTAAGAAAAGTTTTGTTTTTCATAACTTCATGATTTTCAAAAATGAGGAGTTTTCATTAAAGTGACAGTACGGCGCATCTCATCAAAAAACTGACTTGATGAAATTTTCCGACAAGATTTGGAATTTTTTTACTGCTCAGAAATGTATATACTTTCAGAAAATTACAACTGTCACAATTAAATAATTTTGATTATTTCATTAAAATTAATAGTTATTTATGGGACATAAATATATACATCGCAACGTGTTCGGGGTTCTATATTCCATGCTATGCACGCATGCGTAGTTTTCATAAACAAAACAGCATGGTAAGAGAAGGAAGCCAGGTAGGCCTGCTACATTGACAAAGTCGACCAAAAAGAAAAAGAAACTGAAAATAGAGTTTGAAAAAACAAATTTCCTGACTAAAATTTAGTTTGGGGATTAATATAATCGTTGGATAAGGAAGAAACGGGAACTCGGCGACACGCAGGGCTCGCAAAGGTTGTACTCAAAAGGTTTGTTGATACTTATTATCATTTCTCATTTTTCCATCGCTTTCAAAGAAAAAAAAATAGTGTAAACTCAACATAAAAATACTCCTATGACATAAACATTGTTGCCCTTTGAAGTGGTAATTTTTTTAACTGTGCAGAAAAAATATTTTGTTTGACATTTGCCGCAATAACGTATGATTTGGTGGTTTTTCCTTTCTCGGACCCCAATACACAAAACGTCAACATTTGTACTTTTAATTCTGTTAATTTCGCCTGAAAGCAGACTAAAATCTTTACGGTTATAATTTTAGACTATTTTTATCAGAAAGTTATGATAATTTGATTTTGAAAATTGCTTTTACCTCATATTCATTATAATTGTAAACTCTTTAGTGTAGGCACGTGCCGTTTTAGAATTCACGTAGTACAAATAAACAGATCTACGATTGCTCCAGTTCGTACGACCCTCTGATTTTCCGGCAGATTCTAATTACGTTATTATCCATATTTTTTTGTATTTCTGCCCTAGGGATTTCCTTTTCAGTCAAATACATGAAAGTTATTGTAAAAAGTCACCAAATCGTGAAATTTCAAAAAAGTTGACCATCTGATTGGGTCTAGGTTACCGTATTATTACAAAGTTTTTTTTCCCAATGCCCAATACCTCTAAATTTGCCATATTGCGGTATATATTTTGTATATGTCGGCGCAGATGAATTATTTTGGTAAAAAGAATAACAATGTTTAGATTGCTGGTATGTCTCTTTTGATTTTCTGTCAACAGTTTTTAATAAAATGTCCATGGACGTCTTGAATACTTAAGCGAGTTATGCGTCATTCTTCAGCGTCATGCATTGCTTACAGAACCGAGAACAGTGACGTCGTGAAAGCCATTTCAGCGTTTATTTATTGTCTTAAAAGCACATTTTAAGTCCCATAAACGTTACAGATAATGAAATATTATGTTAATTTTGTATCAAAATTACAATACTTAGGATAGGTGTTATGTTGCACCTACGACTGCATGAAACTAAAAAGCTGCGCAGAGTCAAGCGCACTCGAATTAGACTCGGCTTGTTAAATCATTTTTTGTGGTCAGCAGCCAAAATCTTTTGCTTTGGCTTGACTTCTGTTAGTCGGACTTTGGATGATTAGAGATTGTAGTTTCATCCAAAATATTGACCCTTGATCGATTGGAAATCTCTACCATTAAAAATGATATTTAGCCTTGATTGTTTAGTGATAGATTTTTCTTTACAATTGATACCATAGGTACTTGTTTCCGTAATAATTTTTTATCCCATATAGTCTAATAATAGGGTGTTGCTAAAACGCGGAACGGAAAGCGGAACGGAACGGAAAATCTTATATCAAATTATTTACTTCACGCATATTTAAATCTACGAAAGCCTAGAAGGGTCAAATAAGAAAATAAAAGAAATTAAAAAGTCGTAATAACGAGATAAAAAGTCGTTATTACGACTTAAGAAAGTCGTTATTACGACTTAAGAAAGTCGTTATTACGAGATAAAAAGTCGTAATAACGAGATAAAAATTACGGCTTTCTTAAGTCGTAATAACGACTTTTTACCTCGTTATTACGACTTTGTTAAGTCGTAATTACGACTTTTTATCTCGTTATTACGACTTTTTATCTCGTTATTACGACTTTCTTAAGTCGTTATTACGACTTTTTATCTCGTAATAACGACTTTTTATCTCGTAATAACGACTTTTTATATCGTTATTACGACTTTTTATTTTTTTTTTTTTTAATTTTCTTATTTGACCCTTCTAGGCTTTCATATAAATCAGACAGGAACCAGTATTCTTTATCATACAGTTTATATCTCATTAAAAAAAAATTACACGACAATATAATTTATTCATGACCGCCTCCCCCCTCCCTCTCCCCCCTATGAACTTACACTCGGTGATCAATGAAATACATACTAATTAGACACACAGCCCAAGTATTGATTTGAACGCCTCATTCATCACTCTTCCAAATCTAATTTTAAAGCTTATTCACCAAAGACAAAACTCTCTCTTTTTGATCATTTATTATGAAACAGGCAATGGTGTTTTAAAACAGGTGGAGGGGGAGGGGGCAGAGAAAGAGAATATGTGTTCTCACACCCTATTACCGGCAACTGGGACTGCCGATGCAACTGGGACGACAGATGGCAAAGTTGTTTTTCGCTATGACAGAGACCTGATTTTTATCGTATTTTTTACTATATATAACATTCATTTACTAACGTATGGTGGTTTCCTATGGAATTCCATATACGACAGCCAACTGCTTACAGCCAACTGCTCACTGCTTACTGCCAACTGCTCACGGCTTACTGCCAACTGCCACACATATTTGAATAAATTTTCATGTTTATATTGATATTTATGTGA
Organism: Saccostrea echinata; assembly: GCF_033153115.1. NCBI lineage: Eukaryota > Metazoa > Mollusca > Bivalvia > Ostreida > Ostreidae > Saccostrea > Saccostrea echinata. Next base: position 9,093,966 of record NW_026889772.1, read on the forward strand.
ATTTTCATAAAACCAGGCGCGGATCCAGGATTTTTTTTACAGGAGGGGTCCACCCGAGTAAAAAAAATCCAACCCAGAAATTAAAAACAAAAACGTAAACTCCTTTCCTAAACGTAAAAAACCTATTTCGGCGGGGGGGGGGGGGGGGGAGGGGTTGACATCTTATGCTTCATATCTATGACTTTTCATATCAACTTAACACGGATCCACGTTTTCTGGGGGGGGCGGGCGGGGGGGGGGGGGGCAAGGTCACCGTGGCTTTTAGTTGGTTTAGTATATACATTAAATAACTCTACAAATTCCAGGGGGTGGTCTGGACACCCACCCACCCCCTCCCACCGACCCCCCTCTAGATCCGTGTATGTAAAATATAACTTATTTGGGAAAATAAAGAGATATAGATCTTTAATTTGAGAAAATATTTCACTATAGAAATTATAGGAAAATGGAAATTTATTTTCAAAACATCTTCCCCCGAGAAACAAGAGATCCTTTTTTCAGTTTTTAATCATTCCAAAGGTTTTGTTGTCTCACGGGGGGGGGGATGTGTTTTTGAAGATTAAAAACAGGAAAATAGTCATTTTATTACCAATTTCAAATGAGATAACAAATAAAAAATGCACTTTATCACTTTATCAATCTCATATGTTAAATTTTACATAAGTTAAAACATACGGTGAGATTTAACAGTCATTTATCCATTTTCATTTTCATGAGTATTTGAAAATGGTAATGTTTACAGCCTGATTTCAATTGATAAAATTTTCTACCCCCTTATGAAAGGAATTGTAAATAAGAGTAATTAATTTTTTGTCACTGGTTTTTAAAATTAGTACAAATGAACTTTTCTTTGCTTTCAAACAAGTTTTTATGTCCAAATTGCCATTTATATTGAATTAAATGGATGGAAAATTTAGGCGGGAATCGAGAGTTAGTGTGCGTAGTTCTTACAATAATAACAAAAATTGGCGGATTTTAAAATGTCGAATAATATCTTTCGGATATTCTTTTTACCCTAGGAAAAGTACCTATGTGTGGGAATGTGACCCCCCCCCCCCTCTCTCTCTTACACGCATTAAAAAAGCTATCAAATTATTTGCCTGCAACGAAGTGCAGAAATTAAATGGTTTGTTTTTTTAAAGAGGAAACACTCCTTCTTCCGATTTACTCCTTCCTCGCCTTTACAGTTTAAAAATTCCTAAATCCGCCAAATTTTATTATTATTGTAAGAACTACGCACACTAACTCTCGATTCTCGCCTACATTTTCCATCCATTTAATTCAATATAAATGGCAATTTGGACATAAAAACTTGTTTGAATGCAAAGAAAAATGTTCATTAGCATTAAGTACTATTTTTAAAAACCATTGACAAAAAGTTTATTACTCTTATTTACAATTTCTTTCATAAGAGGGTAGAAAATTTTTTTCAATTGAAATCAGGCTGAAAACATCACTATTTTCAAATACTCATGAAAATGAAAATGGATAAATGACTGTTAAATCTCACCGTATGTTTTAACTTATGTAAAATTTAACATAAGAGATTGATAAAGTGATAAAGTACATTTTTTTATTTGTGATCTCATTTAAAATTGGTAATAAAATGACTGTTTTTAATCTTCAGAAACACGTGCCCCCCACCCCACCTCATCCCCTTGAGACAACAAAACCTTTGGAAGGAATAAAAACTGAAAAAAAAGGATCTGTTGTTTCGCGGGGGAAGATGTTTTGAAAATAAATTTCCATTTTCCGTTAATATCTATAGTGAAATATTTTTTTCAAATTAAAGATTTATATCTCTTTATTTTCCCAAATAAGTTATTCTTTACATGCATGGATCTAGAGGGGGGGTCGTTGGGAGGGGGGGGGGGTCCGGACCACCCCCTGGAATTGTAGAGTTAATTAATGTATAGACCTATATTAAACCATCTAAAAGTGACCTTGGACCCCCCCCCCCCCCTAGAAAACGTGGATCCGTGTTAAGTTGATATGAAATGAAAACTCATAGATATGAAGCATAAGAAGTCAACAGCCCCCCCCCCTCCCCCCCCCCCCCCCGCCGAAATAGGTTTTTCACGTTTAGGAAAGGAGTTTACGTTTTTGTTTTTGTTTTTTGTCAAGAAATTTCTGGGTTGGATTTTTTTTTTACTGGGGTGGGTCCCTCCTGTAAAAAAAATCCTGGATCAGCGCCTGGTTTTATGAAAATTCACATAAATATCAATATAAATATAAAAATTTATTCAAATATGTGTGGCAGTTGGCAGTAAGCCGTGAGCAGTTGGCAGTAAGCAGTGAGCAGTTGGCAGTTAGCAGTTGGCAGTAAGCAGTTGGCTGTCGTACATGGAATTCCATAGTTTCCCGTCTTGACCATACCATAAACTATTTCCTGTAGAATATAAAACTATAATTTCTTATCAAAACAAAATAAGAACAGAATAAAGTCAAATTTCAATCGTTGTTCAAGAAAATTTGGTCAAACTGAGCTTAAAATAATTAAAACTGCTACTCCACGGTCACATTTCTTGTTGTATTTAATAAATATAGGCTCTTAACGACATGACTGCAAAATATGGATAGTCTGTGTTGTTTAAAAAGTGTGCTACGAGCGCTTGATTTTGGTGGGTCAAGATCTTTTGGCTGTCTTGAACAGCAGATGGATGTTAACATGGCAAACACTGACGACAGATGATTGCAATCGGTAACAACTTTATTTTATTTTAGTTTTCGATGTTCTCATCACCAAAATGTTGAGTTCTACTTAGCAACGATATATATTGGAATCACTTAAAGGATAATTATAGTTTGGAACATTTAAAGATTTAACAAGATGCTCATGGGTCACATCGCTTACCTTAGTTACTATGGTCCTGCTGTCCTTCGGCAGATTTTTTCCCTTATATTCCCATGTAAAACTTTGATAATATATTAAGGCCCTACCCTACCCCAGAGGTTATGAACTGAACAAATTTAAACTATACTACATAAGAATGCTTCCGTATATACGAGTCAATGTGACTAATCGAGGAGTTGTTGTTCGTGAGTAGAAGATTTGATAAAAAAAAAAAAATTGGCTAGATAAGTTCATTTGGTACAAAATGTTACATTTTTAACCACGTTTTTCTAAAATTTTGCTATCTCTTGGTCATCTCTCCATGATATTGAAACGTTATTTGTGTGAATTTTAATTCAATGAAACTAAAAAACCATTTGTAAAAAATGGAGAGAAGACCCAGAGACCATAAAAAAATGAACTTTTTCCAAAAAAATCCCAGTGTGTAAGTGCGGTGCTTCATTGTCGCTTTAAAAACCATAAAATGTGTGAAGCGGTGATAGCTCAGTAGTAGGCGCTACCCGTCCAGTGCAACGTAAAAGAATTATTTTTGGTTCGATCCTCGCATGGAGCGTTAATAATTTTTTTAGTACAAACAATCAATTTTTTTTTCAGTTTAATTTTATGTACTGATTTATTTGCAAATAGATAAATTCTGGTTCTGTTGCACCGAAAGCGAAAGCAATTCTTCCAACCTATTGATACTTAAATATATACATGTAATTGCATTTAACTATACCCTTATAGGTGTTTATTATTTATATGAAGCGTTACTAAGTTTTACATGTAGTAATTATTAAGATAAGCGGACTGATATATTAAATTTGACAAAGTATTTCAAACTAAATGTAACATTTTCCCATGTGCGTAACTTTATAAAGTATGTCCAGCTGTGGTCAGCCGACCAAATCGTATAGACATTTAAACTATAAATGTTTTGTACGCATGATTCCTGCAGATCACACACGAAACACGCCCATCTTCTTTGTTCGGACAAATTACATATTCGTTCGGCGAAATGATACATGTACCGGTTTTCCTTTCCAACATCTTTTCCCTCTATTTTCAGGTATAACAGTTTCTGATAAATAGAATGCATTAAAGCACTTATCGCATGATCTTTCAAAAATCGTAATTTTATGAAAAATATTATCTATAACCTTATCTATTAAAATACTGAATACAATAAACTTGGTTGAAAGCATATTTTAAGAGATATTGAGAGTTGAAATTCAAATATGGCAATATGAATATTTCAGTCGGATTTCGGCGAAATCCTGCTCTCACGTCATACACATGTAGGCGACAATTCGGTGATAGAGAGATGAGAATATGCACACTATAAACGGAGTTATCAATGACAAATGCAGCTAAATTACGAAAATGCTGAAAAAATTAATTCCTTATATGCTTTTCAATTACTTTAGAAACATTAATTAGTTCTAAGGTATAAGGCTTTTAAAATATTTTCGTTTTTTATTCAAAACATTTAGAACCTGTAGCTCTAATTACGGCAATGTTTCGTGATCGGGAAATTATTTTTCAAGATCGCTATCCTTTAAAAAACATATGAAGACTTGCATAAATTAATATTATATACAAAACGAAGAATAAAAAAGTTATATAATGTTTAATTTGTGAATCAAGTAAGTTAATACATGTGATAAGATGACAATCAAATTGCATTGTTATGGCGAGTTTCGTCGTCTTCGCTGCGTCTCCCTCGCTATCGTCGCAGCTATTTTTACAATGTTAACAGATTTTTTAGATTTTTTTTTCTTGCTGACAATTCTAACATATAAGATTGAATATTCAATTTTATATCAATAAGATAAGTGATTTGGTCGTTCACAACGCAGAAAATTCAGGTTGTATCGCTTATATTTTAGAAAGATTAATGGCGAACTGATCAGCCATTGTCGCCTTCGACGTCACAGGGTCACGTGATCGCTATCTAATTAATTCAGTGGTTTTCATTTGTGTCTATTATTAGTTAATTAACGCGATTTATCCACAGAAAAACACAGAATTTATAAATTGTGGTGATAAGGAACGTAATTATACTCATTTTATTTCAAAAAATTTAGAAACATGCGATAAGTCCTTCAATTCAATTTATTCTCACATTGTATAAAACAACATAGAGATATCATACAAAATACTTCGTCTTGATGCAAGAGTGTACAGTTTACATTAACCTGGAAGGGTAACTCTCTTATTTATTATATTGATGAATTTACAAAGATTATTGATAACAGATAACTTTATACATGAAAATAAATTTGAAAACTTAAAAGCACTTGGTCGAATTATATATGTTGATGGTAAATACAATTTTCTACAATCATTAAAAGCAGGACATGACATAATATAATGGTATTCATCTCCAGTATCATTATTACATAAAGTACAAAATCTTTGATTTGAAGGTATATTGCTCCATCGGCCTGTCTCGATTGGTAATTTATGATTACTAGTTCTAAATCTTGCTAATGTAGTTATAATATTCATTGATACATTCATGTTTAAATAGTTTCTAGTTGTAAAAGTACTATTAGTGAACAAATTGTAAATTTTGCCTTTACCAGATGTATCACAATCTGAATTCCAATTTTGTTTAAATTGATCAATCAGCGTTTGCTTAATTACAATCAACAACCATTTTTCATTGTGAACTTTCTGCGTCATCCAGACATAATTCAATCCACATTCTTGTAAAATACTTCGTATACATTCAATCCATTTAAAACTACAATTAACAGTGTTGTACATTGATGAGCTGTATAAAAAAATTATATAAAATGTGACACAATTTTTTCCCTTTACATTTTAACAGTTTTACCCAGAATTTTATCATTCTCATTTTAATATTTATACTCAATGGATATCTGCCAAGCTCACCATAAACCATATAATTTGGAGTAGATGTCTTAAGATGAAGTATAAGTTTACAAAATTTGAGTTGAAGTTTCTCAATAATGTTCACATTTTCAAATCCCCATATCTCACAACCATAAAGAAGGATAGGGATAACCATTTACGTTTAATTTCCCTACAAAATTTCCTTGCCTTGTAACAATCAGCGTTAAACCATTGTATTGTTATTTTGTTTCTACTTACATCAATATTGCGAGGTAAAAACGTGCCAAATGTTGCTTTGGCCGAGGATAGTAATAGGTCAGCTGTGGTATTAAACAAAAAATCAACATCGCCTTTTCTTATATTATCAGGGTCTAAAATTTTGTTGTCTATAATTTACTCTATATTTAGTAGATTTTATGTACTTAATATATTGTTACAGAAATCATTCGATTTAGTGGAGTCCCACGATTTAATTCTTTCAGATAACTTTCTTTGTGACATACCTTCTAATTCATTGTCACTACGTATAATACTTAGATGACATGCCAGGGGCATATAGATATCTGAGTACAAACAATTAAAATCTAATACTTCAAAGTGTCTAACAAATTGAAAAAAATCAGCATTGCATATGAAATAGTCAACAATACTTGACCTGGTAGTTGTAAAATTCCCCTTTTCTTCATCATTTGGTACTCTACCGTTCATTATATATAGGCTATTTGCCTTACAAAAATTCAGTAGCTGATATCAATAAGCATTCGTCTTACTATCACTACTTTTTTCTGTCAATATTTACATTATATTTACCCAACTTATTAACATCACTTAAATTATCACAATCTTCATCTAAGGATAATTCGTATTTAGACAATTCATTTTCTTCAAAATAATCTGATTTATGTATTTATGGTTGTGAAACTAACATGTTTTAAAGGTATATGATCCATACTATGCATTAAAGGTATGTGGTTTAAAGGTCCCTGTTTACTTGACAATAAAAATGAAGTTATAAAGATAAAATTGACCCATATTAGAAATGATGCATAATTTAAGATCGAGATACCGTGTTTGTCTACAATAGACTTACCATATATACTTTATGTAATGAAGAACGAATATATAATTTGGGGTAAATCTAGCTCAACTACACTGATCTTAAAAATTTTACATTCGACATTCTTTGGTTGCGATTCCTAGGGGTGAAAATTTGTGAAGAATATTCACCTTTTTGATTGTCTCAGTGAATTTCCTAATTCCTGACAGCCACGGGCCATTATTTTAGTCGGGTTCTACTCTCTATCCTGTATTTCTTCGTGCACTTTCCTACTCCTACGTCGAAAAACAGATCAATATTTGATAAAAAAAAAAAAAAAAAAAACGTTATGTTCTAAATCAAAGTACTTAAAGGACTGAGGGTAGTTAAATGTTTTAATTTGTTTATATCTTTTGAAGTCAACATTATATATTCGAAATAAGATACCACAAAATTTGAGACGATTCATACTTAGATGTTTTACTACAGTATGTCCCATCACAGGGGCATTTTAATCAATATAATAAAATATCTTTTTTTAGTTTTCTTGGGATGCAAAGACGGGTTGGTTACATGGAGGATTTGATTATGTGCCAACCAGTTTTCACACCCCAATAAAACTAAAAAGAAATTATACATTATTTCTTATATTATTTTACATTTGTAAGCTCACCTGAGCCGAAGACTCGAGTGAGCTTTTCTGATCAAAGTGTGCCCGGCGTCCGTCTGTCCTCTGACGTGTGTCGTAACCAACCTTGTCACAAAGCATCCTTGGGTGAATTTAAGTTTATTCACAGGAAGTTCCACGCCCTCTTTCAAGGTGAGATAATTAAGAATTAGTAGAAATTTGGTGGCATCTTTTAAATATCTTCTCAAGAACCACTGGGCAAGAGAAAAGATGAAACATGTGAAAGATTCATTACAAACTCTAGTTTGTTCATATCATAACCCACAGGATAGGGCGGGGACTTAAGATGGGGTCGAAGTTTTACATAGGAACATATAGGAAATGTATTTGTTCAAGTGATAGTGTCTCAGGGGTTGGGGGCACAACAGAGGGTCAAAGTTTTACATAAGAATATACAGGAATCATCTTGAAAAAATCTTCTGCTTAAGAATAGCAAAGGCAAGATTAGTCATATTATTTTAGAAGCATCCTCGGGTAGTGTAGATTCAAATTTGTTCAAATTTAGGATTGGTAGGGTGGTGCCACAATGAGCGATTAGATTTTTACATAGGAATACATAGGGGAAAAATCTTTAAAATTCTTCTGTTTAAGAAAAGCAAAGCCGTGATTAGTAAAATTAAGTTTGTCCCCTCCCCCGTAAACTTTTCAATACTGAATTGATTCCTGCTTTTTACTAGCCAATGTGCTTAGGTGAGCGATGTGGTCCATGGGCCTTTTGTTGCAAATTGTTACCTATAACGGTGTCAAATATATTCTTTTGTTTTGGGATATATGTGTTTAAGTTGTTTTATCTTTTGATTAACTTAATTGTCCAGTAAATTTCTTATCATCCTGCACTCCATCCAACAAGTTACCCGTAGATGCCTAAGAAGATTCAATCTATTGGACAGCTACAGGTTACCCTGAAATGAAAACAGAGGTTGATGTACAAACAAAACTGAAAAAGGTTTTGTAAATAAAACAATATGAACAATGAGGAAAATTAGCAGCGTAAATTAATATGTATAATTTAACAAATTACTCCAACTGAAATCGGCATAAGAAATCCAAAGTGAACTAAATGTATAACAAGAAATCTTGTAAGAGAAATCTGTGGCACCGATATTATATTTCATTGATTCACGGTTCATTATTATGAATTTCACATTGATTGATACACTTAAATTAAGAACATTCAAAGAACATTGGGTACATAAAATATAATTCAGAAGTATGTATTTTCTTTGGCATTTTGCAGAGTATAACATTCATTTTTAACCGCTTAGTGCAGCGCAAAGCGCTTTCTGTCATCCTAAATCTACTTCCGTTCGCGATCCAGCGCCACTTAGCAAGTCAGATAACTCCACTGGGTTTTCTAAAAATATGCAACTGGAAATCCCCGACTCTCTTTCGGCTATTTCAGTGTAATACTGAGTTACGTGCAGTTCTAATAATAGGAGTCAATTAGTAAGGTAAAGAGTATGCATGTACATTGTACGAAAATCCACTATTAGTAGATAAGGGCGGTTCTTGTCATGCTTATCTCTATACATTGTAGTTCATTTAAAATCATGTCGGCACGCATCACTTTTGTACCATGTAGCTAACAATTGCTGCATCTATGGCGCAAATACTTAATTAAAAACGGTTTATTATATGTCATGTACATGTAATGTAGTGATTTAATAAGTACATATTTTTAAAACTCAGATGGGATTTTAATAAGTATTTAAAACTCAAACTGGAATTGAGTTATTTAGTAGAAAATTTTGCATAAAATTGATTAACAATGTACTTACATATGTACGTTCTATATAAGTTATATCCATATAAACTATTATTTCTTCTTCTAGACCCATATTTCAGGCAATGTAACTATAAACAAGTCTTCCTTTTATCACCCTTGCATCATGCAGAGAGCTATCAATGAAGCTGATTTTCGCATCTCAGTATCAATTAGTAACAGACTGGAATGCATTCATGGACTGTCTATACTTGTGTTTTACTCTATACTTGTAATATGGGTAAAAAAAATGATGTAAATAATTCGCAAGGAAAAGCAATTTGCGGCTGTACGTACATGTAGGGCACGTGGTGGCTGTGTTTTCAACGAATCCACTCAAATATGAAAACTAATTTCTCGGAATATTGTGCTTTAAAATTGTGTGTGCAGTGCACAAGATATGGCGAAAAATGCGCAAAAAACCTTAATTAAACGTTCTTAGCAATGGACAGGAATAGCGCCAATGAAATGTATTAAGCAAACAGTATAATATTTGTATTAGGAAACTACGAAGAAATAGTTTATGTACAGATGTGCGCGTGTTGCAGATTTGACTGCTAAGTAACTTAATGAGGACTATATAAAAATAGAATATAACAATGCTGTACAGTGTATACCTTCATGAAGATTTTTTAATACTTGAGATTAATATACATGTATTGTATTTTCTTTCTTGAGCTGTTGAATTATTTATCATGGAAATAGCAGAAAAATTACGGGCAATTATTTGCAGTATTCCTTTTCAACTAACACAACAGTGCTGTGGATATTTGGATATTCTTTTCCTCTAAATTCGTTTTGCGTGGTAGTCAAAAAATCATACAAAAACAAGTAGAGAACGGTGTAAAGTATCAAACGTCCGTAAAAAAAAAATACTGAAGCATTTTAAAGTATTTCAACAATGGTCCAAAATACTTTTGGGGGTTTAATGACATGTTTTTAATCTGAAGAAGAAAAGTATAGAATTTTTATTTTAAAAAAGTAATATTTACAAATCAGATATACATATTGTGAGATCAACAGAAAAGACAAATTTTTGTTGCAAATACATTATAAATCATGTATATGAAAATCAGTGATGAAAGGATAGTTCTTTATACTCAAAATGTATATTTACCAATTATTTCTGACAAAAGGACGTTAACTCTAAGGGTGCTCATTTCATTGACATAGAGTTTTGTCACATGACGTTGTTACAAACATGATGCCGATATGCTGCACAGCGCGATGAATGTGAAGTGTTAAAAATGTAATATACAGTCTAAGTTTTATTTATCATTAGTAAATACTGGACGCTCATAGCGATTGTGTTAATATCCTACACACTCCATTAATGTATTTCTTGTAAAATCCTTTCTATAAAATCGTAAATTTATAAATCGCTTATGAATATGAAACAAAGAGATATATACTATAAAAACGATTCATTTAGTGAGAATACTAGTATTCCATGTTTTTGAGATGTTTTATTTATAACTTTAATAAATAATTATGTTATCAATAAGGAAATATTTATCGACGCAATAAACAAATAACATCTTTATTTTCCGAGTGCAGTTTCTAAAATTAAAGCATAGTCACTAACAGCCAATCTTCAATTTGAAAAACCCGTAAACACCCGTAAACACGGAATGAATTTATTATTAAGAATTAGCTGTTTGTGTTGCACATAAATGAAAAACCATCCCCCCTCCAATAAATTGCGATTTATACGCAAAGCTAACTCTTATAGTCTCTTATAAGGAGATGGAGAAAGAACATATACATGGTTTTCTTTTTTTCCTTTTTTTTATTAGGTTTTAGAAATACATTGCTGTTTGGAGTAAATATCTGCCATTTAATTTGTATATATTGTTTTTCTTTATAAAGAAACGGAGAAATATTTTCTTGCAATTTCATGTATGTGAAATTGATTTATCTTTTGACAAAAGAAGAAAATGTAAAATGCTTAAAATAAAAAGGCGTAAGACAATGTTGAATTTCATATCCCAACTGGAAATTTTCATGACTCACATGTTTGATTATGTATCAAACAGCCGGACTGTCAAGATATTGCTTAAATTCAAATACAACAGGCAATTTAAATTCAACAAAATAATTCTGATGAATTCGCTTCCCAGTACTTTCAGTACTTTGATTTTTCTTGTAACAATTACGCTCATCGAATTTCAATTGATTCTGGGATGTGAGACTGTATTTTCGGGTGTTAATTAACGGTCATTTTTTTCTTTGAATAGTTTCCCTTTCACTCCTACGTTGTTTGAGAGTGTCTGCCATTGGTTTGATTGATTGATTGTATGCTGTTTTACGTCCTTCGAGAATGTTTCACTCATATAGAGACGTCACCATATACCGGCGAAGGGCTGAAAACTCAGACCTATACTCGGCACTCAGGGCCATTGAGCAGTGAGGGTTCTTTAACGTGCCAAGACCCACTGTGACACAGGGCCTCGGTTTTTAAGGTCTCATCCGAAGGATCCGCAATTTTCACTTTTAAGTGCCGAGCGCCTGGCGAAGGAACAGATGCTACCAATGTTTTGTTATCGACTTAGGTCAGTCGCGGCCGTGACTCGAACACACGACCTTTCGATCACGGAGCGAGCGCTCTACCGACTGAGCTACCGTGGAGGTTAGGTAGTTGGTTTGAACATATTTATGGATTGGAAACAACTTCTGACAACTTACAAGTTCCTCTCCTGGTGCCAGTTATAATACAATTTTCATAATAATTTACATAGTAAATAAATATTATAGAAGATAATATTATTTAAAAATTTTAGAACATATGAGCTTTTAATCTGTTTCCCAGCCCCTTTAAAACATTTCATGAAAATCACTGAATTCGTAGCTGTTCTTACTAATTTATAGATTAATGTGAAGATAGCACTCTGGCACAGTCCATTCTTATCTTTAAGTTAACAGTCAACGTGGGATCCTTCTACAGAGTTGTACTTTTGTCGTCCATAGGTAAAAAGTTCCGTTTTCTTGTTGATAATTATCACTAACATTTGCATCCCTTCAATGATAAAAAAATAATCACAATTATATAAGTTTTCTGATATATGATTACCCCAAATAAGAAAGAGTAGAAAAGTAATGGATAAAAATTAAATAAATGTTATATATCCGTTTCAGTTGAATATATACATATATTATTGTTTAAATTCATTATATTTTTACACATTAAATGTTTTATATTCTTTATGTGTGATAATGTCAATGAGATGACCTTGCTGTTCTGTTTACACGGCTATTCCTTCATGTAAGAAGTCACGAAAGATTACTTTTAGTTTATAGAATACTACGAGTACTAAGAAATATATTGGGTAAGGTGTTTTTAAAAACTTTTCTGAGAGTCAAAACATGGTATTTGTCCAACACAGTGCTTTGATAAAGTCAGCGGCATTGAGCGGCATTTGTCCAAAACAGAGCTTCTGGTAGAGTCAGCGGCATTGAGCGGCATTTGTCCAACACTGTGCCTCTGGTAAAGTCAGCGGCATTGAGCGGCATTTGTCCAACACAGAGTTTCTGGTGAAGTCAGCGGCATTGAGTGGCATTTGTCCAAGACAGTGCCTCTGGTAAAGTCAGCGGCATTGAGCGGCATTTGTCCAACACAGAGCTTCTGGTAACTTCAGCGGCAATGAGCGGGATTTGTCCAAGACAGAGTTTCTGGTGAAGTCAGCGGCATTGAGCAGCATTTGTCCAACACAGAGCTTCTGATAACTTCAGCAGCATTTGTCCAAGACAGAGTTTCTGGTGAAGTCAGTGGCATTGAGCGGCATTTGTCCAACACAGTGCCTCTGGTAAAGTCAGCGGCATTGAGCGGCATTTGTCCAAGACAGAGCTTCTGGTAACTTCAGCGGAATTGAGCGGCATTTGTCCAACACAGAGCTTCTGGTGAGTCAGCGGCATTGAGCGGCATTTGTCCAACACAGAGCTTCTGATGAAGTCAGCGGCATTGAGCGGCATTTGTCCAACACAGAGCTTCTGGTGAAGTCAGCGGCATTGAGCGGCATTTGTCCAACACAGAGCTTCTGGTAACTTCAGCGGCATTTCTCCAACACAGAGTTTCTGATGAAGTCAGCGGCATTGAGCGGCATTTAGCCAACACAGAGCTTCTGGTGAAGTCAGCGGCATTGAGCGGCATTTGTCCAAGACAGTGCCTCTGGTAAAGTAAGCGGCATTGAGCGGCATTTGTCCAAGACAGAGCTTCTGGTAACTTCAGCAGCATTGAGCGGCATTTCTCCAAGACAGAGTTTCTGATGAAGTCAGCGGCATTTGTCCAACACAGAGCTTCTGCTGAAGTCAGCGGCATTGAGCGGCATTTGTCCAACACAGTGCCTCTGGTAAAGTCAGCGGCATTGAGCGGCATTTGTCCAAAACAGAGCTTCTGGTAACTTCAGCGGCATTGAGCAGCATTTGTCCAACACAGTGCTTCTGATAAAGTCAGCGGCATTGAGCAGCATTTGGCTAACACAGTGCCTCTGGTAAAGTCCAACACAGAACTAGCAGCATTCTTCATCTAAAAAGCATATACGGGAATGCAGCATTTTTCATGTAGTGATCATATACTGAATAAGCAGCATTCTTCATGTAGTGACCATAAACAGAATGAGCAAGTTTTTCATGTAATTAGCATATACGGAATAAGCAGTGTTCCTCATGTAGTGACCTTATACGAAATAGGCAGCATTCTTCAGGTAGTGACCTTGTATGGAATAAGCAGCATTCTTCATGTAATGTCATTATACGGAATAAACAGCATTCTTCATGTAGTGACCTGATAAGGAATAAGCAGCATTCTTCATGTAATGACCTTATACTGAATAAGCAGCATTCTTCATGTAGTGACCTTATATGGAATAAGCAGCATTCTTCATGTAGTGACCTTAAACGGAATAAGCAGCATTCTTCACGTCGTGACCTTATACAGAATAAGCAGTGTTCCTCATGTAGTGACCTTATTCGGAATAAGCAGCATTCTTCATGTAGTGACCTTTTACGGAATAAGCGGCATTCTTCATGTAGTGACCTTTAACGGAATAAGCGGCATTCTTCATGTAGTGACCTTATATGGAATGAGCTGCATTCTTCATGTAGTGACCTTATATGGAATGAGCTGCATTCTTCATGTAATGACCATAAGCGGAATAAGCAGCATTCTTCACGTATTGACTTATACATAATGAGCGGCATTCTTCATGTAGTGACCTTATATGGAATAAGCAGCATTCTTCATGTAGTGACCTTTTACGGAATAAGCAGCATTCTTCTTGTAGTGACCCTATATGGAATAGGCAGCATTCTTCATGTAGTGACCTTATACAAAATAAGCAGAATTCTTCCTGTCGTGACCTTATACGGAATAAGCAGCATTCTTCATGTAATGACCTTATACAGAATAAGCAGCATTCTTCATGTAGTGTCCTTTTACGGAATAAGTGGCATTCTTCATGAAGTGATTTTATACGGAATAAGCAGCTTTCTTCATGTACTGACCTTAATAAGGAATAAGCTGCATTCTTTATGAAGTGACTTTATACAAAATGAGCAGCTTTCTTCATGTAATGACCTTATACGGAATAAGCTGCATTGTTTATGAAGTGACTTAATACAAACTGAGTGGTATTCTTCATGTAGTTACCTTATATGGAAGGGGCATTCTTTCTTGTGGTTTAACTTGTATTGAATGGGGGACATTAATTAGTCCTTAGACTCTAATTAGACATCTATTTTGTGATAATTTTGAAACAAATCTCATGGTAAAGCTTTTTCTAATGTACCTCAATTTATGGACTCTTTACATATTTTCCTTAATTTTAAAATTAAAGATCAAAGATATATTTTTGCTACTTATGCATGGGATGCCCTTAAGTTAATAGTCATAATCAAGCAATATCAATGATTACATTTCTTACAAAATTAGAATATTGAAGCCAGATGATTAACAGTATGTGCCTAATCATCTTTGGGTTTTAAACACTTGCTAAGATTTTGGGACAGAATCACACATTGGTGATAAGTATGTATCTGACTGCCATTACTTTAATGCTTAATTAGCATGCTTCTAGACTAATAACAGGCCAGAATTATGCTATTTAGTGAAGTCAGTTTAGTCTAATATTATTGTATTATCTAGATACTAATGAAAATATTATCAAAAGAAAGGGGGGAAACAAAAATGCTAATTAATGATCAAATCCTTGCCATTAAAGAAAAACAAATATCTTTACAGTACCTTTCATAGATAGAATGGTAAACCCTCTGTCAATTATAAGTTAATTCTATCAGTAGAAAAAGAATTAATTGTATTTCAGATTCTTCTATCCTTGGTCTAAACAAAACATTATTTATGCAGTTGCACAAATTAATTTTTCAGGCCTTCTGTGAATCTTTTTAAGGCAAAAGAATTTTCATTGTACAAAAGTGAGCATTTTTTTGAGAAAAGTTCAACTTTTCATATAAGTTATTTAAACTTTGCAACTAACTTTAGCAGAAGTACCGTGTGACTTAACTAGACGCTGTGTGTTGGACAAATGCCGCTGAAGTTACCAGAAGATCTGTGTTGGACAAATGCCGCTCAATGCCGCTGAAATTACCAGAAGCTCTGTGTTGGACAAATGCCGCTCAATGCCGCTGTCTTTACCAGAGGCACTGTCTTGGACAAATGCTGCTCAATGCCGCTGACTTCACCAGAAGCTCTGTGTTGGACAAATGCCGCTCAATGCCGCTGACTTAACCAGAAACTCTGTCTTGGACAAATGTCGCTTAATGCCGCTGACTTTACCAGAGGCACTGTGATGGACAAATGCCGCTCAATGCCGCTGACTTCACCAGAAGCTCTGTCTTGGACAAATGCCGCTCAATGCCGCTGATTTCACCAGAAACCCTGTGGTGGACAAATACCGCTGACTTTACCAGAAGCTCTGTCTTGGACAAATGCCGCTGACCCAGAAGCTCTGTGTTGGAGAAATGCCGCTCAATGTCGCTGACTTCATCAGAAGCTCTGTTTTGGACAAATGCCGCTCAATGCTGTCGACTTTACCAGAAGCTCTATCTTAGACAAATGCCTCTCAATGCTGCTGACTTTACCAGAAGCTCTATCTTGAACAAAGACCAAACACCAACCCATTTCTTTTGATTTTCGTGACTTCTTACATGAAGTATGAACCGTTTACACCCCTGTAGTTACAGTCATTACTAGTCAGTCCTGTCCCGGAGGATGGTACCACCATTCAACATCTTGTTACGCATTCATTGATGCCGAACCACTAGGTTGGACAGAGGCCATGGCAAGTGTTAACCAGATAAAGACTGGATATTAAAAAACTATTGACCAGATAAATAAAAAATATATTTAAAAAGATAATTCAAATTATAACAAGTAGGTTAGACGAGACATTTTGAGATTCACTAATATATATGAGCCCTATCCTCAAAAAGTCCTCCAAATGTTTCCAAATATCTACTCAAACAAGCATTCTGGGAGTATTGCATTAGCAATACTAGTCCCCTACCGGCAAGTGCATGTAATCTGGTTCCCGTTCAGAATTGAAAATGCCATAATTCTGTCAAAAATTAATGAAGCGGGACGAAATGCGAACTTGATCTATAACTAATCAAGGTAAAGCCACATACCAAAAATCAGCTCAATATCTACAAGCGTTTAGAAGAAAATTGCGGAAAACCCGTAAAAATTGAAAAGGCCGTAATTCCGTCAAAAATCAATGAAGCGGAATGCAATTCAAACTTGATCTGTAACTCATCAAAATACACTCACATACCAAAAATCAGCTCAATATCTGCAAGCGTTTAGGAAAAAAGTGCGGAAAACCAAGTGGGACAGACTGACAGACAGACAGAGGGACAGACAGACAGACAGACAGACAGACGGACAGACAGACAGACGGACGGACAGACGGACGGACAGACTCAGAGGAAACCTATAGTCCCCTCCGGTTTCACCGGTAGGGGACTAATAAAAATATTGTAGATGCTGGCAGTTCAGTTTGATATAGCATGAAAACCTGAATTAAAAAAAAATTATTTGATCATGCATTGTAATTGATAAGTTTGAGTAAGAGTAAAGTTTCTGTAAAGTATCTAATTTTTTTTATCTTACCCGATTATAATGTTTGCCAATAAACTAGAGACATATACTAAATAAAAATGAATCTCAAGTCAATCTCATAGAAAATTTTTTTATTCTTTCTTCTGTTAGTTTTATTGCAGTACCCTTCATGCAAAATTAGTTGAAATAGAGAGTGCCTCTGAAAACAGCTTCCTGAAGAACCATTTGGTATCTGTTAAAACTAACGGTATGTACTTTAAGTTGAATGTTTTTATTGGTACAATATTATATAACTGTGAAATGTAAGAGTCACCACCCCTTCGCTACTAGTATTGTGGCCTACCATTTTGCTGGTCTTCTCTTGTCTGAGTCTAGAGCCCAGCTTTGACAAATGCTGTGCAAATTAATTGTAATTACTAAAACTCGTCCATTTTTCCCTCAATGTAGGCACCTACTGGATAGGTCTGACGGATGCGTTAGTAGAGGGGAAGTATTTGTGGCAAACGACCCAAGATGACGTAGATTTTGTAGACTGGGCTCCAAATGAACCAAACGATTACCATCATGTTCATATGGTTACAGAAGATTGTGCCAACCTCTATTTCCCCTATCACTACCAATGGAATGATTCACCCTGCTCCTCCAAATACGATTTCATCTGTGAAAAAGAGTGAGTTGAATACATTTCTTAATATGTGTATACAACAATATCATGTGTCTGGCTCTTCAGATGATGTGCGCGAATGTCATGCGTTAACAAATGGAGCCGGTGTCTGAAGACTTCTATAGATGTATATATTGAATATCAAGCTCAGAATTAAGCGGACACGAATTTCTTGCATTTGGTTCGCCATCGGTATTAAAGTATTACCTCTTTTTTGTAGACAATCAGGCAATTTTTGCTATTTTCATTACAGAATTCATCCTTTATGTGATCTGTTAACATGATTAAGCATTTTGTCGTGACAGTTTATGAATAATACATACCATGAGATTTTATTGTTTATGTTTTGAATATATATTTGATTGTATTAAAGCGTAATAATGTTATTATCTTAAACATTATATTTCTATACATGTAGCATCTTAAATTCCATTAACTGTAGACCTTTAAGAAAGTGTTTGCTATCGTATAAAACGTTGAGGTCGTGTTTTCATGTATTTTGTAATTTTATGTTTTTCATTATAATTTCTTTTCAGAACTGCTACTAATCCAAACATTATTGGATGAGTCAGGCTTTAAAAACAAAGAACTAATCTAGTTTCCCTGGAATCAATTTCATTTTTTTAAAAAACCCCGTAGATGTAATTTTGTGTTTTTCTCACTGAATAAATTTGCTTTAATCTCAAGTGTGTGTTCTAATGATTTTGGGCAATAAAAGAAATCAAGAAAGCATTTCATTTTTGGTGGTCCATGAATATGTGTTTGTAATTTCTATTATGAAACAAATCTGCTTCGTTTTAAAACTTCTGATTATTGTTTTTGCCGCTGTCGGGATTTCAAAACAGTTGTCATCACTTCTGATTGAATACTTTCACTTTTTGTCCACGTCAGTCAAATGAGACAGGTTGTCATCTTTTATATAAGTATTCAGGTTAAGATTCTTGGAAATGTTTATACATCTTGATGTTCTGAGAAATGTTTATACCGTTGAAGATAGCTGTTGTCTTTTGAAATGACTGGTTGTAAATATATCTAGCTTAGACACGTCTGTTTCGTATTAAAATGTATACTCCGATTTTGGAGTTGAACAAGACTGTTCATATTATAAGAAATGAATATTATGTTTTCAAGAGATATACTCTTTACACGATGTTTTTGGTAAGATTTGAGTAGCATGGCATATGATAGCTTGTTAAATATTTTTTAATCACAAAAGTATAAGGATTACAGTATGTATTTTTTTTCGTTGTTTGTTTTATCAAACGATCATATTATTGCAAATTCATATCAATATTCGGTACGTCAGTACTTATTTTCTTATCAGTTTGTATTGTTTAATACATGTCTGTATATTCGGTATTTGCACACGTTATCCTGTATATAATCATGAGAGGGTTTTTATTCTTTTCTATTTTTTCCTCCTTCGGTAAGATTCAGTGCTCCACTTTCAAACATTCCCTTTATATTCTATACAAAGTTCTTTTCTCTGAGTCTTATACACAAAAACACACTGTATGGTTTTCTGCAATCTATCTTCTGGTTTAGATAAAATAATTTCATACTCTTTCTAGAGTGTTAAATATTATGTAAGAAATAAGAGTGTTTTATAGGTATATTAATTCTACTGTTTTTACAGTTCTGATGGTACCAGTATATACTAATTGTTTTGATGGTACCAGTATATACTAATTCTACTGTTGTTACAGTTTTGATGATACCAGCATATACTAATTCTACTGTTGTTACAGTTTTGATGGTACCAGTATGTACTAATTCTACTGTTGTTACAGTTTTGATGGTACCAGTGTATACTAATTCTACGGTTGTTACAGTTTTGATGGTATTAGTATATACTAATTCTACTGTTGTTACAGTTTTGATGATACCAGCATATACTAATTCTACTGTTGTTACAGTTTTGTTGGTACCAGTACTAGTATGTACTAATTCTACTGTTGTTACAGTTTTGATGGTACCAGGATATACTAATTCTACGGTTGTTACAGTTTTGATGGTATTAGTATATACTAATTCTACTGTTGTTACAGTTTTGATGGTACCAGGATATACTAATTCTACTGTTGATACAGTTTTGATGGTACCAGTGTAAACTAATTCTACATTTGTTACAGTTTTGATGGTACCAGTTTGTACTAATTCTACTGCTGTAACAGTTTTGATGGTACCAGTATATACTAATTGTTTTGATGGTACCAGTATATACTAATTCTCCTGCTGTTACAGTTTTGTTGGTACTAGTTTATACTTATTATTTAGATTGTACAGTATATATACTAATTCTACTGTTGATACAGTTTTGATGGTACCATTATATACTAATTCTACTGTTGATACAGTTTTAATGGTACCAGTGTATACTAATTCTACTGCTGTAACAGTTTTGATGGTACCAGTTTGTACTAATTCTACTGCTGTAACAGTTTTGATGCTACCAGTATATACTAATTGTTTTGATGGTACCAGTATATACTAATTCTCCTGCTGTTACAGTTTTGTTGGTACTAGTTTATACTTATTTAGATTGTACAGTATATATACTAATTCTACTGTTGTTACAGTTTTGATGGAACCAGTATATACTAATTCTCCTGCTGTTACAGTTTTGATGGTGAATAGCCAGGCTTGTCCTAATGGTTGGATTGTCCACGGAGGATCGTGTTATGCATTCATAGATTCTGAACCTGACGGTTGGATTGAAGCCATGGTAAAGTGTTAGACCCGTAGAAAGCAATTTTAGTTGGGGGAAGGGGAACAACCAAATAGAAACTCCATGACAAACCATGCCCCAACCCGATTCCTACAAACCTGCAAAAGCTGCAGAATACACCCAATAAATATATGAGAACACTACTCATTCATTCTACAAAAAATGACCAAATATTTTTTTTTATATATCGTTTACAAATTTACTCATACATAATATTTATGATTTAAAAGATCGATTTCATTTCCAAGATCAGTGGTTTGTAAGTATTTTACGGTATATATACAGTTAGAGTTTTGACATGAACATAGTGAAAAAGGTGAAGATAGCAAACAGTGATTGATCTTAAAAAAAAAATCTGTGAACAGGCATTACATATGTACGCCCAGAAATTCCACAAGTGGGATCAGGTAGTATTATGTAAATATTGCATGTAGTTGAGTGTAACATTGAAAATTTTCACCCCACGAAAACCATTGTCAACCAAGGCGCAGCCGAGGTTGACAATGGTTTTCGAGGGGTGAAAATTTTCAATGTTTCACTCAACTACATGCAATATTTATTATATTATACTGAATGTTTTATACAAATACATATAACAGTGAACCGTGCGCGCGTAAATTCTGCGCAGTCACTATTTTTTTTTTTTTTTTTTTTTTTTTGGAATATCACCCGTCGTTAAGCAATGTTGACTGTTGCTACGCTGGAGGGCGTGGCTTCATCATTCAGCGGGTAATAGTGTTTTTTAACAAATGTTTCTCTACGAATCAGATTCAACTAATTTACATTAAAGTATAACATTAGATAAAATAATATAATATTCAAAATCTTATTCCACTGTAAATCTTAATGTCGCTTCATTTATTTACACAAATTTCAAGACAAAAATTTTAAGCTGTATAATTACATGGAATATTAAAGAAAAGTTTTGTCCTATATAAAAGAAAACAAACCTTTTCTCGCAAAGAAATGCACGGATCTTGATAGCATGTCGCAGAAAATAAATTAATATTTGTTTTAAATTGCACACAAACCATGCAGATCTGACAATGAATTGGAACTTATCTGAAAGTGACCATGGAACCTAATATGATCGATTTTAGTTTCGAGTCAGATAATTAAGACCATTACATTTTCGACACAACAAAAAGAATTAGACAAAAATCTTTGTCTCTCTTAAGAATTTAACTTCCATAACTGTAATCCAGGAATGTTTTTGCATGATTTGTATAAAAAGTTTTATTATCTAGGGAGCTTAATAGAGCCACTTTAATTCATACAAAACATAAATTGACGAACTGCTTTAAACACTGTAGTAGATCTGGGGAGTGTGATAGAAAATGAATGGTTTCTTGTGTCGGTCTACAGAATTCAGATCACTTTAAAAAAAATCTTCAAAAATATATCACTAGGATACAAATTACTTCCGAATAAGAGGAAGAAACAAAATATAAAAGTATACAAGTATTTTTTTTTAGTTTTATTGTAGTACAGTTGGTGCTCACCTGGTAGAGATAGAAACTGACACAGAAAATAACTTCTTGAAAAAGCACTTGTTGGACATAGGAGCGACAGGTAAGGGCTAACTCATGATCTATAAAGTACTGTAATAGCAACTAATGAGATAAAATTCACTTTTAATATAATATGCAGTTTAAGTGTATTCTTGCCTCTATTATTGCTTTTATTTCGTCCAGATGATAAAAATATATTATGATATACAAATGTTTCATTAATGAATGCAAAACCATTCGTTAATGCTGCATGACAGTGGATTTTATGTTCCTATTGGCTAGGATCTCTGATTTTTTTTTTTTTCATCTATCGTTCTTTTCATCGAGGTCTGAACACTTTTTTGTGGGGTCGAGTCCAAAAAGTTATAACCCTGATATAATATGCGTACTATAGGATACACTTTTCCTTGTGCTTACTCTACAGCGAACTACTGGATTGGTTTGTCTGATACCATACAGGAGGGAAAATATATCTGGCATACGACACAAGATAACGTAGATTTCACAGATTGGGGTGCAGGCGAGCCAAATGACTTGGGCCATACGGAGGATTGTGCCGAGTTGTTTCATCCGTTCAATTTCCAATGGAACGATGCACCTTGCAGCGTCAAAAGCAACTTCATATGTGAGAAACTGTGAGTAAATCCCAGTTAATAACAGCGAGCTTAATTAAGATCATTTACTTTTATTTACATTTGCAAATATTTTTCTTAGATGAACCTATAGAAGAGAAAATATGTTCAATTCTGTATGAACTTATTAGGGGGTCAGAGGTCATGGCGTGACCGAATCACACAGCGAGACGATATCTTGTCTACATATTTCTGTCACAGTGACACTGGTTTCGGAACTTCTGAACCGTCAAAGCGATGAAAAAGATAAAATTATTGAAACATATATTTTTTTTTCGTTCAACAAATGATTGTTAGATCTTTCTTTGGTGTGAAGAATGTTTCTAATTAGCCTAAAATCACGCTTACCTTTTTAACCCGAAATTCCTTTGAAGGTATGTAAACTGAAGACGATATAGCACCGCTTTTGACTTCATATATAAAGAACTAGTACAATAATAGTAAGATTATTCTCAGTAGCGATCATTGTTTTTTCATTACGAACAGTTATTTCCTGAACTGGACGGCTTAACATCCATGTAAATATTCAAATGTTGGAGCCATTCGGCAAACCTCGGCTGATTCCGTCACCTTCATCAAACCTCGGCTGTATCATGTAAACCTCCATTGAACCGGAGCTACTTCATACGCAATATGGCTGCGCCCTACATTTACACGTGCACAGTGTGCTGAATTCGATCCGTTAACAAACGTGTGATTATGTAAAGATACTAAGTGCATTTTTCTTGGTAAGTGTTATTCTAAGTGTAACCTATATGCTTTTGAAATTTTTCTTCGTATATCAGATGCATGTTTATTATCGTTTTCAAAGCGTTACGTTTTCCATAAGCGGTAAACAGGCAGACTTATCACAAATGTTAAGCGGAGACGCATATCAAGTTTCCTCGTACAGCCGTTTCCTCGTACACTTACCAAGAAAAATGCACTTAGTATCTTTACATAATCACACGTTTGTTAACGGATCGAATTCAGCACACTGTGCACGTGTAAATGTAGGGCGCAGCCATATTGCGTATGAAGTAGCTCCGGTTCAATGGAGGTTTACATGATACAGCCGAGGTTTGATGAGGTACGAATCGGCCGAGGTGTGCCGAGTGATGTTGGAGCGAGGCGAACTCTGAAGAACAAACAGCTTCTAGGTCATTGCGCGTCACAACATAGCAATACGGCGGGCCGTTTGTGTAATAAATGCAGTTCTACTCAGAATATTCGTCTCAAATGTAAATAAAAGTAATAAACAACAATGTTAAAAAGTTCACTGGGAAATGAACTTGGTTGGTACGTGATCAAATCTTCTGAGAAGCCCTTCGGGCTTCACAGGATTTGATCACGTGACCAACCAAGTTCATTTCCCAGAGAACTTTTTAACATTGTTGTTTATTTCTTAATTAAATCAATTGCACCATATCAACGATAATTCAAAAAGATGGAAATGAATTTTTCCTAGAAGCTTTATTTAGATCATTAAATTTCAAATATGAGGTATGTGTTGGCAAAAGTTGTACAAATATAATGTTTATTTGTTAGAAACACTGTAATATCTTTAATTATAATAACGTTTTTTTCTTTAATTTATTAATAAGAATAACTTAACGTAGGTCGCGGGTTTGCTGACGTCATTAAAACTGGGTACGCAATTTATATGGTTTGGGTGACTTTCTTGTGCACAGTTGATTATGACGTCACAATGAAAAAGCAATTTCAGTACATCATTATCTAGTTATAACTATTGTTGGTATTTTATTGTTATATTATTTAAGGCACAACTTATCACAAATAATGAAGGCTTTTTACGATTTGAATAGTCGATACAATATTTAGATATAACTTTTGTTGGAAATGGTAGTTTAGTGTAATGTTATTTATAGAACAAACTGAATTATCAAATATAATGAAGGCTTATTACGATTCGAATCCACACTGGAAGTATTAGAAAGCGTTTCATTAAGTGTTATCAATCGCATCCCGGAGAGCTCGGAATTTTCGGCTTGTCGGAAAGGTCCGTGAAATTGCGATTGATTAGATATCACATGGTATCGCGAAACGATATGGGCACAAGTTTCAACTGACCTCTTTTCCTTTGAACGTATTTGAATTAACAGTTTGTTTAATTAATAAAGAAATCATTATATAAACAATCGCAAATACACCTATTACATTAAAAGTTTAACTTTTATTTCTAAAAAGGGCATTTTAAAAATTCATTTAAAGGTTTATCACAAATTAAAAACTGCTAAGGTACTATGAAACATAAACTAATACATTTTTTGAGCGACACTGGCCTCCTGTAAATAAACACAGGCACTTGGGATATGGATTCCCCCTTTCCATTTTTTTTTCTCTTTAAATTTGGGGTCGAGTCACCTTTTTCCTATTTTTGTATTCTAATACCGACAATTTACCCTTAGGCCGTAAAAAGACCCTTAGATGCGGGTGATTTAATCGAAATATTTACTAATCGGGGGCACATGAAAATTAAATGGAAATATGAAACAGAAGAAGAATGTGTTAAAAAATTATTGATGTCTGCATATTTCCTGTTTTCTTATGCTTTAGATAAATAATCATGCGAAGTTTTAAAAAAAAAATGGAAGGGGGCATATTTATGTATCAATCGAAAACGATAAATTTATAAACAGCTTATAGAGACAAAAGGGTTACATTATTGATAACATATAGTACATATTAGAATTCAAAAATAGGAAAAGGGTGACTCGACCCCAGATTTAAAAAGAAAGAAATGGAAGGGGGGGGGTCAATACTCCAATTGCCAGTGTAAGTAACGGCTTACAATGCTGTTATCTACAGATTTTATTCGCTACTTTGCTTTCCATGTCCAACCAGTCGAATCAGTGTTATATAAATTGAAAGTCTTTTGAAACAAAAAAAAAAAAACAAAAACAAAAACAAAACAAAACAAAAAAAATCTGCCTGTTGAATACGTCAGATAAAATCAATTTTTAGATTCTCGTCCCATTTACCCCTCTAAAAATGTCTCGTTCGTTTTTGTTTTTTTTTTTTATTCTTATATGTATAATCATAAAATTAAGTTCAGATTTTTTTTAGTTATCTCCTGTCTGTATGTAAAAATAAATAAAAACATTTTTTAAAAATATATACTGAAAACACAATGTATTTAGCCGGGACGATATTTGGCGGAAATTCATAAATTAAGAAGTTATCGTAGCTATGAGCGCATTGCTGAATGTTCTAAATAAAAACATTTCATATGTATACTTGAATAAGAGGATAACCGTTTTCCGCCAGCACGCTGAAAAATACACAGCCAAATATAGGATATTTATCTACGAAAAAGAAAACAAAACAAAACAAAAAGAAAAGAAACGGTAAGAAAACAACACATAAAGAAAATACCGGTACATTGAAAGAAAGAAACTAAAGGACTGATTGTCGTTTTACGTCCCTTGAGATAATTTTCACTAATATGAGACCACAGGAGTCGGCAATTTTATCCATAAAACAACGTAAACAACAACCAGTGAGCTTCGCTTCGCTCGCGAAGCTCACTGGTTGTTGTTTACATTGTTTTATGGATAAAACTGCCGACTCCTGTGATGAGACGTACAAGGAATATAAGAAGAGATGCATGTCTAATAACCATTTCATTGCTATTGAATTATTATGATACGATTCGTGGGTCGTATGAAAGCAGACAGACGTGGATTAAAAATATTTTAATTTGTTTTTCTGCTCTGTATACAGGATCGATATTCACGACGTCAAGCGTGACGTCGCGATATTTTATGACGTAGTTCTTAAAAATGTTAAATTTTGCGATATAAAAGCAATTATCTACATTCAAATTACGAGAAAACAAACCCGAAGACATATTAATTTTTTCACATAGATTTATTTCAAATCAATTCTATTTTAAGATACCAAATGGGGAACAATTTCGTCTGCACCATTTAAAAGTTAATGATACTTTTCGAAAAAAAATCTTGCCTGAAAACGAGCCGAAATCGACGTTTTTCCTATATAATTCAATACAATAACGTCGAAAATGTTACTACAACAATGGCATCTTTGGGATTTAATTACTTAAAAACGATGCAGACGAATTTTATAAAACTTTCCGAGAATGTAAAACAAAGGTAGAGAAATCATATAACTAATTTTCATGGTATGTTTTCGGACACTTTTAAAAGGCCTGCAAACCCGCGACCTACGTTAATAAATGACGCAAAACTAAAACTGCTTGGGCTTGTATTTTCAAGATCTTGAAGTAATCCACCCCCGGCACGAATGAATTTGTCGGAACCTAAGATAGCACATAATACGTTATTATGTTTGGGTCCATCTGTTGCCGTATGGTTAGAGTTAAAGTTACATGGGATAATTTGTCTGAACTAAGATGTTATTATGTTTAAGTCCTGTTGCCGTATGCTATAGGGTTAAAGTTACGTAGGGTAATTTGTCGGAACCTTAGGCAGCTACAATGTAGCACATAATATGATATTATATTTCGGTCTTACTGTTGCCGCGTGGTTAGGGAGGGTTAAAGTTACGTAGGATGATTTGTCGGAACCTAAGATTGCACATAATATGTTATTATGTTTCGATCTTACTGTTGCCGTTTGGTTAGGGTTAGGGTTAAAGTTACATAGGATAATTTGTCGGGTTGTAGGATTAGCTAGGATATTCTACATATTGGAATCTTGGTTCACAATAAGGTGCGTAGCGAAAGATTACTCGAGCAAATATAATAATATTCTTGAAACTTCGAGGCTTGCTTACTTTTTATAAGAAATTATGCCCAAAGATTTGAATATTTCTTCAAAACACTAGCCATCTCTACTTAATATCAACGTTCAATGTATTTTTAATGCTGTGCAAATCCGTGATACATTGACTTTAACATGTTTAACTATATATAGTTTCATGTACTAAAAATGCGTCTCGGCCTGTGTGATATTTTTTTTTAACTTAAAAGAATACTAGTAGTCAAAAAATCAAAAAGGTATTCTAATATAATCTTGAATGTTTTCTAACTTAAGATACGAGTATGACACAGAGTGAAGTGACCAGTTATAGGCCCCTTATGGTACGTCTAGGTTTTATATTTTTTAGTAACATAGTGGAGAACTGAAGCCTTGAGAGCAGTGGTTTGGTTAACTTCACCCTGGATCTCATCTTGTCTGCAGTCCTTTTTCAACTTGTTTTATTTTGTCAATATGACTTTATCATGTTTATTTCTACAGAGTTTACTCGACAAAATAAATTATGTCAGAAAGGACACAATCTTTGTTAATTTACATATGCAACAGAAAATTGAATTATTCTTCATATATACATAAAACTAATAATATTCTTTTTTATTTTAGAATTACCACGGGAACTAATATCATTGGTTAGTTTTACATTGTACCACGTTGACGTTTGGCGACGAAAATAATCTACCTAAATAAATGAGTAATTTATCAATTTGTTTTACTGCGTTATAGAACACCCATGTATGCAAGGATGCTACAGGGTATGTGTAAAAAAAAGGATGCCATTGCAAGTCATAGATTTTGCTACAACACACAAGATTTTAACCAAATCTAAAGGCAAATGGATCATCACTCAGTCATTTCTGTCAAATCGGAAAAAAATGCAGAAAATGCCGAGTGATGCTCGAATTTGAGGTTTTTGAGGGAGACCGTAGTTTGCGACGATGTTGACAATATCGATAAAATGGGTGAATTGTGGGTAAAATGAATTGGGAGGTGTATATATAGCGATGTCGACAATATCAGTAAAACATCGCGCACTTGGTAAGTCAAGTGCACGATGTTTTACTGATATTGTCGACATCGCTATATATACACCTCCCAATTCATAACACACATTTATACACATTGCTCCTCATTCAAGTAGCATTGTTAACTACTAGTATATTTCAACACCCCAGTGTTGGATGACATCAAGTCCAAATCATGTCAACATTGCATTCTCTTATTCTGATTACATAGTTGATATAGTTATGGTGGACAATATCTTTATTTATATCTATTGCAATGTTAAACGATATCGAGAGGACATCTTGTCAACATTGCATATGTTTTCTTCTTTACATCTTTCACTTCGTCGACATTGCAATGTTGGGCGATAACGAGTCGACATTTTGTTGTATCAACATTGCCTTCTTTTATCCTGTTTATATCGTTCATTTTGTCGACATCGCAATGTTGGACGATATCGAGTCGACATCGTGTTGACATTGAATCCTTTTTCTTGTTATCGTTCACATCATCGTTATCGCAACGTTGGACGATGTAAACTCAGTATCAATTCAACATTGTTTACATTGCGATGTTGACGATGTAGACATAAAAAATATATAATTGATGTCGACATAGAATGTAGAAAAATAACAATGTAGACAATGCAAACTCGATATCGCATCAACGAGGATGATGTCAAAATAGTGAATAAAAACAATGTATACGATGTTATCACGATATCGTGCGTTGCGATGTTGACAACGTCAACATAGAAATACTAACAATGTAGATGATGTAAACACTATATTGTGTCAACATTGTTTGCATTGCGATATCGACAATATCGAATTGATAAAGTGATCTGGACATAGATGGAAGGCCATATTTCGAGGGTTAGGGACACTGGTGAAGTTAAGTCAAAAATATAGTTCGTACCAAATCTCTAAACAAGAAATTAGAATATATGTAGCTACATTTTCTTATGTAGTATAGATGTTCTTGATTTTGTGGCATGTTATGTCCTGATCCAATGTCACGCCTTAAACGTCAAGGTTGTATCTTGTTGGCAAATAAGACCTCATTGCGATTTGTGAGTGATGTTCCTGCATGATTACAGCCTTCAGAGATCAAGGTGTTGTCTTGATTTGCAAATTCTATTTGCTATATTATAGCTCGATGTATATAAGTCGCTGTAGTCGTATTGACTTAAATACGGTACAGTATGAAAATGAAATGTGAAGATAACGAACATGATCATTCTCAAAAGTCGATTTTTAAAATAATACAAATTATGAGCAGAGAACAATACAGACTTCTGAAAAAGAGGTGGGATCAGATGCCATGGAGGAGTACACATCCCCTGTCGACCAGTCCCCCCCCCCCCCCTTCCTTGGCATGATCAGGTAAACGGAAAATCCGTAAACAATTCATTGTGAAAATGATGGCCTGACAATTTGTATGAAAGACTTCAGTCAACATTCGACTTAACAAGAGATTGTATTTGCAAACAAGGTCAAATTGGATCGACCATAGAATTTGCAAAATCTTGACTTTAAACGATATTGTTGATATCCGTGTATCATCAACTTATTTGTTAATAGCCTGTCTCGTTTTAGAAATTGCTCTGACATATGGAACTTGCTCTTGTGTATCGAGTCAACTGGGATAAAGAAATGGAAGGACTCCTCTTGTATTTTAGGGTGTTATATCCAATCAATTTCAAACAAGTTGTAATTTTTCTTCTTGGCGAAAAGTTTGAAGTATCAATTCCAAAACTTTTAGCCCTGGTTTGCATAGTCTTTTAAACATCAAAATCAAATTTCCATTGAAAATCTCAGGTATTGTTAATAAATTAACACGTACATGTACAAAGATAGTGATCGATCAGGATGTCAAAGTTTTTACTTCAGATATGGATGATATATCCACAGCCTTCGTATCATTTAAACCGATATACGCCTCAGTTCTAGTGAGGGATTAGTTGGTGGATTTCATTTACAAATATGAAACAGGAAAGGAAAAAATGTATGACTGCATGGACAATGAATCGAACCCGGGACCCTAGCATCACTGGTCGGATGCTCTAACCACTGAACTACCTAGGCTGATATGTACTTAATGTACGGCCAAAACCATAGCATTTGACTATACAGTTATTTTTTTAAATACAATGACTTATTAAAATTTATTTACTGAAAATCAAACTTTTTACGTTGAATATATTACGACACAAATATATTTACTATGTAATAAAGTTAATGACATCATAAACTCAAAATTATTAAGAATATGCTGGGGAAAAAATGCAATCTGATTAAAATCAGATCTTTGTTACGCTCCGAAATTCTGATGGTCTTTGTACAGCGACAATCAGAATTTCGGAGCGCAACAAAGATCTGATTTTAATCAGATTGGGAAAAAATGGGAATTATGTATTTAGTAATTTTGAATGGGGGTGCAGGTGTGTCCCTCCCCTATATCTGCCACTATTGCCTTTTCTGGATATTTTTTTCTTTAAAGGCAAATACTAGAATTTTCTGGTTCTTAATTGTTTTAATTACAATGAGGTAAGAGCTATATAGGTCTATACGGAAATATGCACGTTTTCGTTTCACTTCTGTATATTGTGAAGCGCATGCGTATTATAAGGAGGCGCGAAAGCGGAAGTTTGTATGAATTTGTAAACAAAACATGGTGATCATTGTCATATTGTAGTGGTATGTACCAGCAAACAGACAAAGTTATGATGCTTGTATATTGTTTTTTTTTTCATATATTTAATTAGCTTTTCTTGAACAGGAAATGTTGAATCAGAGTAAAGACTTCATAATGTGATCTGTTTTGTCATAAAATTGGCTTTCCATAAATACCACATAACCAATTTAAAAAATGTAAAAGGATACCCTAAATGACTGTACTCGAAATCAGACTTCACCAGGATACAGCTGTGATTACGAGGCCTATTTTAATATTGTATTTTAGGTGTCATCATTACGAGATCTAATATTGTATATATTTTAGCTGTCATGAGGAGATCTTCTTCTTTGGGACGATCGTCCACCTCCCACTATAGCAGTGCTAGCAAGAGAACATCCTCAGCATCCAGACCATCTGTAGGAGGAAGACCCTCAGTAGGTGGCGCTGCTCCACTGAGGGTTAGAAATGAGGATAATTCTAAGATCCCAACCTCCTCAAAGAAAACAAAGCATACAAACTATGGATTTAGTGGGAGACCATCAATGGACTACAGAAATTCTATAGGAGGTCATGGGGACCGACTCGCTAGTAAAACCCCAAATAAAGGGTAGATTCTTCACTTTTAAGCACTTAATATTGGATATGATTGTGAAATGTACAGAAAAAAAAATCACTTACTAACATTTGTTATAAAATATAGTTTTGATTCTCTCACAGCAAACCAGTATGCATATGTAATATTGAAGTGGATGTTGTTAATGAAACTGAACAACCCACACATACTTCATGTAGAAATGTACTTGTTTTAGCATAATCTTAGATTCCTCTGACTCTAACCCCTAAATTAACATTGTGACATGTGCCTCCTCCCCCGCATATGTCACAACGTCAGAGTGAATTTAGAGCCAGAGAAATCTTATGTCTCAATGTAAAAACAGGGGTTAGTGTCAGAGGAATATTGGATTAGTTTTAACAGTACTGTACATATTTTACAATGACCTTTCAACATATTACTAGGTTGAGGAGGAGTAGTCACATGGGAGTCCCAATGGTGAATGGAATCCCCAAAGATCCCAGGAAGATTTCTGACAGAAACTTTCAGGCCAAGTGTGTCACAAAACTGGTGGAGGTGAAGATTTATGTTTTTAAAAAATTATTTTTACAGTGCTCACTCAGGTGATAGTACAAATATACATATATTAAACCCTTGGTCTGACATACACGTGTAATGTTCATACAGTAAATAGATGTACAAAATAACAAAATTTATGTTACATTTTTTTTTTCTTTAAATAATGATTTCTTTTATTTTTCAAAGCAACCAAATGAAGAACATGAAGAAAGTTAGGTATTTTTTTAAGAAATACACATATGTCTCAATGACATGTTTTTCAAGTTAAAGTTGATTGATTAATATTGGGGTATACATGAGAGAAAAGGCCTGTGAATTACAACATTGTTGTAGCTTTTTAAATGCTTGAGAACTAAATCTAAAATTCTAAATAGAGAAAAATAAGATGGTTAACCACTCAATAATGAAAATATACCCAGAAACATCTAACTTTATAATAATTTTGAACAGTTCAGTAACAATTGCCAAGCATCCTGTGTAATGGCTGGCCTTGTTGCACTCTCAGCAAGGTCACGACCCCCATGCACAGGGTCACGACTAGCCTTATATTAAGCTCAATGGTTGAATTCAATACATGTACTTCATACACTTCCCATTCAATTTTCATATTTGTCAATGAAAAAATTACAGTGACAATTATTATGAATTTCTAACCTAATATTTAATTAGTGAATAAATTTGGAAGTTAATTTGCTTTTATACAGTCTATGCGAAAGTTTTTTGGACCACACAGGACATTCGGTCCTGTGTAATCAATGAATACACAGGACCGAACCAAATTTTGTCAGACCGAAAAACCTAATGTAAAAAAGTGAAATGCAGAACCAAGGAAATCTTATTTCTGTAGACGGTCCATGCAGTTTTAATAACATTCATTTATGTATTTGGATTTGTGTGATATTTTTCTACTTATAACAAACATTTGAATGACTCGGAGTCTCCGCGTCAAAATAATAAAGCTCAAAACCGGACGCTGAGACATTGGACATTCTGGTCCGGTGTAAAAAATGACGCATCGGATCAGAGGCACTGCACATCGGTCAAGTCCGACGGTCCGATGTCTTTCGCATAGACTGTTTTATACTGTATGGAGAACTATTGACGTTGGTTGAAATCGTGTGATGAAAGAAGGGGAACATGTCCCCTTGAAAATCTGGTTAGTCAATACATGTAATGTAAATGTATTATATTTACCTACCTACCAATCCTCTTCACTCCCAGTGGAACATAAGGTCAACACAAGACTTCGCCACTCAGCTCTCTACTTGTCTGTGGTATTATATTTAACCTGGACGATATTTAGCGGAAATTATTTTTGAACAAGTTAGCATAGATTTGATTTAGGGCATTTCTTAATGTTCTTATATATGAGGATATGTGCAAGACATTTAGTGTTATACTGAAATAAGCTGAAGTTGCTTTCCACCAAAGGTACTAAAAAGAATACACAACCAAATGTAATATGCTTACAGTATATTTTGGGCTTTTTAATTACCTAAGATGTTATTCTAATGATTCCAAGGAAGAAAACACTACATTTACCAAAAAATATGTGAAGTAGGAACCCACCATAATTCATTTTTTAAAATTAAGATTTTTGTGTTCTATTAGATATTATTTTTATTTGGACAATATCCTATTTCCTAATCAGATAATTTACATTGTATTTCAGTTTTTAACAGAAAAAGGATACCCTTACAAGTTATCGCCAGAGATACTTAAAGCACCTCCTAGGAAAGATTTTTTTCAAATCTTTGAGGTAAAGTTCTTTGAATAAAAAAGATTTATAACTATAAATAGACACTAAATACAGTCAAATCTGTCATAATGACCACCTTTTTTAGCAACATCCTGTCATACATGACCATTAAATTTACTCCTGTGATATTTTCATTGTATTTTATATGAACTGCGTGACTCCCAGTTAAACATGACATGCAGCCATAATTTTTCTTCCCAGAACAGTTTAAGACCCTGCATTTAGCAGCTTTCATCCCTGCTTTGGATAACCAAAGTCATAAAATGCTTACTTTGGTCCTTGCCCCCATTTTGTAGAAAGATGTTTGCAAAAATATACTCATTATGATATATTTCATGGTGTTACTTTGTATGAAATGGAATCTTTTTAAGATAAGAAACATTTTAAATTTTGTATGCCTCTATGCATGGTTCTTGCGTTATTTGTGATTATCATACTATTTCGTTTTTCCCTTGCATTGTCATGATAAGATTTTATCCTTAACACTATTGCTAAAGTATGAAAGACAATAAAAACAAACCTGGTTTTCAATTTTCTTTTTAAAAAATAAATTTATGGTTTAAAAATCAGAAAAAAAAACAATTTGTACAAACAAATATTTTAATATTGAATATATTTTAATTATCAAGAAGAGTGAAAATGATTTAAAACTATAATGAAGGACAGGGAACAAGAAAAAAGTAAACAAGAACATGTTTTACTATTTAGTATTCATGCATGTACTTTGAAAATATCTAGAATATGATTCCTTGATTAAAGAGTCTACCTGTCATATGTGACCATGCTAGAATTTCCCTTAACAGGTCGCTTAATACAGGTTTTACTGTATTGTCAAAAAAATTTTGTGAAGTTCAGATAAATTATGAAATTTAACATGAACCTCCTTTCAAGAAATCCTAAATTATTCCTTAGTAATTGTTGTAAAATTTAAAATGTGTATAGAATTATAAAACTGTTGTAAGTTGGGTTTTTTTTTTTAAGTTTTTGTATAGCATGTTAACACCAAGGTACAGGATTGGAAAGAAACCAGAGGAAGAAATCCCCAAAATCTTCAAGGAATTGGGCTACCCATTTATGATATCCAAAACTTCTATGTTTGCTCTTGGTACCCCTCATACTTGGCCCACAATCTTAGCAGCTCTTGTTTGGATGGTAGATCTAATCCAGGTATAACATGTTCTTTTATAATAAACCGATTTTTGAAATAAGATAAACAATATCTCCCAATTTTTTTGCGTGTTTTGTTTTTAGTTTGGTATGCAGGTTGGAATATCCATTGACAGTTTTCTGTTCCCACCAAATGAAGATGAATTTGATTCCTTGCCAGAGGCACAGGTTTATGATTTTGTCTCACCATTTTTTATATAATCAGTGTAAGTCGTATAAGATTTAACTGCAGATTAATACCGCAGTAAACCACTGAATTTAATGTAATTATACTGCACATTACCTAGTACATGTGTAAGTCTGGTCATTTTCTTGCACATTAGTCTCATTCTCAAAACGTCAGGGGTCCTGTGTCAACCCGTTGCTGTTGGAACTGTCCTGACAAATTTCATTCAGTATTTTTGGGCTTGCTTCTCTCATTGAGAAGCACCAATCAAATTGAAGTAGACAGATAATGTAAACAGAGAGGAATCAGTTGACACCTAGAATGCATGTGTTATGCATTGTTTATCACCAAAAGACTTACTGTGATATTGGTTGAGAGATAAGAAAAACAATTAAGATTTATAATTTTCCTGAAAGATGTTGCTGCAGTCAGCCCGCAAGATATCAAATGAAATTTGTCGGGTCCAACGGTAACAAGTTGACACAGGACCCCTGACTTTGTGTGGATGATTAATATTTACTCCTTGGAATGTTTAGGGACTCAGAATACCAATGTAAACATG
This sequence comes from Saccostrea echinata, assembly GCF_033153115.1. Lineage (NCBI taxonomy): Eukaryota > Metazoa > Mollusca > Bivalvia > Ostreida > Ostreidae > Saccostrea > Saccostrea echinata. The sequence goes on from NW_026889772.1 coordinate 9,129,962, forward strand.
GTAAATAAAAAATGTTGATAGTAAAATAAAAAAAAAGAATAATTGTGTAATAATCATACACATTCCTAAACTTGAGATGAGAGAACTTTTTCTTTTAGTGTTAAATATTTGTCTGCAAAATAATGCCAAAGTGTACACCTGAATCCCACAGACTTTTTTTCAGAATGTTAAATTTTATTATTTTAGATTTTGTATGATTATGTAGAGAAAACATATGCAGCGTATATGGAGGGATATGACACCTTTGAAGATTATGATGAACATCTTTCTCATCATCTTAGTAAGGAATCTAATACTTCTGTATTAGGTCTAGTTTTAAACATGGTACCTTTCTCTCTTAAAAAATGTTTAAGGGGGAAAAACCCACTTCAGAATATATGACTGGATTGCAGGATATTAACAATTTGACGATATGAAATTTTGATTGCTTTGATCAGTTTGAAGTCACATGTACATGTATCAATTCAAATTCATTGACATCACTTGAAAACCTACAATATATGGTACTGTAGTGCTGTCAGTTTAGGGCAGACCTCTTTTTTTCAAACATCTGTTTACCAAAAAAGGGGAGGGGGATTATCCAGAGAATAAAAAAAATTACTCTTTTTTTTTCCAGGGTATTGCTGAATGTTTCTGATACATGTGCATTTTTTTTCTTTTCAAAAATATTGTCTTTCATGCTACTGAAAAATTTATATTAGGTATTGATAAATAAATCTCTTAAATAAGAGTAAGGCCAAACAAAAAAATATGTGTGGTTCCGGTTACACTTCCAAAAAAATTAGGGTAGGTAGGTAGGGATTTTTTTTTTTTTTTTTTTTTTTTTTTTTTTTAACAAAATGATTTTCTTAATTTTTTATAAATAATACCTATCACTGCTTTGCAAATGGCATTTAGATGTGGTGTGATAATATGCTAGTCAATATTGGTAGTGGACACCTACATGCAAGCTTGCTGTGGATTTTACACTATTAAACACTTGCACTATGTTTTGTAAGGAGGCCGTCATTGCTGAAACTAAAACTTAAACTGGAGCCATTGATGGAAATTGGGGGAATTTCCGGAAAAAATATGAAAATTGCAAAAAAAAAAGTTTAGGGTCGGGGGTATAAAATAAGGAAGGTCGGGTAACCGGAACCACACATATTTTTTTATTTGGCCTAATGAATCCCTGAGCTTTAAGTTAATTACAAAAACCAACTGTATAAATACATGTACATACATGTATTTGCTATGTCAATCATATATAAATAAAGTATAAATGCTAAATTAATGGATATTTATTTTATGAAATATAAGTTTCTATTGTTGACATTATAGGTATTGCTCATAGATGCTGGCTATGCTTGTATAACTATTTTCTGTTGTTGTATGAATAATTTGTTTCTCCAAGGTCAAAAACTTTATGGTATAAGTGATGGTTTAGAAAACTTGGATGGTGAAAACAAGCAACTGGAAAAAGAGTTAGAAGCTATGGAAGAAGAAATTCAAGGATCTCAGGTAGTCTAAAACATATTTACATACTGTAAACAAACTATTATTCATGTCATCTTTTATTTGTGATTAGTCCATTTGAAATCAACCCACGACGATTAATTTTTCGCGACTGAGGAAACATTCTCTACAAATACAAAGCAAAATACATGTAAATGGTTCGTGGCGATTAATACTCGCGAGTTAAAGTAGGTCACGAAACTTGTGGATATTTCTCGCACGCGAATAAAAGTTGGTTTACAGTATTTTACCAGAATGAACTCATAATACTCCGATTTGCAGCAGCACTAAAGTGCAATCAAAATTTCAGGATTGTTTTTTAGCTCTTCTGAGCCAAAGGCTGAAAAAGCTAATGCTATGGCCATTTTAAAGCATTTTAGAGGCATAATTTGGACATTTTAAGGCCTATGATCATAAAACTTTGTAAGTTGATGCATATTGGGTTCTCAAAAAACGTCAACTGAAAAGTAGGTCACCGTGACCTACTTTCAATTTATATGACTATAATTAAATATTTTAGGTACTAACTGGCTTAGAATGATCAAACTTTGTCAGTTGATGCATCTTGGGTCTTCGGTGTAGGTTTACTGAAAAATAAGTCACCACAACCTACTTTTGAACATTTATGGCTGTAATTAAATATTTTGGGTACTAATTGGCTTAGAATCAATAAACTTTGTCAGTTGATGCATTTTGGGTCCTTCAGAGTAAGTCATCTGAAAAGTAGGTCACCGTGACCTACTTTTGAAAATTTATGGCTTTAATTAAATATTTCAGGAACTAATTGGCTTAGAATCATCAAACTTTTTTCAGTTGATGCATCTTGGGTCTGCAGAGCTAGTCTACTGAAAAGGAGGTCACTGTGACCTATTTTTTGAAATTTTATGGCTTTATTTAAATATATCAGGTACTTCTTGGCTTAGAATCATCAAACTTTGTCAGTTGATGCATCTTGGGTCCTCAAAGTATGTCATCTGAAAAGTAGGTCACTGTGACCTACTTTTGAAATTTTATGGTTATAATTTTAAAAATATTTTAGGTATTAATTGGCTTAGAATCATCAAACTTAATTGATGCATCTTAGTCACATCAGCTTGAAGTTAAATGATGCCACTGATTTTAAATAGAAGACTATACGGTGATTTTGGATAATAATGTGTGCATTTCATTTCCAGGACCATAGTTTCATGAAAAATTGTCCATGGCTGTAATTTGCAATACTTAAGGATTGGTTGAGTGATATCAGTAGAGTCTAGCCACACCTTAAAAAAATCACGATTTTTTAATGTTACAATAGGTCAATGGGATGTGAGTATTCAATTAATAGTTCCTTGGGCTAGAGTGGGGCCACACAGGATAAAAATTTTAATTAGGAATCAATAAGGGAAAAAAATGGATGAAGAACAATAGAGCCACAAACAGTCATATGCAAGTTTCAAATTTGTTCAAGTCATGACCCGTGGGGCCGGAGTGTGACCACAGTAGAATGCTTAAATCTTATATACATGTACATGTAATAGTTAGAGAGAATCTTCAGAAATCTTAATCTTAAGAAAAGCAGGGCTACATAATGTTAACAATATATCAGACCTAAAAAATACTAATTATAAAAGCATCCCCTTGCAGTTTAGAATAAGTTTTGTTCAAATCATGGTCCCTGGCCAGGTTTGGGCCACTTTATCGAGTCATATAAAAAGTTTTTATGATGTATATATTTCTGATTTGTAGAAAAAAATCTTTAGAAAATTTTCTCAAGAACAGCAGATCTGCAAGCTGTACTAACAAGAATTTGGTATTGTTTTATTAGACATTTACTGACAAGTTAAACATGAGTCACACTGTCAGTCTCTACTTCGACAAAATTCAAGAAAGGTAATACACTGTACTTTATTTTGATTCATAATCTTCAGGAAAAACTGATAAAAATGAAAGAAGAGGAAGTCAGTTTAAAAGAAAATGATGAGAAAATGGTCAAATACCTGAGTGAAATGGAGGATTATATAGAGAGCCAAGAAAGAAACATACATAAGGTGGAGGAAGAATTGGAAACACTAGGTATTGTTTGATATGATTACACTAGGTATTGTTTGATCTGAGTATACTAAGTATTGTTTTATCTGATCTAGGTATTGTTTGATCTGATTACACTAGGTATTGTTTGATCTGATTACACTAGGTATTGTGTGATCTGATTACACTAGGTATTGTTTGATCTGATTACACTAGGTATTATCATGATTATTTTATCTGATTACACTAGGTATTGTTTGATCTGATCTAGGTATTGTGTGATCTGATTACACTAGGTATTGTTTGATCTGATCTAGGTATTGTTTGATCTGATTACACTAGGTATTGTTTGATCTGATCTAGGTATTGTTGGATCTGATTACACTAGGTCTTGTTTTATCTGATTATACTAGGTATTGTTTTATCTGATTACACTAGATATTGTTTGATCTGATTTCACTAGGTATTGTTTTATCTGATTACACTAGGTATTGTTTGATCTGATTACACTATGTATTGTTTAATCTGATTACACTAGGTATTGTTTGATCTGATTATACTAGGTATTGTTTGATCTGATTACACTATGTATTGTTTAATCTGATTACACTAGGTATTGTTTGATCTGATTATACTAGGTATTGTTTGATCTGATTACGCTAGGTGTTATTTTATCTGATTACACTAGGTATTGTTTTTTTATTATTATTACACTAGGTTTTGTTTTATTTTATTACACTAGGTATTGTTTTATCTGATTACACTAGGTATTGTTTGATCTGATTACACTAAGTATTGTTTGATCTGATTACACTAAGTATTGTTTGATCTGATAATACTAGGTATTGTTTGATCTGAATATACTAGGTATTGTTTGATCTGATTATACTAGGTTTTGTTTGATCTGATTACACTAGGTATTGTTTGATCTGATTATACTAGGTATTGTGTGATCTGATTACGCTAGGTGTTATTTTATCTAGGTATTGTTTTTTTTTTTATTATTACACTAGGTTTTGTTTTATTTTATTACACTAGGTATTGTTTGATCTGATTACACTAGGTATTGTTTGACCTGATTACACTAGGTATTGTTTGATCTGATTATAATAGGTATTGTTTGATCTGATTACACTAGGTATTGTTTGATCTGATTACGCTGGGTATTGTTTGATCTGATTACACGAGGTATTGTTTGACCTGATTACACTAGGTATTGTTTGACCTGATTACACTAGTTATTCTTTGATCTGATTACACTAGGTATTGTTTGATCTGATTACACTAGGTATTGTTTGATCTGATTACACTAGGTATTATTTTATCTGATTACACTAGGTATTGTTTGATGTGATTACGCTAGGTATAGTTTGATCTGATTACATTAGGTATTGTTTGATCTGATTATAATAGGTATTGTTTGATCTGATTATACTAGATATTGTTTGATCTGATTACACTAGGTATTGTTTGATCTGATTACACTAGGTTTTGTTTGATCTGATTACACTAGGTTTTTATGCCCCGCCATGAATATGGCCGGGGCATATAGTGTTTGTCATGTCCGTCTTCCGTCCTTCCGTCCTTCTGTCCTTCCGTCCTTCCGTCTGTCCTTCCGTCACACTTTACGTTTAGCTCTGTTCAAAGCTCAGTTTCAAAGAAACTATCCAAGATATTTTTATCAAACTTCATATGCTGATAGATATTGATGAGGGCTATGCAACTGCGTCAACATTTTTTGACCTTGACCTTTCCTTTGACCTTGACCTCACTTTTCTTAAATTAGTGTTTAGCTCAGTTTTAAAGATACCATTCAAGATAGTGTAATCAAACTTCATATGTTGATACATACTGATGTAAGCTATTCAATTGCATCAACATTTTTTTGACCTTGACCTTTATTTTGACCTTGACCTCACTTTTCTTAAATTAATGTTTAGCTCTGTTTTATTGAAACCATTCAAGATATTTTTAAGAAACTTCATATGCTGATACATACTGATGAGAGCTATTCAACTGCATCAATATTTTTTACCTTGACCTTTCCTTTGACCTTGACCTCACTTTTCTTAAATAAGTTTTTAGCTCAGTTTTAAAGATATCATTCAAGATAGTGTTATCAAACTTCATATGCTGATACATACTGATGAGAGCTATTCAACTGCATCAACATTTTTTGACCTTGACCTTTCCTTTGACCTTGACCTCACTTTTCTTAAATTAGTGTCAAACTTCATATGCTGATACATACTGATGAGAGCTATTCAACTGCAGCAATATTTTTTGACCTTGACCTTTCCTTTGACCTTGACCTCACTTTTCTTAAATTAGTGTTTAACTCAGTTTTAAAGAAACCATTTATAATATTTTCATCAATTTTCATATGTTAATACATACTGATGTAACCTTTTCAACTGCATCAACATTTTTTGACCTTGACCTTTCCTTTGACCTTGACCTCACTTTTCTTAAATTAGTGTCAAACTTCATATGCTGATACATACTGATGAGAGCTATTCAACTGCATCAATATTTTTTTACCTTGACCTTTCCTTTGACCTTGACCTCACTTTTCTTAAATTAGTGTTTAGCTCAGTTTTAAAGAAACCATTCATAATATTTTCATCAAACTTCATATGCTAATACATACTGATGTGACCTTTTCAACTACATCAACATTTTTTGATCTTGACCTTTCCTTTGATCTTGGCCTCACTTTTCTTAAATTAGTTTCTGAATCAAACGTCATATGCTGATACATACTGATGTAAGCTATTCAACTGCAGCAATATTTTTTGACCTTGACCTTTCCTTTGACCTTGACCTCACTTTTCTCAATTTGTGTTAAAATGTTGCATTACTAATATACCCTTGGCGGGGCATTCATGTCCTATGGACATATTTCTAGTGTTTGATCTGATTATACTAGGTATTGTTTGATCTTAGTGTTAAATCTAGACCCCAAAAAGGGCATGGTAATCCAAAAATCAAAATTGCACTTTATGTCGCGACAAGTTTTCATGGGGGCACTCTTCAACGTGCCTTTGAAATTAAACTTTTACTTTATGTACTTTAATTATTATTATACTAAAATCTTTACACAAGTAATTAAAAGGTAATGAAATTTATAAATCTGTTTTCAATTATTCTTTTTTAAAAAAGAAAAACAACATAATACAATTCACACACTGACATGACTATTAAAAAATATATATTTACATTTAATTTTTCAACAAGGAATTAGATATTAGGTTAGTTTAAAAACCATTATAGGTGTGAATCTAGCTGTTGCATGCACCAAGAATTATCAGTTGGAGGCATCCCATGATTTTTTCCTGTTTGGATAGTGTTATTGGTGTATGACATGCAAAACACAAATTTTTTTTTTCCCCAAATGGGGGGGGGGGGGGTTTACTTAGAAAATAATTGTTATGGGCAGTTTCTTTATTTGGAAAATAATCTATCAATATTATCAAGTGAAAATTTTGATCTAAACAAAAAAAAAATAATAATAATAATAAAACTTTAATGAAATGAATCTCGTTAAATACTTTTTATTGACCCTCAGGGTTTCAATTCTAAAGAACAAAACATCATTCAAAGAAATGCTCTTCATACTTTGTTGATTCCAAGCCCATTTCTCATATAATATCCAGTTTTGGTGCAATACAAGTTGAGTTTATTCAGATTAAATGACTGTTTTACACTTTTCATCAGCAGCTATTTTTTTCCCCTACTTTCGGTTAAAAAAAAACGATTCTGTCTTAGTATATTTAATTCACAAGTTCATCTGTCTTAGACATTGTGCTAATTCTTGTATATTCAATGCAATGAAATGATGTTTTTCTCATGTTATCTCCTATACCCTAACAGCCTGAGGCATGTTACCTGGCCAGGTGGCTGTGCATTCAAGCGAGAAGTAATTTCCTGCCGTGAATTCACACCTTTTGAGTACACATTAGATAAACAAAAGGGCTAATCAGCATGCACTGAATAAACAGAGCAGCTAGTCAATCTCCACTGTTGGGCATATTATTTATTTTTGGCAAGTAGAAAAAGGGCATGGCGCTGGAAAAATGGGCATGGTGCCGAGGAAAAGGGGCATGGCGCCGCGCCATACTAGTTTGCTTTAGATTTAACACTAGATCTGATTACACTAGGTATTGTTTGATCTGATTACACTAGGTATTGTTTGATCTGATTACACTAGGTATTGTTTGATCTGATTACACTAGGTATTGTTTGATCTGATTACACTAGGTATTGTTTGATCTGATTACACTATGTTTTGTTTGATCTGATTACACTAGGTTTTGTTTGATCTGATCTAGGTATTGTTTGATCTGATTACACTAGGTATTATTTTATCTGATTACGCTAGGTATTGTTTGATCTGATTACACTAGGTATTGTTTGATCAGATTACACTAGGTATTGTTTGATCTGATTATACTTTACTTGGTATTGTTTGATCTGATTACACTAGGTATTGTTTGATCTGATTACACTAGGTATTGTGTGATCTGATTACACTAGGTATTGTTTGATCTGATTACACTAGGTATTATTTTATCTGATTACACTAGGTATTGTTTGATCTGATTATACTTTACTGGGTATTGTTTGATCTGATTACACTAGGTATTGTTTGATCTGATTACACTAGGTATTGTGTGATCTGATTACACTAGGTATTGTTTGATCTGATTACACTAGGTATTATTTTATCTGATTACACTAGGTATTGTTTGATCTGATTATACTTTACTGGGTATTGTTTTATCTGATTACACTAGGTATTGTTTGATCTGATTACACTAGGTATTGTTTGATTTGATTACACTAGGTGTTGTTTTATTACACTAGTTTTTGTTTTATCTGATTACATTAGGGTCTGTTTGATTTAATTGCACTAGGGTCTGACAACAATGGTCTGACTAACTATGTAGTGCATATTTTATTGTATTTTGATATTGTGTATAGTTACATATAAATTCACTTATTTTAGCAGGATCCATATTTTGAGGCATTTGGAAAATTTTTCATTTGCATTGCTAATTAATAAATAATTATGATTTTGTATGAACATGAAACATACATATTTTAAAATAGTAATTTATGGTGTGCCAGATAATTCATAAACATTTCTGCTATATTTTCAGTACACTTATAAAAAGCGATCATAAATTACACAAAGAGCAATTTATAAATGAATATTAATTTCAGTGCATTCATAATGTAAGTTTCAGTTCACAAAATGTATATGGAAAATGACAGAGTAAGATAATTGTCTTTTGAAGTTGCGGATTTAAACAGCATCAAGGCCAAAAACCAGGAGAAGCAGCAGATCTTTGAGTCCCAGGAATTCAGCCCTGAAGATATTGAACGAATTAAAATCAATAGGAAGGACATGTTACGTCAGATTGATGATGCAGAGGCCAGAGTGTCCAGTATTGACCAAGAGATCTGGTCAGAGGAAATGAAAGCCTCAAAAATGCTAGAAAGGGTAGCTATAAATATAACTACAATTATGCAGATCAAAAAGTATGAATTTTATTTTTAAGATGCACAACATGGCATAATGAACTTTAATTTTCCTTTCTATTTAATAAAATTTTCCTCTGTTAACATTTTCAAGTACTATCTTCATAAGGCCCAAGAAATTAATCTTAAGTTTCTCTGGCCAAAAATTTCAAAATTGAATGCAGCAGGAATGTTTTCTTGGACTTGAACAATAAGAAAAAATGAGTTATTCCCCTTTTCACTATGTGAATAAAATTGATCAGTGTTAAAAGTAATGTAGAGTGAACATGCAATCATGGTTGTTTGAATGTTTTATTCAAATATGAGTTGATAAGATTTGTACTAATTACACCTGGAAGTTCAGATTGATTCATTAATGTTTTTATAAGAAATGGTTGTGCATCCACCTCATTCAATATTATCTAGTAATGTTTTCACATTGCTTTAAGAGTAAATCAAGACAATTGTTTTATAGGTAGAATCTTCCTGTAATGAATACAATGATCTGGCTCAGCAACTAAAGCTGATACCAACATCAGCACAGTACGCCTGCGGTGTGGATTACGAACTGTCATCCTGTTACAACGCCAGGAATAAATTCACAGAAGTTGTCAAGGTACATAATTGATCACTGTGTTAGTTAATCGTGCTGTCTATGTGACATAGAAGACATGTAGGGACCAAACTTGTTACAAGATAAGAAAACATCAAAATACATGATTCTGTAAACATGTGAAACTTAAAAAGAAGTATTTTACAAGTCCAAGTGCAACTTTTCTTACATTGTTATCAATACAAACCAGTCAGTCATTCAAGACTATTTGTTCACTGTTTATAATGTAGCAAACCAAAACAAAACTCAAGACATTAAGATAATTTTGTGAATTTTATTAAATCTGACTTACATGAATGTGTATCTATCAGTGATGATTCAGTTCCAATATTTAGCAGAATTCCGGTAACTTGAATCTAAGAACCCGATATTGACAAGTGTTTTCAAATATTTCAGTACTTTCTATAATGCAGTGATCAGTTTCCCCTTTTGTCCAGGTAAAAAATTCAAGTTATTAAGTCTGTGTTTTGATCTAGTCTGCATCATCCAGATATTGCTTTTATCTCCAAGTAAGGTAAACACAAACCTTGGACTTCCTTACAGTGGTGTGGTGGTTCATTCAGGTTAGGATGTAAAAGTTGTTGTTTAAACCTATTTTTGGCTTGCTAAAGCCTATATTTCATCAGCCCCTTGACCCCTGACCTATTTTATATATTTTGGCCAATTCACAGAATTATCACTGATCTATGTAATGTATAATGTACATGTATATTACGGATGGCAATTGAATACAGAATTGCTAATCGGTTAACCGCAACACATTCCAACTGATTAACCGGTTAATCGTATCAAAATACACATTTCCATGACTTTTTTTCAAGAACCTCTTCTTACAAACACAAGAAGGCTAAAAAAAGACATTAAAATTTAGAAACATTCTGTTAATCTTGATCAGGGATCTACATGTAAATATATTTATTTCAATTTCAATCGAGAAAAAAAAAAGAAATAAAAAAATAAAGAAAACCCATGAAACGTGCCTGAGAAATCAGACATAGATAATTTTCCAGAGCAGATGTCACACAAGTCCATACTGCATTGTTACCATAATCAAAATTAAATTGGAACTTCCACTTACCGTAATTTACACTGTTTGTCTAAAATATAATTTGACGGATAACTGCAAAAGATAATCATACCAATTCACATTGCTCATATATGATTTATTTAATTATAATATAATTAAAGAATAACAGGACAGTCAGGGTATCGACATATTGTTTAAACAGTAATTATCACTTCACAAACTGATCAATTACCCTGTGATCTCAATCCGGCGAGCCATAATTACCACTAAGTCAGCTAAAATAGATAGGTTAAAACGCTAAATTATCAATATTTATGCAGAGATTTCTTTTTAAAAAAATGAATTGTAAGAAAATTGCATTCAAAATAACAAACTTTATTTTTTTGATAAACATATACATGTATATGTACATTGATCTACTCTAAATGAAAAATTTCTTAAGCTTCAAGAATTTAGATTTATTGGTGTCATTGATTGGATCATTTACATTGTACATGTACATCATACTTATATTAACATGTACAGTGTATATGGTGACTAAGTATAGGAATATACTTGGTTGAAATTCTTCTAACCAGGTGTTAGCCTGTAATCAGATTTTAATTTGACTGTGTGACCAATAGCAAAATTTACATTGTAATTTAATTCCCTGAGCAAGTAATGGATTTTATTTTTGTAGCCAGCACTGCAGTCTTTGAAAAAGCAATGGGCAGAAACAATGCATGAAAAATCCAAGGAGCTCATGACTGAAAAAGATGTCTTTGAGCAGGTACAGTACCGGGTACTTAAAATGTTTTAACAAGTACAATACTTGAATGTCTTTGAGCAATGTTCATATTTCTCTAAGTAGTACAGTACTTACATGTCAGAGCAGATACTGTACTAACACATCTCTGAGTAGGTACAGTACATGTCATTGAATGGATACAGTACTCGCACATCTTTAAGTAGGTACAGTACTTACATGTCATTGAATGGATACAGTACTCGCACATCTTTAAGTAGGTACAGTATTTACATGTCATTGAATGGATACAGTACTCGCACATCTTTAAGTAGGTACAGTACTTACATGTTATTGAGTGGATACAATACTTGCATGTCCTTGAGTAGGTACAGATGCCATACAGTACTTATTATTCACACTGCAGGTACATATTGTTTTTTATGTAACACAGCTTGCCAAGAGTCTTTGAAAGACTTTTTAGCTCACCTGAGCCAAAGGCTCTTTGGCTCAAGTAATTTTTTTTTTCTGATTGAAGGGTGTCCAGCATCCATCTGTTGTTTGTAAACTTTTCACATTTTTCGACTTCTTCTCAAGAACCACTTGTCTGATTTCAACCATACTTGTTACAAAGCATCGTTGGGTGAAGGGGATTTAAGTTTTTTTCAAATGAACAGTCACACCCTCCTCCAAGGGGAGATAATTAAGAATTCGAGAAAATTTAATGGCTTGTTTTAAATATTTTCTTAATAACCACTTGGCCAGAAAAGATGAAACTTATGTGAAAGCCTCATTACAAAGTTTAGATTCAATTTTATTCATAACAATGAGCCCTATGTGGGGCCACAATATGTGATCAAAGTTTTACAATGGAATTTATTATACCTCTACTGTTATTAATCTATGTAAAATGAATACCATAAAACTGTTTATTTCCCTAGGGTGGGGCTGTAACAAGGGATCAAAGTTTTACACTGAATTATATAGGAAAAATCTTCAAAAATCTTCTTCTCAAAAACCACTGGACCATAAAAGCTGAATCTTATGTGGCCCCAGGGGTAGGGTGGGGCCACAATAGGGAAACAAGGTTTACATTGAAATATATAGGAAAAATCTGTAAAAATCTTTTCTCAAGAACCACTGGACCAGGAAAGCTGAAACTGATGTGGAAGCTTCCTGAGGTAGTATAGATTGTAAATTGTTTATATCATTACCCCTGGGATCAGGTGGGGCCATTATAGGGATTATATAGGGAAAAATCTTTGAAACTCTACGAAAGTAAATCCATGATGAATCATATTAATGTGGAAGCATGTTCTGATAGTTTAGATCCATTTTAAATATTTACTCTCGCAACATTTTCAGATGTTTTTGGCACTGTTTTATAACATGACGTTGGCTTTCAGTTTGTATGTTCGTTGTGACCTTATAATATGTTGTTCGATGTTGTGTTGCTGTGCATTCAAATAAACATGACTGATGAAGGCCAGTAACATGGTCGAAATACATGTATTTCAAAAAAAAATTTTAAGTTTTGTAATATATATTAAACAAATCTGAAGTGCAACTTCATGTACATGTGTGTTTAGTAATTGCAACCCAGAAAATCTTCAGGTTTATAACATGTATAAGAAACTTTTATTTCAGAGTGTTGCTGATTGTATGGATTTAGAAAATGAATTAAAACTGAAAGAAAGTCAACTGAAGAGACTAGAAGAAGACCTAGAGTTCAAAAAGCAGGTCAGTTCTACATGTAACGAACAGTCGGCAGTTACTAAGTGGTTGTGTGTGTGTAATGACTGTAAATCAGTTTAATTTGTACACTTTAGTGCCAGTGAATGTTTTAAACCTTTTCTAACTCCTCTAAAGGTAACTTTGTCCTCTTTTAGTAATGTTATCTCCAATGTACTATTTACTTGTATCATATTCAATTCTACTTTCAGTATTGCATGAACGCTCAGATTGTATGAATTTAAATCATTGTATAGTGTTTGTTCTGTAATTTGTAGCATCAAAAACAAGAGTTAGGGATATACTTATATTACTACAGTACTTGAGTTTGGGATATATTTACTATAGTACTCTGGCTTTCAAAATACATGTATCTCCAATATATCTCCATTTTGGAAATTCTGTAATCTTATATACATGTCAAATCTGATCCTTCTAGTTTTTTCTCCCCAGAAGTATTTACATGTATATATCAGGGTTTTTTTTCTTGGCAATTGTGCTGATGCTATATATGTCGCAAAAATGCTTGATAGCACAAAGAGACATGTACAGGGTAAACACTCCTTAAGAATCAGCTATCTGCCAAATTGACCACTTCAATTGATAAAAATTGGCTTCGAAATCAAAATTCAAATTTTAATTGTTGTAAGGTCCATAGAGATTTGTTAATAAACCTCAACCCAAAGCCTGTTACAATTGATCTCTAACCCTTTACTTTGAAATGAAGGGAAAACACTGGGTAAAATGATGGGTCAATAGAGTGATTCAGTGACATTGTTACCTTTAAAAAGAACTTTTGGAACATTTTTATGCCCACGGATCGAAAGATCCCGGGGGTATATTGTTTTTGTCCTGTCTGTCTGTTTGTCTGTTTATCTGTTTGTCTGTTTGTCTGTCTGTCAACTTTAACCTTGCCCATAACTTTTGATTGGTTGCAGCTATGACTTTCATATTTCACATGTGTATTCCTTGTGACAAGACCTTTCTTTGGGTACCATCATATTTGACCTTGACCTTGGAGTTTGACCCACTTTTGCAGAATTTTATGAGACTTTAACCTTGGCCATAACTTCTGAACAGTTGGTGCTTGGGGTTTCAAACTTCACATGTGTATTGTTTTAGACAAGGCCTTCCTTTGGATACCAACAACTTTGACCTTGACCTTGATGATTTACTTACTTTTAAAAAACTTTAACCTTTGCCATTACTTTTGAACAGTTGCAGCAAGGGCTTTCAAATTTAACATTTTTTTATCTTTTGGCCTGGATTTTGACTTGCATTTGAGAAACTTTAACCTTCGCCATAAGCTGCCATAGGGGGGCATCAGTGTTTCACAAACACATCTTGTTACCTCTTTTTCTGAAACTGCAGAATGGGCTTTAAACAATTTTGAAACAAAATTCGTATTAGTCCTATACATTAAAGTCAAGATCTAGTAAATGAGAGGTGCCTACAGATTTTTCAAATTTGAGAAACGAGTTCTTTTAATGATTCTTCACAAATATAGCTTGGTAAAATAAGGTGTATCGGGACATAATTTTTAGGTAAATTCAATGAAAAACATATTCAAAACTGTCATTTTCAATGAAAAATGAAGAGAGTCAGTTATGATTTTTGGAGTTTTTTCCCATCTCAGAAGAAGGAATGTATTAATATTGCCCACAGCCTCTCAGAAAGCAATTTTTCATATCTTTTTGACCTCTACTTTAAAATGATATTAAAGGATCATTCTCTATAAGGCCATTTTGCGGCCTACAATGACTTCAAATTTTCAAATAGTATTTTTTCCCTTAAAAACTGCATGAGTCAGTAGGCTAATGTTCCAATTTAATGATAAATGTTGATTGGTTAATGATACAAAAGTATTTGTTATGATATAGGGTCACAAAGTAAGGTACTATCGGTCCGTATTAGCATTAGGGTAATGGGAAAACTCAAGAGGGTTGGTGTGTTAGGTAACTCCTACACATGTCATAACCACCTTTAACCAACACCAAAATTTGCATGTAAACTTCTTATGAACATAAAAAGTGACTACCAAATTATCAACTTGGTTAAAGGTGGTTATGACATGTAAATAAAAACTTTTCGCTTCATTTTTACGATATTTGCAGGAAAAGCTAACTACTTACAATGAAGGATATCAGCTTATGTAGATTATTTCTTATTATAAACTTCCACTTAGAGTACATGTTTCTATTGATTTACTAAGAATTAATATAAGCCATGCATGTTTACTCAAAAAAGGTAAACTTTTTACTTAAAAAATCTAAAATCAAAGGACTGAAATGACTGGTTGTTATGAAATTACGTGAATACAAGTCTCATTGAACTATCTGCTAGAAATAAAGAAATTTTTTTATAGACTATAAGACATGAATATAAGTTACTTATTATAATTATATTTTTTATAAGGATAGTTTAGTTTATCTATGCTACTTCTTTGTATTTGTATTTCCTTAGGAGTACTGCATATTTGTTATTAATTCTAGAAATGATAAAAGCTATTTTTAGCTCACCTCGACGAAGTCGAGATGAGCTTATGCTATACCCCCGGCGTCGGCGTTAGCGTCGGCGTCCTGGTTAAAGTTTTAGGAGCAAGTTCCATTCCCAAGTAACTATAAGCCCTACCTGGACCAAACTTGCATGGATGATGCATCTAGGGATGGACACTTCCACACTTGCTTCATATGCTGGATCTGACCTAGATTTTCCAGATGAGTGACCAGGTTAAAGTTTTTGGAGCAGGTCCATTCCCAAGTAACTCTAAGCCCTACCTGGACCAAACTTGCATGGATGATGCATCTAGGGATGTACACTAACAAACCTGCTTCGGATGCTGGATCAGACCTAGATTTTCCACATGAGTGAATTTTAGCAATATTTTAACTAAATTAGCATGGATGCTGTATCTAGGGATGAACACTTCCAGACTTTCTTTGGATTCTGAATCCGACTTACATTTTCTAGATGAGTGACCAGGATAATTTTTTTTTGGATTAGCTATATAAAATTATGGCCTGTTGTGATTAAACTTGCATAGATGGTGCATTCAAGGATGAAACTTCCAGACTTGCTTTGGATGTTGGAACTGACCAAAATTTTCTTGATTAGTAAACGGTTTTTTGAGCAGGTCTATTTCCAAGTAACAATAAGTCCTACTTAAACCAAACTTGCATGGATATTGATCTTGGGATGTACCCTAACTAGAAAAAAAATATGATGTGAAATTTGCCTTACTTATAGATAACATTCGTCGAGTTGAGCTTCGTAATCTTTGATTACCTATGTTTGTTGTAGCGGGAAGATGCATTTGCTATTTGTGTTATAAACTTAATTTTTCTATGGGTACACATGTAACTTTTATAGATAGAGAATTACTGATGGGATGGTTTCATGATGGAAATTCTCGCCTCGACCTTTTAGAAGGACACTTTTCCGTATGAGTGACATAGGATCCATGTATTTTGTTAACTGGGTGTTGAGAGGACTCAATCTATTCATCACACTTCTTTGGTAGCATCAATATAAGTTATGAGAACAGTAGTTCTGTCTTAGAAAATAAAACGCCAAGGAGGAAAGGGGTTCCTAAATGTCACGTGATTGATAATTGAATGTTGCTTTACGCCATTTTAGAATTTTTCACCCAGATAAAGAGATCATCCACTTAAGGTGAAGTGTCACAATTTTGATTTATGCATGGTTTCAGTATTGACCAACACCTACCGTGGGACAGGACCTCCTTCTTTAAGATAATATCCAAGAGACCCATGACTTTTACTTTCAATGCTGAGGACTTAGCAAAGGAACTGTCACTACCCTTGTTAAACACCTTAGTTCTTGACGCAGCACGGAAAGAGAATTTGATTCTCAGGTTTCAAGAGTGCGAAAGGAGTGTCATCTCTTACGGTCCATTTTGTACCTGGGATGTTGTAGAACTCTGTTAGTCCATGGATATACTAAAACTTCTGATATGCGTAGTGGAAGGAACTGTTGAAAATCTACTCCATTTTATGGAGTGCCGTGGGGGGGGGGGGGGGGGGGGGCTCGACTTTTATACATACATTTGTGTATTATAGTTAAGATAGCATTTTAAATTAAATATATTGTTTTACATGCGTAATTAAATTGAATCAAATCAACTCTTACGATGTTTTTTCATTTTACGTCGATATATATATTTTTAATACAACCGTTCTGAGTTTTATGTACTGACCATTAACATGTACTTGCATTAATATTTTCATCCTGTAAATTAATGAATTCTTAATTTTTTTTGCAAATGTAGACTATATTTTATAAATTACAACTTAATTTTGATTTAATCACAAACAAAATTCATTCATTGCTTTAAACATTTGATACACAACTTTTATAGTTCAAAAGAAACTTAGAAATCTCATTTCTTGCATGGGCATTTTATGCGTAAAATAGGTACCACATCTATAGAAACAATACACAAGTACAATATAAACATATATAAAATAATACTTTTAATTAAATGCTAATTAAACATTTTTCAACATCGTACGAGGTGCATTTTGTAAAGATTTACATTCAAAATATGCAAAATGTGAATGCATCAAAATTCTTGCCATAAAAAAATATCTTTAGCCTTAAATTAAACAATCTTTGCTTTTATTACTTAAGTCTGATATGTTCCGACATAAATAAACAATTTTTGATCATTTACATCTAGAAACATGCATGAAAACTTGATGTAAATAGACCTACCCTCAATTTTTCTTTACTTGACGGCCGTTTGTGATCTTTAAATCACACGACTTAGGTGATTGATGTTGAAAAACAAACATCAAAATCATGAAATATAATGATTAAAGTTGCATAAAATCACATTTTTAAGTGATTTTATCGTAGGCCGGAAAATGGCCTTATAGAGAATCATCCTTTAATATAGGTATTTGGGTTATTTTTGACAGGATTTCAAACTGAATTCCATGAGAATGCTTCTTTTTCTGCATAATTCTATTACATGTACAGCCATAAAATTAAGTTGAAATCAATTATGATGTCATAATTGATCTAGCACCAAAAAGACAGTGTAAACTCATTTACTAGATCTTGACCTTAAGGAGATCAAAAGTAATTCAATATAGCTATAAGTACAGTACGTAAGACATTATTTTGTCCTATAACAATGCTGCTTCAGTGTTATGATTTTTTAAGGTAAAACTAAAGTTTTATTTTATACAATACAGGTGCACCAAAAAGAGTTTCAAAAACTACAAGAAGAGAAAGAGGGTTTAGAGAAGGAGTTATCCCAGATGAAATTTTCCTCTAATAAGACACTAGCTGAAGGACAGATGGAGTTAAGGGAAATTCAGAAAAGGTTTGCAGAGGTTCTTTTATATTTTTCGCCATTTCTATTCCTAGTCAAATTTCTAGACTTAAATTATATGACATAATCTTAGGTTTAAAAAAAATCACAACATAACAAAAATTCATTTTTAAAGGTGGGGCTGTCCTTAGATTCAAATAACATGTGATGTCTTCTAATATTAAGAATGGCAAAAATTTAAAATTACCCAGCCAGTTCACAGAACATTTCTGCAGTATTTTCATATGGACTTGTCATATGCCATATGCACAGTAATTGTACAGAGCACATTGAATAAGACTGTAATATTTTTTCTCATTCAGTATGGAGATTAAGATCAGATCCATGGAACATGATGGAGAGTTGTATGAGAGTTTCCTAAAAAATGCCCTTTCCAAGATGATTGACCACAAAGAGAGAGTAGAGGTAATATACACTGAATTCACTTTTGTATTCTAAGGCAATGATTTGTAATTTTGAATGGTTCAAAATTTTCCAGTTTTGTTTATCTTGCTTTACAATGCTGCTAAGCGCAAATTTTTGAAAGTATTGCATTTTCCACCAACATTCCACCAACACTGTCTGCTGTATATACAGTTATACATTCCAGTACATTCAGACGTACAAAAAGAGTACAAACATATGTACGAGGGGTTATCAAAACATCTGTGGACTGATGCAGTAAAATTAATATTATGTAGCCTGTGCTTACAAAATTTATAGGGAACATAAAACAACAAAAGTTTAAGAATTGTTGAAAATTTTAGCTTGATATGTTGATAATTTGCCAAATTATTATAAAATAAAAAAGACATTATATGATCACTGGGCGCTGTCACCATTTAGTCTGACAACGTCATTGTTTCTCCGTGTCCGTTCCCTCTACCTCATACTCTTATCTTGATGAGATTCCCTGGAGTTAAGTAAGGACTTAAACTCGTCTTGTTTATATGATTTTAAAATTTCATGAACAGCTGCTTTCAATGCATATAATATTTGTAAATTGATATATACATAGGAAAAGATCCTCACTTGATTATGCCAGTATGTTTAGCAATATCTACCACACATGATCGACTTCACTTTTCAACGTGACTGACTTCTGACACCCTGACTACAAATTGACATGAACTGTACATCTCTCATCTCTCTGAATCATTTTTGGCATTTGAAAACAAGTACTCTGGATGCATTTTATTTCTCTTTAGCCTGCTTAAACATTTCCTAGGTCTTTACCAGTTTTTCCAGGGGAGAAACTTGTTAAAAAAAGAAGGTTGAAAAAAGAAACCCAATCCCCTTTTTGAGGTCATTTTCAAGCCCTTAATTGTTTGAACATTTCATATTGAATTTACGATAAAATTTTATAGAACTTACAGAATGAGGTAAAACTTGCAAATTATGCAGAACAATTGTGTCATACCACATACCTGAATTAACAGGGTTTTTGGATGACAAATGCTCATATGAAAAGAGTTTTTCTCAGTTACACTCAGGCAGAAAAAAAAACATCATGTTCGAGGTAGTGCTTCGTGGACAAACCTTTGCTTACAAAAACATTAACAATTTATTAAAAAAAATAAAACTTATGATTTATGGTTTATTCTTTAGATAGAAAAGATGATGCCAACTAAATGTTTTAAAATTCATTGATGTACCTAAAA
The DNA here is from genome assembly GCF_033153115.1 of Saccostrea echinata. Classification (NCBI taxonomy): domain Eukaryota; kingdom Metazoa; phylum Mollusca; class Bivalvia; order Ostreida; family Ostreidae; genus Saccostrea; species Saccostrea echinata. The sequence continues at coordinate 9,150,083 of NW_026889772.1, forward strand.
CGGTTTTAATTTTATGGTGCTAGACCACGAACTTTTTTATAACCCCTCGTACATGTACATTCATTTGATAATTTTTTTTTTTATCCCAAGTAAATGTGCACATAGTAAGAAAGATAATAAATAGGGTTTGTTTTCACTTTTGTTTGTTTGTCTATTGGGAAATTACTTTTTATTGACAAATTTCACTGAAAAGTTTGGAAGGAATTGCGGCCGGAACAAGTTTAATTAACAAGGCAAGTCCAATTTGTCATTCAGGATTTTCTACTGTGAATTTTCTGGGTTATAGTTTTAATGTTTTTCATTAATACACAACAAAATTGCCACTTTTCTTAAGTATTAAGAATAAAATTAAAATATGTGAAAGCGCAAGGATGTGTCAATCCAACGCGTCCAGAAATTCAAAGTTTTGATAACTTCAAGATGAAATAAGATTTTATTATATTATAGTATGAAATGCTATAGCAACATATAAGTCATGAAATTATACAGAAAATTTGAGAAAATATTAACTTCAAATCTGTGTCCAAGCACCTTTAACAAGGTAGATGTTGTGTATGTAACCAAAAAAAAGTCTTTCTATGAATGAAAAGGCCATAACTCAATTTTCTTTTCAACTTGGAAAAAAAGAAAATTGAGTTATTTCCCTTTTGAATATGTCAAAAAAATCAATCAATGCGGCAGTGTTAAACCTAGTGCGGTAGTGCCTGAGAAACTAATTAATTTTTTGGCTAACCACCCATTTCATCTATCTACCGGTATTTATATGCCATCTTCACCAACTTTTTGTTATACATGTATTTCATTTTCACTCATCATATTTCATAAACGGTATGATATCATCATTCAAAGTATTTTACCTCTGTTACTATTATTTATAGGAAAATAAAAGAGATATTTAATTCTTTGCATGTTTTATTCATTTCTGGAGTTAAACTAAATTTTGAATACAAATATTAAGAAAATCATTGTAAAGTATTCTTCATATTGCTTACTGTGACGTAAATTCACCAAGTCCTTAAGTGTAAAATTATACTTGTAAATTATGTATTTTTGCTTATGTGTTTTACTGAAAGATATTTTTATTATTCAATTTTGACGTTACTAAATGAATTTTTTAAAAGTTTCAAAATACACATGTAATTGTAATCAACATTTCTCATTCCATTTTTCAGAGATTTTAATTATAACCTGCAATATTCTTCTTTTTAACTAAACCCATGTAGAATCCTGAACAGGCTGTTATTGTTATAAAGCCGATTTCTCTGGGCTCAAGTTTGACACAGTCTGTGCATATATTGAGAGCAATTGTGTTCATGGAGTTGTAAATGTAACTGCTAAAGGGAAAGAATAGAGCATGTGCAAATATCTGTACGTGACCATGAAGGCTGGAAATGATGCCTCAATAGAATTACATTCAAAATTTTACAAAAGAATATATGGGGGAATTTGTATAAGTGAAACCACAAAGATCAACAGGATTGCTATAAGTCAATTAAAAATATGGAAACATCCCTGAATAGAATGGATTCAAGTTTGTTCAGGTCATAGCTCGAGGCCAAGTCCAATAGGTACACTGGAATATGCATGTGTAGGAGCAAAGTTTAAAGAGCTTGTCAAGAACTGCTTTGTAATATATAAGTACAGTACATGTGTAATTATCCCAGGATAATGTATGCAGGAAAATATCCGCCCCTTTCATCTTCTTCCAGACTTCCCGAGTGGGCGAATTTAAAATGGGGCAAATTCAAAGGAGACAGCATTATCTCTTAAATGCAGCTGAATCTGGGCATATTTGTTCGCTAGTTTGAAAGGGCAAAAATAACCTGGAATACTTAACAGAAAGCATTCCCATTTGTTGCAGATTCAAGGTGACACCATAAGGGGGGTCCCAATTTTTCATAGGAACATGCTTTTTAAGAACAGCAGCACATTTATAGTAAATTAATATATACATGTAAGCATCTAGAAATTTTACTTATTTTTTTAAATATTTTTTTTAAATTTCTATTTTCTTTTATTTTACTTAGGAAATTTTGCAACACATGATTGAAAGACTTGAGGAGAGAATACAGAATGTGACAGGAGAAATAGGGGAATGCTGAAGGAAATTGCGTTTTTGTAAATAAAGACTTACAAAGACAAAGGGTATGATTGTAAATAAGAGAAGGAGAGAAAGAAAAAAAAGGTTGCTCAACTAAGGAGACAGTGAAGGATGGTGCTGTAACAGTTGAACAGTTTGCAGTGAAGATGATGAAAAGATGTTACAGGGAAGATGATGAAAAGATGTTAGTGTGAAGATGATGAAAAGATGTTAGTGTGAAGAGATCGTAAAGGAGGAGGGGTGGATGTTTGTGCTGTTTATCTTATTACAATGCATATTAAACAGAATACAACACTCCAGAATGGATACTGACATTTTTCTATAAAAAGTGACCTGTTTTATGATGTTACAAGTTGTAAGTGTATTGGATTGCATGTGTTTAATTAAATTATTGTTTGAACCAGTAAGTGTTGGCTTTTTCTTGATCAGAAACTAACTATTCATACTTGTACATTTATAATACTACAGTGAAACTTGTCTGATCCGGATGTTGTGTATTCCGAAATCTTGCCTTATATGATGTTAACTTTAAGGCCCATTCAGTAAAATGTTGTCTTATCTGCAATGTTGTCTTAGCCAGGCAATTTCTAAGGAACCAGTTGTGTCCGGATTAGACAAGTTTTACTGTATAATGATTAGACCTCATTGATATCTGTGCAGGACTCTCTTTGTAATTTCTTGTAATGGTTACTGCACCTAGCACTGTATGGTCACTCTATAAAAAACAGTTACAATGGAGACAAAAAATGTGTTCATATCATCTACAAGTTATTTCCCAGTTTACTTTAAATAACAACCAATTTTAATCTTGAATGATGTATTTTAATAATTCAATACATTTTCTTTTGCAAAAGCATATAAAATAATTTAGTACATACAACATTATATACAAAATTTAAAATACTGTATATCTTTTTAAATTCTTACATTTAGAAATTATGAATTAACTTCCTTAAATTTTCACAAACAATATCATCTACAAAATAGTTAAAGTGCATGATTCTGATGCATGACAATGAGTTTTGTTTATTCACACAAACCTTTGTTACCCAATTTTTTATGTGTGGAAAGACAGAAAGGCAAAGCACAAATACAGGAATATGTTAACTCTCTGATATTTAAGTAAAATGTAAACAAAGCACCATGGTCAACATTTCACAATGTTGAGATATGAGGTTTAAGTGGAACATGGTAAATGGACTCCTTCCGATACAGAGAACGTAGACTAATGCCCCCTCCCAGAAAAGGAAAAAAAAAACAACAGAATCAACTGAATACATGACTGTAACTGGTTTGTAACTCAACAGTATTGTATATTCAGTACAAGTCTTTTCCCAAATGTATTATATATGTAGATAGAGATAGAGTGCAAATAAATATACGTAGAAGATCAGTGTAGATCTGAATCTCTCTCATACTTTTTAGCCTGTTGAACATGAAGTGATTAACAGATGTTATGAGATTTTTCAAAACATACTCAACTACAAAACATACACACATGTACAGTAATGTACTGTGAAATCACAATGCATGATTTCACAGTGCATGTTTCCATGGTAGAAATTGCTTTTTTCTAAATAAATTTTGTACAACTTGAGACGCATCTTTTGCATATGAAACAATGAGTTTTTATAATGTTCCTCACTTAACCCCACCAAAACAAAATGTCAAGCAAAACCATCGGAACACTAGATAATGAATATTAATTATTTGTGCATAATAGTTTGACAATAAGAAAAAAAATTATCCATTGTTGGTTAAAGCTGTTATTGAATTGACTATGAATTTGCAAGCAACCTAAATAATATTTTGCGTAGTCGAAGCCAATTCATGTACATTTAAGGTGGTAATGGCTCAAAGCATTGACCAAAGAATCATGCTTATACACAATGTGATATGTAAAAATACAAATATATCTACAGTATTAATCTGCATATTGTATTTTATACCAGATTCTAAAATCAACTCCAGAAGAAATACACAAGTGGAAAGCAATAGGTTAAAAGATCAATACATCAGCAACTGTATAGAGTTAATTGAAGGATCTGATGTAATTTGTTTAATATGCAGCTATTGTTATGTACCACTTCCGTTTTCATGCACACATTTTGACACTTAAATGTTACCACACTAGGTTTGGTTCTCAGTATTTTCTTTATGTAAAAGTATTTACCACATGCATAAAATGCTCATGTAACTTTCAGCACTTCTCATATTAGAATTACACACTCATTTTATGGACTCAATTTTAGCATTTACACTTTTTAATCACAATGTTTATGGAATATGCTCTTAAATGAATTGAGCAGGTGATATGAATTACTATGTCTTCTATAGATTCTGCTTCCAGACTGCTAGTTCTTTAAACATGTCAAAATGAAAGGAAAACTGAAAGGTAAATAAAGGTCGATGCAAGTATTTTCTTTTTCAGATCAACAATTCCAAATACCTTTCCACATACAATAAGTACCGGTAAATGATAGTTGGAGACAAACAGCTTTCTGACTTCCCCTATATAAACTTAAAGCATTTTTGTTTATCAACAGGAAGTCTTGTTTTGAATAAAACTGAATCCACTCTGTACTGAGTATATAACAAAGGCATGTATCCAAAGACCTTAACAAAGAAGTTAATACACTTGTGTCTCTCTGTGAAATGTTCTATATCACTGGATAGGGTTTCTGGGCATCCCGGACACCTGAAAGTCCATCGTGAGGTCACCTAGAAAAAAAAGTTATTTTATATAATATAATAAATTATAAAGTATTTCACTCTTGACACTGGTTTTATCGAGGATTTCTTGAGAAGTACATAAATATTTATGATGTAAATACTTGTACAGTATTTACTCAAACTTGGAAAGAAAATGGGGGATCAGTGTGCATATAACTATATAACTGAGCAACAGTATTTTTATTAGATGTAATCATATAACAGTGTTGAGGAAATGTACCTAATTAAATAATAAATGCCATAAATTACTGTGAGACCTTTTTGTACTTATGAAATATCTTATTTTAAAAATCTAAACAATATGACATTTTCTTATGTCAAGCTTTTCATAAATGTGCTAAATGATAAGTTTCATGTAATTTCAAAAAAATGAAAAAGTTGGGGCTAATGGTTTTAAGATTTAAAACCTAAATTTTAAGATACGAGTCAAATTACACAAATTTTACAATAAAAACAAAGTTGGTTTTATGTTGACTTTTTCAATATGCAAATGTATCTGCAATTTTTGGCAAAGTATATTGAAAACAAAAATGTGTAAAATTTGACAATCTACATTGAATATTCCTAGCATATATATGTGTAACATAAGTAAATACACTGTATACTGTATGTAGGGCCAAAGTTCCAACATACTGTCTAAATAAAATCTGTACATTTTGAAAATTTTCTGCTGAATATCTTTCCATCACAAGAAATAGTCCCCCATAAATCTTATTTGTTGCTGATTTTGAGAGCAGTTTTTAAAATTTAATGTACATGTACAATTTGCAATTGTTTAATTCAAATACATGTATGTTATAAAATTAAATTGTAAATGATATTTCTGATATTATCTGACCAAACTTTTCTCAAAAGTGTTGTTTAAAAATCACGCAGACTTAAAGTATATTAGTACATACAAGTTGAATGTACCTTGGCTTAACAGAGATAACTTTAACAAAGTTCAATCTTCACCAATGGTATCTTTCACAGAATTTGCATTACAAAAGCTATTTCAACAGGCTAAGGACAAACACACTTTGTACTTTGATATTACTTTGCATGTAGAAGTTTTCTATCGATTATGATATGGAGGGGTAAATGCCTTTGGTGCAGGATAAATACCTTTATAGGAGGTTTTCTGGTGATATGAGACACCAGGAAGTTCATGGCGATATCTTCACAGTTGACGTATTCATCCACTTTGTCCCGGATTGCTTGTGGCATGACATGGGTGTACAGATAGGCATAATTCTGTTGAAAAAAGTATATATTACCTGATTCAATTTACTAATATATGCATTTATACTTTGTTACCTTCAACACTCTAATTAACTCATAATTCTGTTTTATTATCTTAAATATTAATCTGGTACATTTATATGGAAATTATTGGTTAATTAAATAAAGCAGAGAATGAAAATCTTTTTAATGAAAAGTGTTTGTTAGTTTTTTTTTGTTGTTGTTTTTTTTTTTTTTTTTTGGGGGGGGGGGGGGGGGTTCTGCAATAAAATGGATTTATTATGAGTCATGAATCATCTTTCATCAATACCCTATGGGATTCCCTTATTGAACCACTGAGACAGGACCACTCCATATAAAAGAAAGTGCACCAGTCGGAACCAGAAAGCTCACAGGGGAATCCTTTCCTTATGATAGAAAGTGGTCCTTGTCAGGGCTGCTGACCTGCTTTTCTCGGAACCTTGTTGCTTTTCCGCGACTACTCTCTGTACTGCTTTTCTGAGATTGGTTTTTACTATATGTTATGTGTTATCTCCTTTTATGATACTTCCATTCTGCGACTTTTTAAATGGTCCTGCTTAGCAATTAACATCAAACAGTTGCCAATATTTACCTGTATTTCTCGAAGGCCTTCTACTCGGTAGTGAGTACTTACTCACATGGTTATAAAAATTGAATGAATCTTGCATTTCACACTCGGTGGTGATAGGTTTTTGATGTTCTAAACAATATGGAAATTGTTCATACAGAAACGAATCAGGGGGACAAATAGATCAACATGGATTAACATAACAGAAAAATAAATGTTTTAAAGAATGAGGATGTGTCATACCCATGCAGTGTTGATAAAATCTGCAAAGTCACGATTACAACTGATGCTAAAGGGAATGCTGTGGTGAAAACGAAAAATAATCACAACCACCTCAGTAATGAGACCCTACTGCTTAAAATCCTACTTCTACATTCCCATAGTTAGCAGGGGGCAGCAGGTTTTACCTGGCTAACGGAAGAGATATGAAAAAAAGTCGCAGAAAAGCTAAAAATTATAATCAAGGAAAAGCAGTAAAACTTGTCGCGTAAAAGCAGGGAATTTTTGCGGAAAAGCTGTGCTTAAAAGGGATCCTTTCCTTATGACAGAAAGTGGCCCCTGTCAGAACCATTGTAAATTCAGGGGGGACCTTTACCTTATGACAGAAAGTGGCCCCAATCAGAAACACTGAGAGCTCTCAAAAGTGGGGGTGTGGAGGGGGGGTCTTACCTTATGAAAGAAAGCAGCCCCTGTCAGAACCATGGAGAGCTCACATGAGTAGTTTGCATTGTAGTACCACATCTTACTCTGGGAGTCCCAGGCATGGTACCTCCCAGGAAATCCAACAATTCTATCCCTCTCCTCTCTCCATACCCTTAAATACATAAATACACCTTAATCTTCACCCAACAATGCATATGTAAATTAGTATATCAGATACTAAATCTTTACACTTACATGTATTTAAAAGCCTGAAAAAGTATTGATTCATGTATTTTCCAGAGAGACTGAGAAGGATGAATGGATGTTTATGTAGAAGGATGAAAATGGAGGTTTTTAGAACAATATCAAGATACTTCACTAATACAAAAATATCAAACATATTCTTTCCTCTGGTACTTGTAGTTATCTCCCTTGAGAATACAATCATCTTCAGTTTTTTTTAAATTTATTTATCTTTTTTTATTTTTTTATTTATTTTTTTTTTTTTTTTGGTAAAGAATTTTACATTTAGTGACAGTACAGCACAAGTCTAATTAAAATGGGATTTGCCATATATTGAGTGACATGTCAATAAGTAGGAAGCAAACTGAAACATTTAATTTTTATTTGATCTATTGTGTTTCAGCCTAATCAGAAATACTTGACATTATCAAAGTATTCTAAGAGTTCAGTGAATACACATATAACCATTGGGACTTCAGTTCATGTGAATATGAATACAGTACATATATTTTTTACCGAAATCCAAACACAATTTCATCATGTCTGAGATGGGCGTCATCATCTATGCTGAGGATGGCCTCTGTTTCAATACTGCTGAATGGAAGGAATCTGTTGTTCAGGCTGTTTTTCTCCATCTTTAAAATCTGCAATAGATTATTTTTCAACATTACAGAGGAAGGAAAACAAATAGAAAATAAAATGGTATTAAAGCTCCTGTAATTACAGATATTTTTTAAAAAACAGACTCTATCCTCAGTAAAGATGCATGTTCATCCCCTCTGACACACGATAAAAGACTGGATGTCTCATAGTAGATTCCTACTAGTCTGCCATGTACTAGTAAATGTACATGTGAATAGTCCTTTTTAGGAGTTGCATACTTCCTTAATTCACTGCATTTTTTAAAATTTCTCTTAATTCACAAAACAACAGAATTAAACTTAATAATAAATAATAAAAAAATTGATATTGTATAAGAAAAAAATGCATATGAAAAAAGATAAAATTTGGGTTTTTGTGTTATAAAAAAGCCAAATTACTCCTTAGCAATACCAAAGCTGTACTGGGTTTCTGTACCTTGATGGGTACTCCAATTTCTGGCCACCTCATGACAGGTGAAGGGGGCACGGGATTGTTCCATACAACGATGACCCGGTTCAGAAAGGGAAGTCCTTTTAGTCTCTGAAGGGCACCAATCAATACCTGTTCTCTCTTGTATGTCAGCATAACAACTAAAAATAAATATTGTCAAATACTTATCATCAGTTATAAAAACTTATTTACAAAGCAAGCCTAACTTTATTTTAGGGTTAGAGGATGGTCTGGACCCATGATGATACTGTATACATATTACATTTGGCTGTGCACCTTTTTCTGAAAGCAGCTTTCGCTAAATGTCTTCTATATACGTGTATACAATTATATCAACCACGTCAGGCAAGCACTAAATCAAATCTACGATACTTGCTAAAAAACACAATTTCCACCATATAGAACAGTACATGCCAAATGTATAAATTTGACAGTTTTAGTAGAGGATTTTACTCATAATCACGACTCCTAGAGTTTAATTTGTCAGTTAGCTGCTGAAGAATAGAGGAATATAAAACATTTTTAATGTATGGGGAAAAGGACAGACATGAAATTGCAAATTTTTGTTCTCCCCATCCATAGATGCAATATATTGTTTATCGAAAGTGTCTCAGTCAATTCAGAGGAGTATACACATCGAGAGACTAGAATAAATACATGTAGCAATAGCTTGAAAGACCTAAATATCAACATGATCAATGATCTCTCCTTAAATTCAAAATTGATTAAAAATTTTGACCTTTTAGCAAAAACACTGGAAAAAAATGGTTCTTTACAATGTTAAGTAGAGAGAGTCTGCTAAAACATACTGGTAAACTGTTCTCTAGCTAAGTTTCCTCCCAGTGCCTCACTGAACTCCTTCCCAGCTCCTCCCCACCCTTTTCCTACCGGACGAAATCCAAATCCAGATCCTGTAGGATAGAAGTACAGATTGACAATTCAATTCAATGTAATATGCAGAAATGTATCAGAATCTTTGTATACATACATATATATATTTAATGCACACTATTTTTACTGGATTGTTTTGCTGTACATCAATCTTATTAAGAATCACAATTTTGTTGATGCCATAATTCTATTCAATATGCTCACTACACTTCAAATATAAAAAATTGCATAAAAACTGATGTCTGAATGGGGCCATATTTAATCATTAATATTATCTACGAATAAGAGAACAAGAACGTCCAAATATATAATGCAATGTTAGACATAATACTCTCAGTCAGTGCATGTGCATACCGAAATATTTAGCCTCTGATGGAAGAACTTTTTCCTCTGCATCATATGGAAA
>NW_026889772.1:9165000-9295000 GCF_033153115.1 Saccostrea echinata
AACTGTGTCTCGGGACAGGCCCTCACCACAGTTAGAATGCCTCCCATATACCCGTAATGTAGCAGAAAATTGCAGAATCGCTCCGAAACAACTTTGGAGAAAATTAATGAAGTTGCACTGAAAATAACAGTCAAATTAATCATAACAAACCTTTCTGAGACTGTAAATACCTTTCATCTAAAAATTTAGTCCATCTAATGGAAGAATTCAACACTTTTTCACCAATGTTTTTTACTCGTTTCAAATTTACACACCATGTTGACATTCGGAACTCTCGGGATTTTTCATGGTAAATGCACTGAGTTAGAGTTATCTCCCATATTTTCTTTGCTACATTGACAATACATGGAACGCATTCTATCGTTAAACCGGGTCCGTAGGACATTTATCATTTTAACGATAGAACATTCTATCTATGTAAACATGTAAATGCTAATGTAAACAATCGCCGCTATTTTGACATCAGTGACGAATACATACATCCAATGACTGTACTTTCCTTTTACAATACCCACTTTTTATTTTTATATTTTTTATTTTTATCCTGCATAATTTAGATTTTTTTCAACAAATATGGTCGTCATTGTACAAACTCGATTTATCATGCATTCCCTTTCACTGAATGGATCTATATATTAGGATTGCTTGCTTTAAGCAAATGGAATTCCTTGTCAAACGGGCTTTATACTAACGACGTGCTGGCCGAAGGGATCCTGGGCGTATTCAAAGCGAAAATTTTGACAATGAAGAGATGGAGTTAGCATGCAGTAAATGATACCAACGATTAACAATCTTCCAAACTAACTTCCGGATTTTCAAACCCAAATTTTCATACCTATGCTTTGTCGTTCAACTGATCAAATACGCTCCAAACTTTCCTATCATTCGTTTTAAAATACATTCTTTATGTTTTGGGTTAGTCTGATATGGAAGTCGCCATCTTGAATTATAGTCTCAACGCTGAACTTTAACGAAAACTTAACAAGAATATTCATCTATACAATGAAAAAGGTACCATTTACGTTTGATTTGGATTTTTATTTGAAAATTATATTGTTATAGTTCCAGAAATTGCACAAGTTCAGAAGGTTCCATAAATATATTTTTGCACCGAGGCTACATCACATGTGTTTCCTCTCAAAATGGTAGGTGCTGTCAAAAACAACTTTCATTTCTCTTATTAAATTTTGATGCATAAAGCTATCAGCTTAAGTGAAAATATAATCGAAAATTTGTAGAGGATGTTAGAAATATAGCAAATTGTGTTTAGAAAATGGTACTTAGAAACAGTAGATCTAGAAGCCAAATCGATGTAAACAAACATCAGAATATATTCATCATATCTGGTCATTCATAATATTTGATATATATTAGGTGTAAGCACTTGACGTGAGAACTTATGTCTACAATGATACTTATGTCTTTTTCCAAACACAACTCCTTCTTTCCATCAAAAGGATGACCAATCCATAGGAGATGCAGGTTGTTTATTTCCTTCACTTCAGTCATGTGACTTGCTTTTATATTTAGGCCTATATAAAGTTTCTTCTATTCCAAGAGTTCGTATAGTTTGTTTTTAATAGGCATGTTAATCTCCACTGAGATTTGGCATAGATGGCCATTTTGACTGACACTTTCGCCTATGAAAGTGTCAGTCCAAATGTCAAGCTAAGCTGAATCTCAGTTGAGATTACTCGGTATCGGGTCTGTTCGCCCTATCTACCTGTTCACATGAGTCCATTCCCAAGGTCCGTTTGCCATAATTCTCATTTGCTTTAAACCCCGTTCGCCCTATATCCCATTTACCCTATTGTAAACATGATCGAGGTTTAACATTTTTGTTGAATTATAAGTCATTTCTTCATATTTTATTTAATTTCTTTTTTTTAATGTTGTTAATGTATCGGTTAAGGAATTTTTATTCCTTTCAAATTAAAAAAAATTACTATTTCCAATTTCAAACTTTTATCAGAGATGTAAATTTTGTTTGGTTATTCATAAGTTATTCAGTTCACTTGATTGACAATTACCATGTCGGCGTACAGTGACATGAACAAAAAATAATATTAACATAAAACAAATTAACATGATTAATACATACATATACAAAGTGACAAATGTGAAGTAAACAAAATAATGTAGAGTATATTCACATATTTCTAAGTATTCATTGCTGACTTTCTTTTCTGGTGTCAAGGCACTTTTTCAAAAAACAACATATCCTTCTAGCAGTTGTAATATTTGTAGGATCGACAATTTTTCTAATGGGATTATCACTAGTTTATGTGTTTATATTAAATATATCAGTATAATTGCATCTATATTGGTCATACTTTGAACAGTAAAGCACAAAATGTTTTTCATCTTCAATAAATAATGAATAGCATAGAGACGTTTTTCTCTAGGAATGGGGGGGGGGGGTTACAGTATCTAAATTTAAATAATTTTAATACTGAAAATTAGGTAACACCTTCGATAATTATTTGTTTCGTTAAATTTGTGTTCTGTCATGAAGACAATTGGAGAAATTGAGACGTTAATAGGCCGTTGATAATTCGAGCAGTGATTTTATTTTTTGAAGAATCTCATATTCCCAAATGAGAATATATATATTAACATTACGTAACTAAAACATTAATGAGTATATCAAACATCTATTACTGGAGTTAAAAATCCTCATATAAAATTATTCATTTTCTTCATGCATTTATTTTTTCATCAATACCCTATGTACTGATGTAGTGAATTATAAATCATGCAGAAAAAAATCATGCAATTCAATAAAAATCAATATAAATTAGGGCAAACACACCTTGGGCGAACAATTTTTAGAGCGAATGGATTCTGGGCGAACCAGAATTAGGGCAAATGGCATCAAGGGTGAACACATTTCAGGGCAAACGAACATACATTCAGATTACTCTGCAAGGTAAACGACCTTATGTAAAACTCCTTTGCAACAGTAAAGAAACATTTGATTTTGAGTCGGTGCCAACCACTGGATTAAACTTAAAGCCCTTACTATTTGCTATTTTTATTGCAGTCATACTCCGAGAAGACAGATAGTTCTGCTGCTTTTGGTTCTTCTTTTCCAAAAGAGTTCCATTATGGCCATGATAACAGCGAGCCTGATTCGCAGGCCATGCCTGCCTCACAGAAGCCTCGCATACTCCTCATGGGACTCCGGAGGTAATTTTGTTTCAGTACATTCATAAATTTGCATACATGTACTTTAATTCCTGTACATGTTTACCTGAAAGTTCATTAAGATGTACGATTAGATGTACTCAGCAATTGTTTGTTTAAGCTTTTCATTCTCCTTATGTTAACTGAATTTGTATCTGTTTCAGTAAATCTGTTCTCTTAAGCTGTGCAAAATGAAAGTGCCTTGGTGCAGTTGCTTACTAGTTATATGATTTCTTTCTCTTTCATCAGGAGTGGGAAAACATCCATACAGAAAGTAGTTTTTCACAAGGTCTCTCCAAATGAAACCTTATTTTTGGAGGCTACAAATAAAATTGTAAAAGAAGGTAACATTTTTTATTTAGGGAGTGAATTTTAATAGCTACCTAATTTATACAGTACAACCTTGGTTAGGGTAGTTTATGCTTTATAAAGAAATTTAAAGGTAACACAGTTTATAAGACATAATGTTTATTTTCTATCCAATCAGTAGGCACATTACAAACAGAATTAAATTTTTGTTTTTAAAGACATTTCTGAAGTTTATTAGATGTTATGTTCTTTTAGTATAAAATAATCATTATATATACAGGTTATTGTTAGTTACTTTGATTAAGGTTACTTGTTTTAATTGGGATAATGCATAAAACATAAATATTATATCTTCTGTGATAAAATGTTGAATGAATTCTATTTCAGATGTGTCCAATTGTTCATTTGTCCAGTTCCAGATTTGGGATCTTCCCGGGTCAGATCATGTCAATATTTTTGACACTGCTAACTTTGACACAGAATCAATCATCCTGGGATGTTCTGCTATTGTGTTTGTTATAGATGCACAGGTAGGGATTAGCATTACAACATTAAAATTAGAGGTGTAACAATACAGCAATACATTGATTGTAATGATCACAAGGGCTCATGATACGTGTTTTATATCGCCATGTATGTATTGTGATACAGTACAAGATAATTTTCATTGTTTTGTTTGAAACTTCTACATATAACCTTACAAATTGCAATGTTTTAAAATGGCGGAAAAAAAGGTAGCAAAGAAAAAAATACAATGTCAAGACTATAAATCCACCTTTTGTTAACTTTGGTCAGGAGTATCAAGGCATTCCTTTTATATAAATTTTATAACTGTGGAGGTTAGCAAAGAATAATATGTGAAGATAATGATTAATTCAGTTGTTGACAGCTGTATCATGATACATGTTGTATTGCATTACCGTATCATGATATGTATTGTATTGTTAAGTAGCTTGTGATACTCAGTCCTAATTAAAATCATGCCCTTCTTTTATTCCATCATTATTTACATAAAATATTGAATACTAATGTTATTAAGGATGAAAGATATTTATACAGGATAATGATTACATAAAACAAAGTGACTGATCTGTGTAATTTTTTACAACTTCTCTATGAATTCTGAACGAATTTATTAACAATTTAAAGCAGAAGAAAATTTATGAGTAAATTATCTATCATGAGAGTCGCATGTACATACACCAGTATCAGTTATTACAATTATCTCTCTCTGTTGAAGGATGAATACACAGATGCCCTCGCCAAACTCCACACCACTGTGTCTAAGGCCTTCGGAATCAACCCTGACATTAAGTTTGAGGTGTTTATCCATAAAGTGGACGGTTTATCTGATGACCACAGAATTGAGACCCAAAGGGACATATATCAGCGAGCTAATGATAACTTGGCGGACGATGGTCTGGAAAATATCCACCTTAGGTAGGGGTTAGACCATCAAAGACACAAACACAGTTTATCCAGTATGCATTTTAAACCATATATGATCGGCCCTATCTAAAATAATAAAGTGGATAGATGAGGTGATCTTAAATGAAGAGGAAACATTTTATTTTAATAAAAAGTTTTAGGCAAAAAAGTGTCACATTGATAAGGGAATACATGTATTAACATTTTAAAGTATGTTAAAGACAGATGCTACAGCATGATTTTGTTTGTAGTTAATTCTCTATACGTACTATTTTTGAAGCAAAATTGATTTTATTTTTATTTTTCAGCTTTTCACTAACCAGTATATACGATCACTCTATATTCGAGGCGTTCAGTAAGGTGGTACAGAAATTAATTCCTCAGCTGCCGGTTATGGAGAATTTACTTAATATACTCATCTCTGTAAGTTGTTGATAAAATTATGCCAACTTCCATCCAAGAATTATTAAATTGAGGATTCTGTCATTTGGCTGTATAGAAAGCATTAAAAAAACATTTATTTTTTTAGAATTCGGGTCTGGAGAAAGCTTTCCTGTTTGACGTAGTGTGCAAGATATACCTGGCTACTGACAGCTCAGCGGTAGATATGCAGTCGTATGAATTATGCTGTGATATGATTGATGTTGTAATTGACCTCTCGTCAATATATGGGTAAATTCTATTGAAACAATTTCAAGAAAAAGCACAGTTAAAATCATGAAAGAGTAGTACATTAAATTAGATACTTTATATAATGTCAACATTAACTCTGTCTGAATTTGTTTATCATTTATTCATGCGATGTATTTAAGTAAGCTGTTGCTGGTGTAAACTATAGGGTCTTTTTGTGATATCTGTAGGAAGGTTGTATGCCACTTCAATATTCTTTTTTTTTTTTAAGCATTAATGTTAGAATGAGTACATAGCTTACTACTACTGTACTTGAAAATTAGTAAACAAGAACAATACAGGCGTACATGTAATTAAGGAATAACTGTCTTATTTTTTGGATTCATGATGTGATCAATTGAGTGGCTTGCGTGATAATTTGCATAAACGCCGAAGGCGTTTATGCATAAAATTATCAGGCAAGCCAATCGATTGATCATCGTCATGAATCCAAAAAATCTGACAGTTATTCCTTATATTTACATGCTCCTGATTCTGCAAATTCCCGTGCTAATAGTGATTTTTTTTTAACTGCGCCTATCGATGAACCAGTAGATTTATGTAGAAATAAAGTATTTTTACAATTTGTAATTTTATCTCGGACAAAGACATTGGAAATGTAAATATATCTGTGTAAAGGTGTTTTTTGGAGGATTTGGTTTTGTCCACTCCATGAAAAGATTCTTAAGAAGCAGTTTGTAAAAATGAGTTATGGACCTTTGTAATTATGACAAAACTTAATTTCCATTTGTAGCCAAAGAGATGATGCAGCATTTGATGAGAAAACCAGGTCAACTATTAAGCTTAATAATGGGACTATTCTATATTTACGGGAAGTCAACAAGTATTTAGCTCTAGTCTGTATACTCAGGGAGGACAGTTTTGAAAAACAAGGTAGACTTCATGAACACTCTCTATTTGATGCATCTACTATACTTATATAGCTTATTATGTAAATAAATTTTGTAGTAAAATGTACTGGTAATCATCTTTCTGCAAGAATAATAAAATGTGATTTTTTTTTTTTTTTTTAAAATACATGTACTATGATTTGAAAATGAATTATGCAGTCTGTGAACTAAACATCTCTACCAGTATTCATGGTATTGGTAGATCTATTGAAAATAGGAAATGAAATAACAAGAGAAATGTATTAATTTGTAAGACTGTAAATATTTTATATACTAAGTATCCTTGTATGAGACCTTAACATTTGTATCTTAAAACAGATAGGCTTTTTTCTCTGACCACCATCTAATCTCTGTAACAGGTTTAAAACTAAGTTACAATGTACATGTACCCTGATAACTTTGTAGCAAGTAGGGAAGAAATTGCCTCTGTCCATATATTAATACGTTCTATTTCCATTAGTGAACTCTTCAAAATTAGAGGCGCGTTTGGTCGTCTGATAGGGACAGCATGGCGTTGCGGATAATACAAAACATGCCAATCTCAATCCAATTTTTAATGTTAAATGTATTTGTCATTCCAATTAAAGAATAGAAGAACTAAAAGACATATGTAAGAGAGCGAGAACCCTAAATTTATCATCTATTAATAAAAAATACGACATTTCCAAGGCATGTGTATTGTATTTAGATGTACCATACGATAAATAGATACATACGATCAACAATAGATATAAATTGATATCGTTGTCATTCCTACTCTTGATGTATATAAAGTCTACAACAATAAAATATTTCATTTGCATTTTCTTAGGATTTGTTCATCGACATTCAACATATTGTTTACATGTTTACGTTACATTTGTCCCTGAAATCCCGCGAGATTTGTACATTTTCCGACTTTTTCACAAAAGAGCGCACTAAGAAGTAAAACTCTTCCATAGTGGAAATATAACGTATTACCTTATGGTCCAACAGGCAATATAATATATTTTCTGTCCAATTTTAGGAGTTATAGACTACAATTTTATGTGCTTCCAACAAGCTATCCAGGAAGTGTTTGATGTCAATACTGCAGAATCCACTAAGCTGGCCATCAGTGCATCCGGAGACTACAGTCATGCTAACGGCTCAGTGAACTGACAAAGTCCCTAATACAAGAGAAATCCAAAAACAGAAAAATGCCTCCATTCTCCATGTAGAGGCTCAGATTGGAGATTTTGCTGTTATGCATGGATCATCTTTCTGCTGAATAGTGCTGGACGACAAATAATAAACACTGGACATTTCTGCAGCTGTGATATAAATGTGTGTTGTCATGCTAACCAAAAAATGACCTAATAACCCACTTCTCATTTATTGGCTGAAGTCATTCTATATGCATGTTTGTACCCATGATTTTCTACATCAGACCAATTTGATTTTTTTTTAATGATAAATCTTGTGAGTATGATGTATTTTTTTTACATGTATTTTTTTTTTGGGGGGGGGGGGGGGCTTGGATTTGGAAGGAGGGATGCTTACTAAAAATTAATGATGATCATCTTTAAGTGCAATGACTTTATTATTCTGTATTTACTTTCTGAATGTTTTAACATCTTTCATGTGACATTTTTTCCTGAATCGGTAAGTAGGAAGCTACCTCATAACATGATCATTCTTGTTTTTTCCCATTTTATCCTGACCAACATGTTACCTAGATGAAGTAATGTGTTTCCTGGTGCCAGTGTATTGAGAAAACAATTTTTATGCTGGTCAGAAGTGAAAGGCTTCTTGTCTTGTATAGGCAAGTAAAACTAGACTTTACCATGTGATGTGAAAGTTGTGTGATTGCAATTTTGTTTATCTTGTGAATATCCTGTATGTGCCATTCTGATATTGCAGAAAATTTAGATAAACCACTGGAATACATTCTACCATGTTGTATACATTTAAAGTGTTTGACAGAAATGTTTTATTTAATTTGCATACACAATCATTTTTTGCTGAGACTCTTGCAAATTTGTTCAGTGCATCAGATTATTATGGCTTTCATAAATATTTTGTAAAGTTATTAAATCATTATTGTTATATGTACAAGCAAATGTACATTTCACCATTGTGCTATTTCTTTTGTTATCAACTGAATGTGTTAATATTGTAAATGTGCATTTGAAAAAAAAATTGTTATAGTATGTATAAGAAATGGACAATAAAATTATCATTCCTTTTTTGTGCCTCTGAAAAAAATTAATTTAAAAAGAAGAATTTGATAAACTTTTTTCAAAGAATAAGAGGTGTATCTCAAAAGTGTACCCACGGACAAACAAACAAAAATTTGTCCTTTATCTCTGTTAAGGACCCTCTATGCATTAGAGGAAAATATTTTTTGGACATTGAGAAAATTATAGTGGGTAAAGGTGTAAATATTGAGCTTTTCTAATCACATTTTCAATATACGGTACCTTGCATTTACCCCCAGGAAAAATGTTCAAAGACTATGAAGTGCAGATGAACATAAATCACTGTTGTTTACTTAAGTGAGCAAAATACTTGCAAATGAAGTGTTCTATCTATTCATTTTGGCCTATTAAAGTGTTATGAATGCTTGATTATACCCCACGCAACAAGTTGCGTGAGGTATAATGTTTTTGACCCGTCCGTCAGTCAGTCAGTCAGTGTGTCAGTCAGTCAGTCAGTCAGTCAGTCCGTCAGTCCTGTTTTTTTGTCAGCGCAACTCCTCATAAACCGCTGCACAGAATTTCGTCAAACTTTGCAGATATTTAGGACACAATGTGTAGATGTGTATATTACCAGGAAATTCCGATTCCTTTATTTTTTCTCGGAATTTCGGCACTTTTCAACTTAGATTTTTGGCCATATCTTGAATATGGAGATGAACAGTTTGTCAGCGCAACTCCTCATAAACCAATGCACAGAATTTGGTCAGACTTTGCAGATATTTAGCACACAATGTATAGATATGCATATTACCAGGAAATTCCGATTCCTTTATATTTTCTTGGAATTTCGGCACTTTTCAACTTAGATTTTTGGCCATATCTTCAATATAAAGATGAACAGTTTGTCAGCACAATTCCTCTTAAACCCCTGCACAGAATTTGGTCAAACTTTGCAGATATTTAGGACACAATGTGTAGATGTGCATATTACCAGAAAATTCCGATTCCATTATTTTTCTGGGAATTTCAGCACTTTTCAACTTAGATTTTTGGCCATATCTTGAATATAGAGATGAACAGTTTGTCAGCGCAACTCCTCTTAAACCGCTGCACAGAATTTGGTCAAACTTTGCAGATATTTAGTACACAGTGTGTAGATGTGCATATTACCAGGAAATTCCGATTCCGTATTTTTCTGGGAATTTCGGCACTTTTCAACTTAGGTTTTTGGCCATATCTTGAATATAGAGGTGAACAGTTTGTCAGCACAACTCCTATTAAACCGCTGCATAGAATTTGGTCAAACTTTGCAGATATTTAGCACACAATGTATAGATGTGCATATTACCAGGAAATTCCGATTCCTTTATATTTTCTTGGAATTTCGGCACTTTTCAACTTAGATTTTTGGCCATATCTTCAATATAAAGATGAACAGTTTGTCAGCACAACTCCTCTTAAACCGCTGCACAGAATTTGGTCAATCTCTGCAGATATTTAGGACACAATGTGTAGATGTGCATATTACCAGGAAATTCTGATTCCATTATTTTTTCTGGGAATTTCGGCACTTTTCAACTTAGGTTTTTGGCCATATCTTGAATATAGAGATGAACAGTTTGTCAGCACAACTCCTCTTAAACCGCTGCACAGAATTTGGACAAACTTTGCAGATATTTAGGACACAGTGTGTAGATGTGCATATTACCAGGAAATTCCGATTCCATTATTTTTGCCTTAAGAGTTTTGCCTTTTATTGAAGAAACTTTCCAGCTAGGTAATAAGAAACTCCACTGGAATCAGCTTTTTATAATGAAATTCTATGTGAAATATTTTATGACCTTAAAAGACCCCTATTGATTTTGAGATCAAAATATTAATGGTTTAACACAAACACACACTCACACACACACCATCTTCGATATCTCTCTTCCCCCCCCCCCCCTTCAAATTGGTGTGCTTTGCCTTAAATAATTTCATAAGTACAGTATATAAACAGATTCATATGACTACATCATAATTTTGTTTCCATCAATTATTTAAATGTGTAAACTGTCATGTGTTGGACATGGACTTACACTCATTAACAAATCGAAATCACTGAGGAATTTAAATAACAGTTTGTCAGCATAATTCCGGCACTGAATTTCCTGAAACTTTGTAGGTATTTCAGAATAATGTATAGATTTGTATATTACCAAGAAATTTTGATTCCATTATTTATCTAGAAACTTCAGCCCAGTTAAATTTGTAACATACAAAGATTTGAATGTCCGTATATGCAAGAAGTTTTGATGTGATGATTTTTTGCAAGTAATGCCCCTTTTTTGAATTATACTGTGTATTTAAAATGCACTGTGCCATTCATTACGTGTTGCATTGTCGAGTTTTGGGGAAGCGTGGGGTATGTGAGCTTGCTCACTTTTTCTTTCATTTGATAACAAATTAAGTAATAAACTACATTTTAATTTACTGTATTCTTGATCAAAGGGCAGATCACTCTATGGCACCATCTATGAATCTAGCTCACCACATGGAGGTAAACTTGTAATAATCCTCCAATATTTACCTATGGGTATTTCTTTAATCATTATACATGTAGTTAATCATATTATATAGGGAAAATTATCACATCAAATATATTTTCAGGACATGCAAATAAAAGCACCCGATATGGATTTTGTAGTTGAAAATTGATCAACGAATATACATGTATTTTAGGATAAAAAAAAATCATAGGTATACAGACATTTGGAGAAAATTGCATGTATTTTATACAGTACTTTAGTTCTATATACTTCAATTGTTATATAATACATATTGTAAAACCTTTGTGCTATCAGTGTTAGACATCACAGATCACTTCTAATATTATATCATATGATAATAATTAATAAATATTATTATAACAGTAACTTGATCCAAAGAGCCATATCACATCAAGTTGACAGGCGCGGATCATCAGATCAAACGTATGAGGCACCGTTTTGGTATTTATTGACATTTAGTGATATCACCTATTCAAATAGATGATAGCACCTATACGAATAGGTGATATCACCTATTCGTATAAGTGATATCACTCATTCAAATTGAATAGGTGATATCACTTATTCGAATAGGTGATATCACCTATTCGAATAGGTGATATCACCTATTGGAATTGAATAGGTGATATCACCTATTCGAATAGGTGATATCACCTATTGGAATTGAATAGGTGATATCACCTATTCGAATAAGTGATATCACCTATTCGAATAGATGATATTACCTATTCAATTTGAATAGGTGATATCACCAATTCGAATAGGTAATATCACCTATTTGCATTTCTTACGACAATAAGCAGTCTGGGTTCCTAGACTGCTGTTAACCAAGCATGTGATAAAGGGTTTTGTAAACAGCTTTTGTAAAGCTCTAGGTATTGATTTGCAGCATCTTTTAATTACACCAGAAACAGTTATAAAAAGATTTGATATTGTTCAACACATGCCACTTTTTTATAAAGAAGAAGTTTTTTCATGCTTTAAGCTTTGCAAAGAAAACACAAAACTAGATACAGCACACACATTTTTGACACAACCTATTTGGTCCAATAAGATCTTTACCTACAAGGGAAAATCATTTTGCTTTCAAAACTGGGAAAAGTGGAATCTTATATACAAAGCACTTATTTAATGAAAATGGAAATTTAAAATCTTTAGACGATCTTTCATGTGTTATTAAAAACAAAAGTAACTGGCTTTGTGAATATATGATAATTAAGACAGTATTTATAAAATACGAACAAATATTTGATTATTCGAAGATAAAACTTCATCAAAATAGATAATCCTATCTTAACCCTTAAAAAACAAAACACCAAATTTTTCTACTCTAAATTAAAAAAAGGAAAAATTACAAACTCCATGCTCTCAAAGTAACCTTAATATCGAATTCCAAATAACAAATAATTCGGACTGGGAAAATATTTATTTACATAAAATGAAATTAATGGAGGACAAAAAGTGTGTAATTACTTCCATTTTGCAGTCGTCAGACAAATGTAGGAGACTTTAAAGCTCTTTATCGTGTTCATCGATGCACATCATCGTGTCTTTTGTACATTGAAATTAACCACTTCATTTTCTCAACAAATTTACTTTCAAATTGTCTTAAGTGATTTCTGGGTCATAAAAACAATATTTGTAGATCATAATGATTACTACGTAAGGATAATGGAAATTTTTGATGTTGTGGCTCTGATTTCTATAGTTCATTTTCAACCGATATTTTCAGCAGGTATATGAGTTGTTTTTAATCGCGTTGTTCATGTAAATTATAGAGAGTTATTATGAGAGGATTGTCAAAATCTTATATGTTTTCTATATATAACGCATTTTGTCCGATATTATTACTATTATATTTGAAAACAAATTACGAAGATTATTAAAAGTGCTATTTTATGACAAAAGTCGATTTATTTCTTATGTTAAAAGATTGTGGAACAACGGAGGTGGGATTTGGGACATCGACGGATTCACAAACACCGTCAAATGTGGCTGGTATGTAAAATCAAAAGACATTTACAATTGGCTCTTCATTTCTGTATTATAAAACAAAGTAGGTATATTAAATACATTTCAGAATTTTTGGGAGATTAATATAATTTGCTTTCATTGTTGATTATCGTGCATGTATTTTTGATATCATTTTACACCAAATGTAGGGATAGTAGTGAATTTTGCAATAATACCTAGCATACGCTATACATTTTATAATTTGGTATTGATGTATTTTTCCTTTCAGCCAAGACAATATTAATATTGAATGGTAACTACCGCTTTAGTTGTTGTGGCGTTGTGAAGAAATGGTCTTTTAAGGTCAAGAGTGCAGGCACTATCAAATTCCAGGTCTGGCGTTACAGTACAACCTACACAGTGGTGGGAGAAAACACGTTCACTGTACCGTGTAAGCAAGGTTTTCTGTCGTTTGAAGTCGTCGACTGTTAGAAGATTTTACGCAAACATGCTATTACATTATAAAAACACCAATAATTCCTTAAGAATAACATCTATACATTGAAATTCGAAAACATAGTGGCTACCCATGCAAATGTTAATGTTATTTATATAAAACTGACAAGTTTTTCACATGAATTCTTAATCAGCTGGGGCGGTGAATGAATTGATAGAGTTTGAGGTTCCGGATGCAGAAAGGATTACAGTGAAAACTAACGACTATTTTGGATGGTAAGTCAAAATTATTATCAAACAGAATTGAGGGATTGAAGTCGATCATCACTATTGGTGGATGGGTAGGGTTAAAGGTATTGAAGTAGCCTTTCAAAATATGCTGCTCAAAAACATCATCATTGTTTTGACCATCGATCAGCAAGAACATAATATTTTTTTAAAAGTAATTTCATTCAATATTTGCTAGCCCTAAAGATCAAAATAAATTCTAACACGTTGCTTTTGTAGGCAAGGAGATTTTATAGCCTATAGTGATGGGAATAGTCTATATCCAGACAGCATCAAGATCCGTAACCAAGTGTTTAATGTCGGGTCGAGCTTCGATTTTCAGGGGGTAGGAAACACAGCTAACAACAGAGCATATGCTGTCACAGCGACAACCGCTAATAGTATGTACGGTTTGTGCCGAGGACGGTAAATCCGGATGCATTTTTATTCCGAGTAAAAACCTCTTCCGATGTTGATCACGTTTATCTAAATAAGTACGTAAATTAATCCCACGCGGACAAAAGTGTAGCTAAATCCCCCTATTTCCGTCACTACCCTAACTCCGAAGAACTTTTATTCAAACAGTGAAAAGTTTAGTATGAAAAAAAATTGTTTTACAATTTAAAAAAAATATTCCGAAAACTAAATTTGAGGGGGAAGTCTCGCTATGAAGGGGGGAAACTGGCTATATAGTGAGACTTCTCCCGGAAGACTGGCTATATAGTGAGACTTCCCCGGGAGAAGTCTCACTATATAGCTAGTCTTCCGGGGTCAGGTCTCACTATATAGCCAGTGTTCCGGGGGAAGTCTCACTATGGTCGAAGTCTAACTGTACGACACCGGTACTCGGGGATAAGTCTACAGGATATTTAATTTTATTTTATTTTAGCATTCTTTTACATACACCGCCATATATATATTTGTTCTAGAGTAATTGTTCTGTGTATTATGAGAATTATTAACGCTTTATAAGACTTGACATTTTTTTAACGAATCCTTCCTGTACAAGTGTGAGGCTTATGTGACTGCTAGCATTATTTCCTAATACTGTATATGTCACCGTGATACAATATTTCTCTGAAAACACATGGCGGAAAATTTCAGGTGGGAATCCTTACTTCTTCAATCTTCCGCAAACAATACATGTCTACGACCACATAGCTCCTGGTACTACAATCTTCACAGTGTCTGCTGCTGATGACGACTATGATTACGCTGGTATTACGTTAACACTTCCAACGTCATCAGCTTATTTCACGATCACCGGAAGTAAGTATTTCTAGGCAAAGTGTATTTTTCAAAAAGGCTTCCTTTTTCAACTCTTGCTGACGTCGTTTATTCATATTTTGTTAACAATAAAATCTTTTACAGCAACTGTACAAACTTCTGCCTCCATTAGCAGTTTGACAAGCTCAACACAGTCTCTCTCCATACGGGCTGAGGATTCGTGTGGCAAGATTGCCACCGGCACACTAAGTATTGTAATAAAAAATCAGGTAATTAAAATATTCCCAACCTAAGAGTCTGGTGATTCTAGAAGCGTGACAACCAGTGTACACTATCAAATTATTGATATATAGGCAGGGTTCGACACTCGTCAAATTCGGTCTCGCCATTTGGGCAACCTTGGTACTGATTTCAGGTCGCCCGAACAAAATATCAAATGAAACAAAAATGTGCAATTGTTTAAAATTTGTTAAGATCATAGAAGTTGTGCTTTTGTATTATAAAATGTAAATCAGACATTTATGGAATGTCAAAAGCTGTCTTCCAGTATTTTATCAAACAAAGAAAACAAGCAACAAATATTGATAAGCAGAATCAGAATGCTAATTAGGCTTTAAAAAATTATGTTTGTTTCCTGTAATATTCCCAATAAATCAAGGGTTGGTAGGTCTGGATTTTTTTTTTTTTTTTTTTTTTTTTTTTTTTTTTTTTTTTTTTTTGCTTATGTATAATCTCACCTCAATATTGACACAAAATAAAGTTTCTAGTTTAAAACATTCATTTTCACTTACCATAAAGGCCTTTAAAAAAATAGGGTCAAACATCCCTGGACTGAATTAACCAGGTGTGATGTTTACAGTGGACACCCAACATGGCTGTCTAGCAGCAGAAAACGAACATCAGAAAGTTGTGGGGGAAATGCTAGATGTTACAATAATGATCATTACTCTTTATATTTATGGTGATTGTTGACTAGGTTGACATATTTTATATCTCAAATAAAACTTGATTTAATACTTTTAGTAAAAATTATATCAGCTGATTGATCAAAGACAGATTTGGCAGAAAGAAAAATCCACGAGGCTGCTATTTGAATGGGTCAGTCGGGTTACAGGAAACAATGTTTTCAAGGCCTTGTAAAGTTTATTTTAAAATATTAAACATCATTATTGAATATTCCCAACTCGTCCCAGGTCGTCATTTGGGCGAGCCAGACTGAAAATCAGGTCGTCAAAAATCATCCTGGGATGGAAATGACGAGGTCACGAGCGTGAATGTCGAACCCTGTATAGGGCATGCTATGAGGTCTTGTGGCAACACTCGAATTGATATCATATTCAATATGTGTCGAGACTGCCTATGCTAACCAATA
Organism: Saccostrea echinata; assembly: GCF_033153115.1. NCBI lineage: Eukaryota > Metazoa > Mollusca > Bivalvia > Ostreida > Ostreidae > Saccostrea > Saccostrea echinata. Next base: position 9,181,487 of record NW_026889772.1, read on the forward strand.
TTAATGATTTATGACCTAGAAATTTAGTTGCAAAATAATAAAGCAATAAACCTTTTAAGTCAGTGCAAGGTTTCATATGTAATACAGAATTTAAGATTTATTTTTCTTAAACTATAATAGAACTTCGAAACAAATCTTTAATCTTAAGTACTAACTCAATTGTCACATTATGTCAAATGCAGTATTTAAAACATGGATATCCTTAGATGTAACGTCTTTGCAACTCCGGTAAATCATTACCTGCAAATGGATATGCTTATTGTTTACCATATCACTCAAAGAAAAATATAGGTCATCTGCATCATCTCAGTAAAGCATAGACGGTGATTTAGGTGATATGCTCAATCATATCCAAGTTTGATCAGTGTAGCTAAATATGATAACTCTTTCAGGATATGTTCAACCATTCCCCACGATAAATTAAAGTCCAGGCTTTTTTATATCATTGACAGCTGCTTTTCAGTAAAAATGGAACTCGTAAATTTACTTACCTTGTCATCGGTCATTTGCAAAATTATTTTATTAAAAAACATTCTGATTGTACACACAAGTACTCTGAAGTTGATGTTAAAAAAATGCTTGAGTTTCTGATTGACAATATCTATGTGGTTTTTGGAGACCAGGTCTTCCAAAAATGTATTGGAATTCCCATGGGTACCAATTGCGCCCCGTTATTAGCAGACATATTTTTGTATTCATATGAAGCAGAATTTGTTCAAAATCTTATTCGTGAAAAGAAGAAAACACTTGCTGTGGCCTTCAACTCGACATTTAGATATATCGACGACGTATTATCAATTAACAATGGTTATTTCCATTCTTATGTCGATACGATATATCCCAGTGAGCTTGAAACAAAAGATACCACAGAGTCTGACACGTCTGTTTCATATTTGGATATTTTTCTAGAAAAAGACATTAGTGGTAACCTAACAACAAAACTTTATGATTAACTTGATGACTTTTTTTCTATCGTCAACTTCCCTTACTTGTGCAGCAATATACCTTCATCGCCTGCATACGGGTTTATTTCTCTCAGTTGATTCGATACACAAGAGCATGCTCTACGTATGAACAATTTCTAAAACGAGGTAAGTTATTGGCAAACAAGTTGATGAAACAAGAATATCAGCAGTCTCGTTTAAAGTCGTCATTTTGTAAGTTCTATGGTCGATATGACCTTGTCAGCAAATACAATTTATCATTGAGTCAAATGCTGACCGACGTTTTTCGTACTAATTGTTAGGCCATTATTTACACACTGATTTGTCGACGGATTTTTCTGTTATTTCCCGATCATGACAAGGAGCACACGGCTGGTGTGACCGGTTGGCAGGGGATGTTCACTGTTCCATGGCACTTGATCCCACCTCTGATGTTTTAGGGGTCCGTGTTTGCTCTGCTCCAAAATTTGTATTGTTTAATGGACTTTTGAGCCTGAATACTGTTCGTTATCTCCATACATTTCATTCCAAGAATGCAGAATTCGTAGCAGAAAGTCCTTGTGATACAATCGCAAAACGAAACAATTCTAGGCAATTCAGTATAAAAATATAATGGCCTAATAATTTTTTGCACAATCGTCACTCAACATCGACCTAACCCAGATTGTATTTGCAAAGAAGGACATTGTATCGACCATAGAGTTCATGAAATGTTGACTTGAAAAGAGATTGTTGATACACTTGTTAATCAATGTTTTCTTCAGTAGCCTGCTACATTTCAAAAATTGTTCATGCGTAGAACAGGTTTGTGCAAATGATATTGAATCATCTGGGAGACATTAACACCATATGTAGGTGATAGGGAAATTAATGATGCTTAAAAAGTTGAAGGCATCAAGTATAGTTGTTAGTTTGCCATCAGTGTCTTTCTCTAGACAGTAAAGAATCCAAAATTGAAACAGACTTGTCGGACTCTGTGGTGTCTTTCGAGTTCAATGGTATATATCGAATCACACTTATAAATGAAAATGAATATTGTTTATTGATTAAAATGAATATTGTTTATTGGTTAAACGTGGTCGATATATCAAAATGTGGAATTAAAGGCCTTAGCAAGAGGTCACTTTTTATGTCGAAGTTTTTGAATACATACTGCATTTACAAACGATTTTATCGGTTACCATAAAATATTATTTTAATGATAAGAAGGATTAAAAGTCAATTGAACAGATGGATTGGAAGCGACTTGCTTCAGAAGGTGTGCTTATCATTCATTCTACAAAAACATGACCAATTAAGAATTTTTTATGTCGCTTACAAATTTACAGTTGTAATATCTTAACTATAAATTTAAAGGTCGATTTCAACTCTAAGACTTAACATACACACATGGTTTGGTAAATATTCACCGATATATATGCAGTTAAAGTTTTGATATGAACACAATGTAATGCTGAAAAACGTATTCCACTGCAAATCTTAATGTCGCTTCATTTGTTTATAAAGGACTATATTCGGTAATGACCAATATTTGCCCCCAAAATCAAACTTTGGCGGAGAAATATATAATTATTTTCTAAAACAGGGGAATATCTGCAGACTTCAAAGCACTGAATATTTTCATAAGCCATGACGCCATATGTTAGATATGACGTCAGAAAGATGACGTAAATTCAAAATTTCAATGATTTATACAGAAAAAGTGTATATTACATGGATAATTTGAGTAAAAGTCACCGAGCGCAGGTCTGCTCCAACTCAATATTTTGATATAATGTGTAGAATGATAATATCAATGAAATATGTAAATATTGTTCTAGAGCAGGCCTGCGCTCTATAAATTTTATAGTAAAAATTGAACAAATTTTGTCCATTTTTCCCTTTTTCTGAAAAATAACACGAAATCCGAATAGTTTGTGACGTCATAAAAACAAAAGTTGCCAATAATCTACTTCGAAACTATAATATTTTTTGTTAATTTAGATTTCTCACACAATATATACAATTCAGCACATTTCAAGAAATTTTCAAAATATGACTTTTGTGGGGGCAAAAATGTGCATATACCGCATATAGTTCTTTCAAGATGAAATTTTCAGCCGTAAAATAGTTCCGAATAGATTGCAATGAATCTTTTATCCTATATAAAAAGAAATTAAACCACTTCTCGCAAAGAAATGCATAGATCTCCTTTCATGCGAATTCATAAGCATGTCGCTAAAAATCGATTAACTTCCGTAACGATTTTAGTTTAAATTTCACGCAAAGATTGCAGATTTCAAAAAGAACTGAAACTTATCTGAAAGTGACCACGAAACCTTATATCATCGATTCTAGTTGCGAGTCAGCTATTTTAGACGATTACATTTTCGACATACAAAATGAATTAGACAAAAACAGTTGTCTCTCTTAAAAAATTAACTTCCGTAACGGTAATTCAGGAAAGTTTTTGCATTAAAGGTATGAAATTTTTTTATTATTTTGGGAGCGAAATGCTTCATACTTTTGTTTAATATCCTAAAACAAACTCTCATTTTAACTATTAAAGAGAATTTTAACTTTTATTGCTGGGAATTAACTTCCGTAACGATTAACTTCCGTAACGATATTTTTCCCGAAAATTTAATTTAAATTCGGATTCATGCGAGACTTCATGAATCATGCTTTAGCGTTCTTTACTGAACATCAGAAACAAAAAATGGTCAAATTTAGCTTTATTTAAAAAAATAATAAGGCTTGATCAAGCATTAACTTCCGTAACATTACATTAAAATCAATGGTATCTTGAAATTGTTGTAAAAAGTTAACGATACCAGATTTGTGGACAATTCTTTGTTTTCAAGTTCACTGATATGTCCCTTAGAAAATTATGATGTTCATTTTGCTATTTGAAACAATTATTTTTTTCATGTTTTTTACTCTGAATTGGTGTATTTATCGTAGAATGACTGTTATATAAATAATACTCGATTGCCGATTTCAGATTCCAGTTATAACAAGCCTACCAACATCATACGAAGTAGCAGAAACTCATACGTCCTCCACTCTTATCCACACCCTGGGGGTGACAGACGGAGACACAATCAGTTGTACAGTGTCTAGTACGTCACCTTCTGGGGGTCCCTTCACGACCAAAGAAATCACAGCCGGAAGCGGAAGTAAGATACTGTGTATTGATTCGAATTTCCTGGATATTGCTTGAGTTATGTTATGATAACACATTTCTTAAAATATTACTGAACCGCCAAGTATGATACTGATTGCTTGATACATTAATATAATTATATAAAAAAAACTGATGATAACGCGAATATTGAACGATCTCATAAATCCTTTAAACAATACAAAATGTGAACAGGACATAAAACACTGATTCTGAAAACAGGAGAAGTGGGATCAAGTGCCTAGAATGAGTAAACGTACCCGTCGACCCATCACACCCGCTGTGGGCCTTATGTATAAACCATGTAATGATATGTTCTTCAGAGCCGATCTGTGCTATTTTGCTCGATACATATATGATTGCCTATCTGCAAATGTGTTTGTCCCTTCGTAATAATCTTTCTTATTTTTAACTTCTTGATTAAAGCAACGTACGTTAATACGCCCAATTCATAAAATACATATTGATGTGTTTGAAGATTGTAATTTTCATAATGATAAGGCTTTCAAAATGTCTTTTTTGATTTGTTTGGCTTTGATAATTAAAATCTGTACATATTTACTCCAAACTTATGCAAGAAGCTCTTTTTTTATATAACTTTGACCTTCTGCTTTTTATATTGATACCGATTTTTCACATTTGACATTAAATATACTCTTTTTGCTGCCAATGGTTCTCTTGTTACTTTATTTTACAGCATATGGTGTGTACATCAACGCTAATCCTTCATTTGATTACGACACAACAAAACGTTTTGACGTATACATAAGATGCAGTGATACAAAGGACTATGACGAAGAACAGCTGATAGTAATCATAAAGAAGAACGCTTTTCCTGTCTTCACTAATTTACCAAGTAAAATTAAATTTTGTTTGTGAAATCATATACATGTATACTAGTACATGAAATATATGGAGATAACGAACAGTATTCAAAGCTCAGAAGTCCATTATACAATACAAAATAGGAGCAGAGCAAACACGGACCTCCAAACATCAGAGGTGGGATCAGGTGCCATGGAGGAGTGAGCATCCCCTGCCGACCGGTCACACCCGCCGTGTGCTCCTTGTCATGATCGGGAAATAACAGAAAAATCCGTCGACAATTCAGTGTGTAAATAATGGCCTAACAATTAGTATGAAAAACGTCAGTCAGCATTTGACTCAATGATAAATTGTATTTGCTGACAAGGTCATTGTATCGACCATAGAACTTACGAAATGATGACTTTAAACGAGACAGCTGATATTCTTGTTTCATCAACTTATTTGTCAATAATTTACCTCGTTTTAGAAATTGTACATACGTAGAGCATGCTCTTGCGTATCGAATCAACTGAGAGATATATACCCCGTATGCAGGTGATGAAGGTATATTGCTGCATAAGTAAGGGAAGTTGACGATTGAAAAGTTAAAGTCATCACGTTTATCATAAAGCTTAGTTGTTAGATTACCATTAATGTCTTTTTCAAGTAAAATATCCAAATATGAAACAGATGTGTCAGACTCTGTGGTATCTTTTTTCTCAAGTTCACCAGGATATATCGTATCGACATAAGAATGAAAATAGCCATTGTTAATTGACAATACGTCGTCGATATATCTAAATGTCGAGTTGAACGCCACAGCAAGTGTTTTCTTCTTTTCGCGTACAAGATTTTGGACAAATTCTGCTTCATATGAATACAAAAAAAGGTCTGCTAACAACGGGGCGCAATTGGTACCCATAGAAATTCCAATAGATTGTTGGAAGACCTGGTCTCCAAAAACCACATAGATATTGTCAATCAGAAACTCAAGCATCTTTTTAATGTCAACTTCAGAGTACTTGTGTGTACAATCAGAATGTTTTTTAACAAAATAATTTTGCAAATGACCAATGACAAGGTAAGTATATTTACTAGTTCCATTTTTATTGAAAAAGCAGCTGTCAATGATATCAAAAAGACTGGACTTTAATTTATCGTGGGGAATGGTTGTGTACATATATTTCTTTCTTTGTTTTAATATTATAAAAATATTTTTTAAAAAGAATGGCTGTTATGACGTATTTTGCACGTAATGCACAAGTTAGCTGGGTTCTTTGAGAACAATGTACTTGATTCCAAGTTATGAAGCATAAGCAAAACAAATCACAATATAAACCAAGCTGTAAAAAGATTAAAATGATAACCAAGAACTGAACTTGATGAAAGTGTTTTTCTTAGGATCCAGTTCTGTTTTGTGTTCAAACTATTACTTTGCCAATAGGCATTGTAATTCAACTAGAATTAACAACTCACATGTGAAGATCGAGCTCAGTGAAATAGATGAAGATAATGAACAGCGATCTATCTCATAAAATTTATAAACAATACAAATATGTGAAGAGGGCATAAAACACGGACCCCTGGAAATTCCAAAGGTGGGATCAGGTGCCTAGCAGGAGCTAGCATCCCCTGTAGACCGGTCACGCTCTCCGTGAACCCTATGTATTGATCAGGTAGACGGACTACTCCGTAGTCAAATCTTTAGTTTAAAAACAAGCCTAAAAATTGGTATAAACATGTGAGTCAAAATACGACCCAATGATAGGTTGTATTTGCTAAGTAATCATGATATAGAATTTACGCAATGTTGACTTTAAACGAGGTTGTTGAAATTCTTATAACATCAACTTATTTGTCAGTAGCCAACCTTAGTTTAAAAATTTTTCGTACTCAGAAGTCCAAATAAACATTTCAAATTGAGAACAGAGAAAACACTACATGGACCGTTGAAAGAATCAAGGATGGGATCAGGTACAGTTACTATGAAGGAGTTCTCATCCCCTGTTGACCCTTCACACACGTTGTGAGCCCTTTGTCGAAATAATCCGTGAAAATAATGGCCAAACGTATTAAAACATAAAAAATATTCGACCTGGCGACACATTGTAATTGCAAACAAGGTCACTTTATCTACATTAGAATTTGCAAATGGAGATTATTGATACACATGTAACATCAAATTTTGTCAGTAGTCTTACCCAGTTAAGAAATTGTTCGTACGCAGAACATGTACTTACATATCGAATCAACTGGGAGAAAAAGTATGTTGCTTCATAAATGTTACGAGAAGTTGACAATAGAAAAACTGAAGTCATCACGTTTATTATAAAGTTCAGTTGTTAATTTGCCATCATTGTTTTTCTCTAGTTTGTTACACTCTATGATGTCTTTTATGTTTCGAATCCAATGGGATAGATCGAATCAACATATGAATAAAATAAATGTTAACACGTCGACTGTAAATCTTAATGTCAAATTGAAGGCCAAGAGACTTCTTTTCAGAATAGAACATGTAGAAGGTTGCATCTACTTTGATTTTTCTTATTTATTAAGAAGAAATCCGTGAACAGATGATTGATTTTTTGTGTAGAATGTGCTACAACAAATGGGAGTTCTAGATGATTTGTTCTGAATTTTAGGGCACATCGAGAAAGATCAGCAGACGACATCCAATAACGTCATACTTGACACAGTCTCCGTGACCGACACAGATGGCCTGACGTTTACGTACACCTGTGTTCCCGCCTCTTGTCCTATCGCTATAGCATCCAGTGAGTATAAATGTCTAATCGTTCAGTATTCGTAAATACGTACATTCTGTCTAACACTACAGCAATCAACATCTCATGACTAGTCGTTAAAATACCAGTAAATATCGCTTAATTGCTGAGGTAAGCAGATTGATGCTATTTCAAGTAGTAGGTTTTATTGTTTTTGTCGAATCTCAACATCATACAGTAGGTCTGTAGGTTGCTATAGCAATCAGGTTCCGTGTTTTCCGTTTCAAGCAAAAACCGTCTCTTGTCTCATTGCTATACCAAGCAATATCTATCTATACTTACAAATTTATAAATTTTGCAAATAAACTCCGAAACGGGTGCACCAGAGTTCTTACTTACTCCTATAACAATACACTGTATACAAGATGATGTCCGTAAACTATATTTAGATTTCACTCGCATAGTCAGTATCGTACATAAAATTAAAAGTCTACTTTTATTTTCTATAAACAGCCATGAAATAGCAAAAACGTGAGTACGGTGGCGTTTATGATTGACGGATCTAAGATACTGGCAATTTTTAATGAAACTGACAACAAGCAGTCATTAATTTATCTAATTAAACGTCATCACTGAATTATTCAATCAAAACTTGATTTAAATGATATAAAAGAAATAAGTTGTGATAACCGATTATTAAAGAGGGAAATATGGAAATTATTTTCGTCATTCACCGATCTTAATATTGATGGAAGCTTCTAGAACATCATATAGCATCGAGCCCGATGTTAAAAAGAAAAACGAGGCGATCGTTCAAAAAAAAAAAATTTGTATGAATGGTCATTGAAATAATGGTAAATAATTGATAACACTATAAGTTTTGAATATATTTATATATCGAAAGACTATTACATGTATGTAGTAGGTTTTTCTGATAAATTTATCGGTAAAATTATATATACATGTATTCCTTACTGAGAGCATCGTGCCAACGAACCCGAAGTACAATTTGTACTTCGTAATAAACTTGCTAACATAAAAAGAGAAAATTAATGAATAAGGTATTGTTCAAATACAATTAAAGCTGTGTAAAATGTGCTTTAATCAATACATTTCAGTTTTTTTTTTTCTGAATACAGTCTTTTGTATCAAATACTCGGCCTATTCATAGGGCGTTAAAAACTAATTTTTACACAGACCCCGTACTTGGGTCTTGGTTTATAAATATTTATGTACCCTGTTGATATGTTAAAAAAAAGTAAACTACATTTTTTATGTATAAATAAGGTACATACATATTTATAAAGCAAGACCCAAGTATTTGTGAATCCCCCCCCCCCCCTCCCCGAAAAAAAAACATGCAGTTTATCAGTAAAATGTGCATATTCGCTTCATTTATCCTTGACGGAAATGAAATAAGAGCATCTGAAATACAATATCCATAACAAAGTATAACAGGTTTCACAATAAACGCCAATTAACGAAATTGTTATTTTTCAAGTTTTTACAGAAAGGGGTGGGGTAGGGGGGTGGAGACATTCATCTACTTCATGCGGGATTTTGAACAAAGTATTTCTTCCTGCTATAAGCCTGTAGGCTGTCAGTAGAAACTACAATTATATATTTTCTGTCGTTAGTGGTATAAATTCAATTCCCCGCGCTTGCGCGGGATTTCATCCAGTATTTATTATGGTAGCAAGTACCGTAAATAGCTAGATGTGACGTTTAACGTTTTCGTCCAATGGCTACAATAAGCAGTAAATCTTTCCTGCTCAGTCCCTTATCGAATAACTGTAGGATGCATTCAAACCATCGGGGGCTATTAATCCCTGTCATCAATTTCGTAGCATATCATATGTGGTGTTATTTTTAGTTTTCATTCTATCAATTTATATTTAAGATGGGAGAATAACATCTACTTCTGCCTTTTCCACTGTTTTCACCCCTGGATACGATGTAACGGTCGCAGCTAATGATGGTCATACAAATGTTGGTGGTAAATCATGGAGCATTCACATCAAAGGTTATACGCAGTGTATTATATCCCAATATGTACATATTGCTGTGTTTTTCTACTAAACCAACTATGGAAAAATATGAATGCCATTTTGTGTATACTAACGCGTAGAAAATACAGAGAAACTGGGGCTGAAATGACGTCAAAAGGAGGTTCCAAAGACGTTCATTAAAAAAATATAGTGATATGCCCGGGAAGCGAAAACTTCAAGCACTGAGTATATTTTTGCTTTTAAACATGTAAAATATAAGTATGTTTATTATGGATGCAAAAATGACACAGACTTGCACGTAGGCATATTTATAAGGGTCCGCTGCGAATTGTATGTATATTTCTCTACAATATACGCAACCGTTGTATCCCCTACAACACAAGGCGGCATTTATGATTTCTCAGGTTTAAAATTCAAACATATTTCCTTTACAACTCGTCTTCTCGTGAACCGTGATAATTATCATCTTCGTACTACAGATATTAATGATAAACCCCAATTCAGTAATGTGCACGGGAGTTTGGGAGTGTTCGGAGTGGAAGAAAATAGTCCTGTCGGTACCACCGTGTATGTATTGAGCGCCACGGACATCGATGCTTCTGACACTCTGGTATATTCAATGTCCAGTTCTCCTACCGCCGGTCTGTCCTATTTTACATTAGTGGCTAGTAGTAAGTACAATTTCTGAACACACAACTTTTAAATTAAAAAAATAATAAAGCAGGTCACATAATTATAGTATTACAATATCAAGACAACTTAATTATGATTTCAATATACTTTTGATGACTTATAAATAAAGTATATATAAATAACCAAGCTTTAATGGTATAGACCACGAATTTCTTTTCTAGCGGGGGTAATAAAAACGAAAGCTACGCTGGATTATGACACAATGTCGTCCAAGAGCTTTAAATTTACTGTTTCCGTCACCGACGGCAAAGATACTGCATCCGCCACAGTGACAATAAATGTCATCAATATTAACGAGGAACCTAGTTTTGGTCATACATCATACAGCGTCAACGGTGATGAAAATACGGTAAAGCTTTTTCACAAAAAGTTGAAACTCTTTAAAATATGATATAATATCGGCAAAAGCAAATTGTCCTGAAAGAAGGTCCTCTTTCTTTTAGTCATGACTTGAACTCTTCTTCTAGATTTATCAGATTTTGCTATTTTTAAAAAAGTAAGAATAAGACAATAAGTTTTAGTGAAGTAGTTTGATAAAACACATGTATCTGTTTTCAGTTTGCTTTAGCATTAAAAGTCCTCTTCATACGAATTACATGGATAAAGCTTTTTATATACATGTAATTGACAGGCTGGCACACAATTATCTCTACCAAACTTCGTAGTGTCCGACCCAGACAGCGGTGATTCCAAATTTTACACCCTAGACTGTAGCGGATATAACACCGGATTCTTTGAAATGGATTCCTCCAATGGTAATGTTTATCTGGGACGTGACTTTGACCGCGATGTTGGACACCCGGAAACTACCAAGTGTAAAGTGACTGTACGAGATGAGGGAGGACTCACAGCTACCACTAGTTTGACTATTACAATAGATGACATTAATGACAACACACCGACTTTCGAGTACCCGGTGTTTACCTTTTACCTTGACCCTTTTGACCCCGTCGGCACACATGTTGGTAATGTGTCTTTGACAGCTACAGACAACGACATTTCTGCCTCATTTAGCGGTGTGGTGTACAGCGTAGACATGACGTCATTTGGTAAGAATAATGGAATTTATTTATTTATTTATTTATTTATTTATTTCAAGTGCTCTAAACATGCGAATGTTGGCGCTATCATCCTCATAACATCAAAATTGACAAATTCCTTTATCAAAAAAAATTAAGTATAACAACTTCCTTATGAAGATACCGGTATAACGAAGGACAGTAATGGCACGGTAATTATTAACAGAATATTGGCAAATGAAAATCCATTATAATATATACATCTACGTGTGAGTAGAATTCGTTCCACCACGTTAAGTCGTGGTGATTCTTTTCAAAAGAACTTTTGAAAAATCAGCTAAAGTAGTTTCTTTTTAATTTAATTTAGTTTTATTAAGATCACGACAAAATGGTTAGATTTTGCTCTCTGTATATAGTTAAGTAACATAAATACCATCGAAATGACTTTGTAGAAAGAAAATATATTTAGATGTAATAAACTATCCTATCCGTGCAGGTGATGCTTACTTTGCTGTGGATGCTGATGGGAATATAACCGTGAATAAAGATTTGTCATCGAAGTTCTCATCAATGGAGATAATCAACTTTAATCTAATAGCAAGGGATCGTGGGGGCTTAGCTACGACGGCGACAGTATCCATTATATTTCCACAGGTTGTCGTTTTCTTTTAAATATTCAATCATTATTGGATACTTAATGTAAATATATACATTCAAAAGCGATTATTTCATTAGTTTCGAAAATGACGATTCCACACGCAAACCTCTTGATTTAATACCACTAATTCTCATTTTAATGCCACATATTACCACTTATGTATCAGACGACCACCACCTCCACCACCACCACAGAACGTCCCTATGACTTCTGGGAGGACCCACTCAATGTCATTTGGATGGAGTTTGGGTTCGCCGCAGTTGCTGCCTTGATTGTTTTTTTTGCTGTGGTGTCTGTTCTCCACTGCCCTAGGGGTTCAAGCAGGGATAAAATGTATGAAAATAACGAGTGCCACATATATTTAAACACGTGATACCATTTATAAGTTCATATATTTTAAGTGACGTCACAATTATGAATTTAGGATTGCAGAGTAATAATGACCAAAAAAATGGTTTGTATTCTTTAATGATCGCTGGCTGATTATTTTTTCAGGGGTAGTGATTCGACACTGAATGACAAAGATGACACCCAACTGATAAAGAAGCAGCCGAAGTCCAAACTAGTTTCAATTAATCATTTATCCGAAGAAAAAGTAAATCTATCCGTGAATGAACAGAATAATGCGACAGAACCAAAGAAGAAGCAAATGGCATCAATAAACAACAGATAAACTTTCGTATCAATAAAGAACAGATAAACATTCGTGTCAATAAACAACAGATATTAAACATTCGTTCCATTTGCCAGTTTTATCATTTATATCAAGACAGCTGCTTCTCCGTGTCAATAAAATCTTAAATATACGTGTAACATTTGTTCAATTGTTTTTTTTACTGATATATACATGTATATTCTAACTGAATGTAAAAATGGGCTTTTAACAATTTTAAATAAATAACATGCATGTATAAGGAAGACATTTGATACAATAAGTCAATGAAATCGTAATGAACTGTTTCTGAAAGAAACTGCATAATAACATGTGCATGCATTAATTGTTAAACAATATTGCTTATCAACAAATCTTTTTGTCGGATTTATATCCCAGCCATTTCTTTATAATTATCCTCTGGAATTTCCAGTGATTCCATGGCTTCGTAGGGAACTTCATTCACACATTCACTTAAAGTACAGTTCTGTTCCTCTTTAAGAAGCAGGTTTTGTTCTGATCGCTTTGCAGATTTTCTAAGTGAGTTTTCATGTACAATACTTGCTACTGCAGTGTCGTAAATATTTTCTAAATATTCAGGTAAAGGGTTATCGGAAACCCTTATGGTATTGGCATCTGATAATGCAGATGTCTCCTCCCCGTTTGTGATGACGTCATCAGGTGTGTCAGTCTCCGGGGACATTTCGTAATACATACTATCTCCACTCTGAGAATTGTTATCGTACACCTTTTCCGTGGAGATTATTGACAATGGATACTTTTTTACACTATCATATTCATCAGTAATTTCATTAGTATTCCGATCAAACTGTTGCGTGCTTGCGTACCGCTCGGGATCGTTAACGTCGTGTCTGTTTCCTATCTGACTCTCACATCTTTCAATTTCGTTGTTATCATTATCATCATCTACTGTAACCATATTATTTCTGTATGTAAATTTCGTTGTTCGTTTTCTTTTCATTTTTCTTTGAAATCTAAGACGTAATAAATAAGTAAAATCGAAAAATGATGTAACAAGAAATCCGCAATCAAAAAAAATATCTGAATGCTTAAATTATTTATTCCACAAGTGTAGTAGAGGTACTTTTATTAAAATAATAAAAGTTGAAATGATTTTAAATATTAAATATAAATTAAATAAATTAAATAAACTATTAAATATGTTATAAATGCATAAATGATAAGTTTTCTATTAAAGTTTCATTCTGTTCATTCTGTACTAACATGGGTATTTAGTGACATAGATATACACCCCTTTGGATCCACACCTGTACATATACTTTTACATGACCACACGCACATCTATTGGTCAGATTTTGAAATGGTTAGATTTCATTGGTTGTAAGTTTAGTCTTTGTGGGGTACTGAGTTTTATTCAGAATTAGCTCAAGATTTAGAATGGAGAAGACATAGTTATATTGCTGCTAACTTACTTTATTCAAAGACCCAAGACAGTTCCTAAAAATGTAAGTTTTTATCTTTTTATGCCTTAAGATAAGTTTTCTATAATTTATGTGAAATAAGTGGAAAACATAATATTTCACTTTTAAATGTTAACATATTGAATTATCTGTCTGTATAATCAGATGTAGATAAATCTGATGGAGTTTTCTCATTAATTAATTTGTATATATACCTAGAAATATTTTGATGTGAATATTTTGATAATCAAACTAATTTGAATATCTATTGATTATGAGAAAGGTATTTGTAAAGAACAAATCCTGATTATTTTATTTATTGTACATAGGTAACACCATAAGTAAAGAATTAAATTATTGCTTTGGAGAAAGTTCAGTTCCATAAATTGGTATGTCTATCTGTATATATATATTTTTATGATTTGTACAGAAACATAAAAGAAAGATAACTCTTCACAAGACTGTTAAGAGTAATTATGTTGTAAGAGTTAACTCCCTTATATAGAATTTCTCTAGTTAAATTGATAAATATGATAATTAATTGTAAAAGGGAAGACAGATAATTTGTTATATTTTTATGATCAGAATATTAGATAATTGATATATTGTTTGTACATATTTTTATGACGCAATTTGTATATTGCAGGACATATCCATTTTCCATTATCCCATTATCCATTATTCCATATATTCTACCATTGATTAACTGGACATGTCAACGTAATAAACATGTAGTTAAAAGCTACAACTGTGTTTTCTATCACTGCCGGGAATACCCGCTACACAAGGATTGAACCTTACCTTAGCAATGTTACCGCATTGTGCAAATAATGTGAAATATATATCATGTTTGATAAATACCAATAATATTCCTTCAACAGAAGGGAAATTTTGTCCATATACATATACCAATAATTTATGTGATATTCTTTCCCTATTATGTACATGTAATTTGATTAAAAGAATACAAAATAAAAGGGTGATTAAACAAGACTTTAAAATATATTACCTTTTCCTTGCTAGTATGAGGACCACCAATACACTGACTACACTTAACAATGACGTCACAATAATCCCTGCCACTAATCCCGATATTGAGGATTCTGATAATTCTGGAAATAGGATTGATTATTTATATACAAAAGAAATTTCTTTCATCTAATGCCATTAATTGAAAAGCACACTTGAAACTGATGTTTTACTCTTTTTGGGAGGGGGTATCTGATACAATATTACAATTCTACCAATACCTTGGACTTTCCTTTGACGGTGACGTGCTTATACAATTTACCTCACACCGAACAGTTAAACAATGGCATAAACTGTATATTTCACACCAAATCAAGTGCTAGCAGAGGAATATCGCATAAATTTCAACAAGTGTAATTAGTGCATTGCTTCATTCGATCAAAAAGTTAAGCTTACGTCATCTCGTTGCTTGTCAGTAATACCAGAAAGTCCAAGCTATGGGTAGAAATGTTCTAAATGCTATAGCTTTAGTTTTGCGGTTTTTAGCATTTACCGATAATATTATGGTTCCTGCTGCAATGTACGAGGGTTGTTCGGAAAGTTCGCGAACCGTGTCAATCTTCGTTATTCTATCTTCAAGAAATTTAAATTGAGCACATTATCATTTGTAAAAATATTTATTTTGTTGATGTGTGAAGTTTCATTCAACGTGATTTAGTAGAAGTCGTGTTATTTAATTTTAAAATCAATATGTTTTGTAACCACGGAGCATACTCAACAACATTGTAACGTGAAAAACATAGCATCATGAGGTTCTCAAAAATACTCCCCCTGTACATTTCAGTATGGCCCAATATCATTGCACTCATTAAAACGTTTCTCTATCACTGGAAATTTATTTTGCTTACAATTGTTATAGTTGCATAATTTTGTTTTTCGATGTTATATTTTTTTTACTTCGTAACTGCTTTCACAAGATCAGCAACTGTGAAGCGCCTACTCTTACCATGACCTTATTAACTTTTTAAAGTGTTTGATCAGATTTTTTACAGATAATCCGTTTTCTCACAGATTGTCCTCTTCTGATACAGAGTCTCTATCATTCAAATACCGCCTGTCCCATGTACACACACATGCATGGCTAGCTTTTCACATATTTCCTACTTCCTCCAGCATTTTCAGAGTTTTTTCCTGGAGTTTTCCAGAGTACCAAACAAAATAAAATCGTTAACTGCTGCAGCGTGACGTTCTACAACGTCATCTTTTTTTTTTTTTTCCTTTTTCAATGAGGACTTCCTTTCTTCTAAAATCGGTTTCTTTTCAAAGAAGCAAAATATTAAACCATAATTTGGAATATGAAACGATCTAACAATTCTTAATTTAAACATTTAGGATTTTTCCGTTTTTGCGCCATTTTACAGTGGATATGACTACAGACATAATTTAGTGTATTGTTTTTCAATTACAAAATTTTGACCCGCTCCGCAATCCGATTTTCAAACTCTAAATTAGTTTTAAATAAATCAAGTTAGTTTTGAAATTCTTAAAACATGTCATTTGAATTTAATGTTAGAACATTTCTACCAAATTTGAACATAGTATGACTTCAAGTAAAAAAAAGTTATGGCAGTAGTCCACGAACTTTCCGAACAACCCTCGTAAAAGTACTATATAGTATATATATAGGATCTCCCATTATTTGTAGTTGGGTATGATTTTTATCCAACGAGTTGTGTGTTTTTTTTTATCCCCGAGCCTTGGCGAGGGGATAAAAACACACAACGAGTTGGTTTGATTGATTGTATATTGTTTTACGTCCCATTCGAGAATTTTCCCACTCATATAGAGACGTCACCATATACCGGTGAAGGGCTTCAAATTTTGACCTTTACTCGGCACTCAGGGCCATTGAGCAGTGAGGGATCTTTATCGTGCCAACGCCTGCCGTGACACGGGGCCTCGGTTTTTAAGGTCTCATCCGAAAGACCCGCAACTTTCACTCCAAAGTGCCGAGCGCATGGCGAAGGAACAGTTGCTACCTATTTTTTTATCAACTTAGGTCTGTCGCGGCCAAGATTCGAACTCACGACCTCCCGATCACGGAGCGAGCGCTCTACCGACTGAGCTACCGTGAACGAGTTGGATAAAAGTCATATCCAACTACAAATCATGGGAGATTCTTTTTATCCCATGTTTAATACTTCACAACCAATGTTTTACACTGTTTTATATAGGACTCCACTTTATTTTACTTCATCGCGCTAACGCAAAAACCATTGTGACGTCACAACTGTGGATTACGAAAAAATTATCCAATGAGTCATATCCACGGGATAAAGGGGTAAACATGGGATAAAAACGTTTATATATTATACTTAATTGAAAAATGAAAGAAAACATTTTTATCAGTGCTATTGGTCTTGATCATAAAAAATCTTTACTAACTAAATATGCGTTCAAAATGCTGATCCATCTGTCATATTACTATTTAAAGAAATTTTAGAAAGTCTTAAACTCTGTATTTAAGAATAAAGACTCATGTTTTTTTTTTGTTTTTTTTTTTTAAGTCTTTCAATGCGGTATAGAAACTGACCACACAACATAACGGTTACAATAGTCCTTGCCAATTATCCAGATTCCGATAAATCTGATATTAAGATTGATTATGATGTGTACGAAAGGTACTTTATTTCACCTAATACCCACTAGTCCTATTTTGAAAAACACATACATAACGGAACTTTTCCAGACATTTTTTCCTGAAGATATGATATATTAAACAATGTACCTTCAGTTTTTATGTCTTGAGCATAGACCGATGATATTGTGGTTCCTTCTGCAAAAAATGTATGCGAACGCTTTATATACAATAACTGATACATACATACATACATACATACATACATAAATTTAATTAAAAATGAAACACAAGCTTTTTATATGTGCAACTTCTTCATATTTTAGAAAGAAAATACCCACAAATCCTATTTTGAAAAATACATACATAATGGAATTTTTCCAAACATTTTTTCCCCTAGAAACTATACATCAAACACCATACCTTCAGTTTTTGTGTTTTGAGCGTACACCGATGATATTGTGGTTCTTTCTGAAAAAAAGTATACGAAAGCTAAATATATACAATAACTGATACATACATACTTACATTTAATTAAAAATGAAATACAAACTTTTTATATGTGCAATTTCTTCATTTTTTTAAAGAAAATTTTACCCACAAATCCTTTTCTGAAAAACACATACATAATGAAACTTTTCTAGACTTTTTTTTCTAAAAACGATACATCAAACACCATACCTTCAGTTTTTGTGTTTTGAGCGTACACCGATGATATTGTGGTTCCTTCTGCAAAAAAGTATACGAAAGCTACAATGTAAATATAGAATAACTGATACATAAATTTAATTAAAAATGAAAAACAAGCTTTTGATATGTGAAACTTCATTATTTTTAGAAATATATGTTTAATTACTAAAAAAAAAAAGAGTATAGAGATGCTGAAATAACCAGAATATTGCTATTTTAGAATTTTGTTAAAATCATAAAAGCCACAACTATTAGCCATTTTCTCTAAATTGAAATATTTTTATTGAAAATGATTATGTGATATAAAAATATATATTTTTCTACCATCAAAAATTAACTGCGTTTGCTGGTAATGGACTTTTGCGAGAAGCGCTGACTTTTACAGTCGATGGCTTACTTTGACATTTAAACCTGCATTATGTACGGAGGTACAGAATTGATAAACTTTAAGAAGACCTTAATACTGGCTATAGGTATGGGACAGTTTGATGATTTACCGGTATGCAATCAACACAAGAGAAGATAGGAGGCAGAATAACATGACTTAAAATACCTCATTTATGAGAGGTAGTATCTTCTTTCAATCTCGATTTCTGAAAGAAACAAATAAGGAAGAAAAAACAGTTTGGAAGGAAACTTGGCAAGAGTTGGCCAACATTTGAAGGGAGGAGTTCGAGGGTAGGGTGATACCCGTTCCCTTCCTAGACAACATAAAATGTTCTTTGAAATGACCTATTAACTGTTAAGCTAAATATTTATACTGCAAAAGAGCTTCCGTATATTATCCTAGTGTATAAGTAATCCGTCGATGGTAAAGTCAGCGCTTCTCGGAAAGGTCCAATAGTAAATGTTGCGCTCTATAATATGATACCAAGTCACACAGCTATACCAATATTCGGGAGGAAACCCAACATGTTCAATGTTTTACATACAGGAAGGACTAAAAACAAAAATAGACAAATATAAACCATAGAGGGAAGGAAATTGCAAGATTTCTCCAAATAGAAGAAAGTGCATGTTACCTAGGTGACCAATATCCCCTTCTCTATACTTAATTAATTTTATTTTCCACATAAAATAGAACTATTATACATAAACACCTTTGACATTTACCTGTTTCTGATTTGCAGATGAAAGGTCGTTTTTCCGTTGAATAACATGGCTCTAATCTGGCTTGAATGACTTTGTTTCGGACGAACAAGACCTTACATCTGTAAGACTTTTCGATCTTTTTGATTCCTGAAAAGAAATTCCCCAGTACTACTGCTAGGAATAATTATCTGCTTGATATTTGATCTACCTTGCATAACAATCTGAAACAACACAAATTATAATGAAACAAGAATTACTTTACTCTTAATACAGGTGTAAAAACGTATCCAAACTTTGAAAGTTATTTAAGGAGGTCTGCTAAATACAATTGTCATGTACATGGAAAAAATAATTTGTTTCCAAGTAAACCAATAGTTAATGTATTCCTATTTTGGGCATGTGCCTTTTTTAAATTAACAAATTGGATTACTGTGAGAATGAAATTTTAAAATCGCAAATTTACTTGAATAAAAATATAAAACATCTCATAAATTACCATCATCAGCGTCCAGAAACTGTTCATAACGATGAATGGACGTCCAGAAACCTTTGTTGTGGTAAATTTTGACTCGAATGTCACAGAGTGCACGTCCAGTGGTTGGATTATTGTAAACCAAACCTCCATTGGTATGACAGTGGTCAACGGCCGCATGATATGTGTCGATACTCAATGAGGAACTGTTATACCTCTCTGTGAATGTTGACAGGGTAAAATAATGTAAGAAATAGCTGAATTTACATACATACATTTAAACCCATTTGGATATATGCGTTAATCATGGTGATTTTTTATGATCATTTCTGAAAACAATGAAAAGATTTCTATAAATGAGCAGGTAGTGAGATATTCAATATTTAAATCACTTTTTATTTGAAATATACATGAAAAATATGTTTTGAGGATCAAGATTAAAAAATGGGAAAAAAGTACATGTCTACCTGCATTGTTAAATTAATGGGTTTCATTAATTAGATAACTGAAGGGGAAATATACACCTGTTTTACAAATAATGGAGTGAGTTCCATTGCAGAAATCTGCTGCAAGTATTCCATTAGGATTAGTAGAATTACACTTATAATAACTACATCTTCTGTGGTGAAGTTTCGAGTCATCTGCCTCTTGAACTGCATCGAGAAATTCAAAAATCCGATAATTTGGTAAAATGGTTCATTAGATTGAACCATCAATATCAAGATTACATTACAATCACAATAGACATATTAATCTTTTATGTAAGAACTGACCAATAAGGCTTCTAGAAAACAAAACACTAACATTTGGAATAAATGCTGAGTAATTCTTCACCACCACAGAATTCGTACTCGTCCTTTCCGGTACAGGTGCTCGTGCATAGCGACGTGTCTAACCGATCTGATTCTTGAACAGTACCAGATAAACACCAGCACCTACCATCCTATGTGCAAAAGTGCAGATAAAAAGAGCATGTTTATATCAAAAATATTTTATGTACAGTCATTATAGCAGTGTATTCCTTTTTTCTCTATTCTCAAATTTGAACTTATTAACTTTGTAGCAATTACTTAAAACAAAAATTCATTGAAAAAAAAACTGAGATAAGTATTGTAAGTTATGTATTGTAAATATACTTAAGATGAAGTTTGTTCTCAAATTGATAAAATTCTTTTGTAATGTATATGAATTACTTTATGTTCCCTATATTATAACCAGCCGCCATCTTGAAAATGAAAGCGCTATTACTTAACTTTAAACAACATTTTATTCCCAAAAATCTTATTGGATTGGGCAAAAAGCAATTTCTTTAAATAATATCTTCATATAAAGCAGAAATACCTGAAGAGCAATTAATTTGGCATTGCTACACTCCTCGTAACATGACGCCACCGTGTGAGGCTTGATAGAGATATCCATTATAGCCGAAATCGGCAAAATGCTGGTGTTGTAACAGCCTTCATTATGAAAAGGTATGGAGCAGCAATACACTATTTTTGTTTTCTCATATTTCTTTCTTTTGGTAATATATAGAGATTAGATATTTTTTTTTACTTCTTCAAATTGGTTATTAGAAATAAAGAAAACTGTTTTTGGGTACTAAGATAATAACAGTGATTTTGATCATTACAGTTCTAAAATACCTTCATGATTGATCCAGTCGGAAAGAACAGTGTATTCATTGGTCCAATATTTGGTATTTTCTGAAAGTTGATTCATGATGTCATTGCTGACGTCATACATTCCCACTAATTTTCCATTGTAACCAAGCTCACAGACTTTTACGGCTTGTATAAAGGATAACGGTGTGATGTGGACAACAAAACTACCTTCAGTATCTGCATATATTTTATTTTTTGATATAAAAAATGCATTAAAAATCACCTTGTAAATATTATGACAAAATGGCACAATGATGAAGTATGTAAGACTTTTTAAAAGTTTTCTTACCAGTCACATGATCAAGAAATAGATACAACACTACACAAATATAAACTAGTTTCCACATTATGAAAACAACGTTCACATATCCACCATCTAGTAATAATAAATAAACATGTCTATCTGCACCATGTCATTTTGTTTTCAATGTAGACAAAGATAACATGTAACAATAGATACCCAGATAATGACATCTTATCACAGAGTATTGTCGTAAGTTTTAATTTATGTAAGTAGGTAAGTAGTAGTGTTCAATGTCCCATTTAAACATGCAGCTATATATATATATATATATATATATATATATATATATATATATATATATATATATATATATATATATATATATATATATATATATATATATATATAATTCTTTGTGGTTGGCTAATCAAGGATAAAAATCAATTTTCAACACAATGGAAAAAAAAGTTCATTTGAGGATAGATTTATGTTTTAAAACAAATTTGTTTTTGATTTAAGCTATTTTACTCTTTCAATATATTGTTAATATCTTCTGAACACCCTTTCTTCCTTTCTCAACTTTCATTTTATGAATTCAGTTTTTTTTCATAACGAATTCATTCCATATATTTACATCTGTGAATGACTGCCTGTTTGAACACAATACAAACAACCACCTCTATCAACGAGGTTGATAGAAGTTATCTCAGGAACGTTCCACTATACATTCCTTCATTTTTTCCCCTCAGAATTCATACTATATCTCTTCAGAAAGTAATTACACATTTTCGTTTTTCTTCACAGGCGAGTAATGAACCTTGGTCATTTCAGTATGTGCCGCTTTCTTTGGTTTCCTAAATAAAATTTTATTAGTAAAAAATACTACTTTTCTTTCTACTGAATAAAAATAGGAAACTTGTTATTGGACTTTATTTGTAGAAATAGATGTTTTTCAGAGGTATGAAGACATACATTTTCTGTGCATTTAAGCTGGATAATCGTACTGAAGAAAATATATCTAAAGTCAATATACCATCTTTTCATTCAAATCACCCACAATTTCATTTAAAGAAACACTCAAGTTACTGACAATGCTAAATCAAAAATAAAATGATTTCGCAGTTTGCTTTCAATTAAAATAAAAAAAAATTAGAACTTACTTTGTTCTTTTACTGCAGCATATAAGAGATATGATACAGCAACCCAACAACACGAGACCACCGCTGACAGCGAGACCTATTACACCTACATAAAGAAGAAAGAAACATAAAATAGCAGCTCAACAGCACAAACCACCGCTAACAGCTAGACTTATTACACCTACACAGAGAGAAGAAAGAAACATAAAATAGCAACCCAACAACACAGGCCACTGATAACACCTAGACCTATTACACCTACATAGAGAGAAGAAAGAAACATAAAATAGCAGCCCAACAACACAGGCCACTGATAACACCTAGACCTATTCCACCTACACAGAGAGAAGAAAGAAACATAAAATAGAAGCCCAACAACACAGATCACCGCTAACACATAGACCTATTACACCTACACAGAGAGAAGAAAGAAACATAAAATAGAAGCCCAACAACACAGGCCACCGCTAACAGCTAGACCTATTACACCTACACAGAGAGAAGAAAGAAACATTAAATAGCATCCCAACAACACAGACCACCGCTAACACATAGACCTATTACACCTACACAGAGAGAAGAAAGAAACATAAAATAGCAACCCAACAACACAGGCCACCGCAAACACATAGACCTATTACACCTACACAGAGAGAAGAAAGAAACATAAAATAGCATCCCAACAACACAGACCACCGCTAACACATAGACCTATTACACCTACACAGAGAGAAGAAAGAAACATAAAATAGCAACCCAACAACACAGGCCACCGCTAACAGCTAGACCTATTACACCTACACAGAGAGAAGAAAGAAACATAAAATAGCAACCCAACAACACAGGCCACCGCTAACAGCTAGACCTATTACACCTACACAGAGAGAAGAAAGAAACATAAAATAGCAACCCAACAACACAGACCACCACTAACACATAGACTATTACATCTACACAGAGAGAAGAAAGAAACATAAAATAGCAGCCCAACAACAAAGGCCACCGCTAACAGCTAGACCTATCACACCTACACAGAGAGAAGAAAGAAACATAAAATAGCATCCCAACAACACAGACCACCGCTAACACATAGACCTATTACACCTACACAGAGAGAAGAAAGAAACATAAAATAGCAACCCAACAACACAGGCCACCGCTAACAGCTAGACCTATTACACCTACACAGAGAGAAGAAAGAAACATAAAATAGCATCCCAACAACACAGACCACCACTAACACATAGACCTATTACACCTACACAGAGAGAAGAAAGAAACATAAAATAGCATCCCAACAACACAGACCACCGCTAACAGCTAGACTTATTACACCTACACAGAGAGAAGAAAGAAACATAAAATAGTATCCCAACAACACAGACCACCACTAACACATAGACCTATTACACCTACACAGAGAGAAGAAAGAAACATAAAATAGCATCCCAACAACACAGAACACCGCTAACACATAGACCTATTACACCTACACAGAAAGAAGAAAGAAACATAAAATAGCATCCCAACAACACAGGCCACCGCTAACAGCAAGACTTATTACACCTACATAGAGAGAAGAAAGAAACATAAAATAGCAACCCAACAACACAGGCCACTGCAAAAAGCTAGAACTATTACACCTATATTTAGAGAGAAGAAAGAAACATAAAATAGCAGCCCAACAACACAGGCCACTGATAACACCTAGACCTATTACACCTACACAGAAAGAAGAAAGAAACATAAAATAGCATCCCAACAACACAGGCCACCGCTAACAGCAAGACTTATTACACCTACATAGAGAGAAGAAAGAAACATAAAATAGCAACCCAACAACACAGGCCACTGCAAAAAGCTAGAACTATTACACCTATATTTAGAGAGAAGAAAGAAACATAAAATAGCAGCCCAACAACACAGGCCACTGATAACACCTAGACCTATTACACCTACACAGAGAGAAGAAAGAAACATAAAATAGCAACCCAACAACACAGGCCACCGCTAAGAGCTAGACCTATTACACCTACACAGAGAGAAGACGGAGACATAAAATAGCAGCCCAACAACACAGGCCACTGATAACAGCTAGACCTATCACATCTATTTAGAGAGAAGAAAGATCGAAACAAAAAAATAGAAGCCCAACAACACAGGCCACCGCTAACAGCTAGATCTATTACACCTACACAGAAAGAAGAAAGAAACATAAAATAGCAGCCCAACAACACAGGCCACCGCTAACAGCTAGACTTATTACACCTACACAGAAAGAAGAAAGAAACATAAAATAGCAGCCCAACAACACAGGCCACCGCTAACAGGAAGACTTAATACACCTACCTAGAGAGAAGAAAGAAACAAAACTAAAGTCCACTAACTAAAAGATTCCATAGAAATAAGGGGGAAAGTACTAGGAGTTGACCGTTTAAAGTTTCATCACTTACAAATGGATAAAATCTAAGTTTGTATAAATGTAACTGTATTTGAAGTTTTAATAAAAAAACCCCAGAATTTATTAAATTTAAAGGAGACCCGGGATTTATAAAAATATATGTTAATAAATTTAAAATTGAAATCTAACCAGAATATGTTAAATATGCCATGTAAACAGGTGGTGGCTGTATTCTATTACAAAGATTTTCCATTGTGACCGGAACTACATCTGCGTCCTCTATTAGAAACCCATTTTCCTCTCTTAGCTTGCTGGAGCATAATGAATCTGCGTTCTCGTCAGTCAACTCTGAAATTATACGTACGTATATAGTATATTTAAATATTTCCTCCTCTTCAATATATCATAAAATAAAAACCGACATAAATATAAAAAAAAATCTTTTCAGTTTCAGTTATGTTGCACTTCATTTTAAATCGTGATTGAGATTGGCATTTGTACAAGAAAGTATATATTTAGAGACAGAGTGAGAGCCTCTTTCAGTTGAGGAAATGATTTTAAATTAATGACTATGGCCATTCCAAGTTTCTTTCTATCTTTAGCTGTCTGCGTGCGTCTTGGTTTTTGCCACCCAATATCAGAAAAACAAAATCAGGAGTCCTAAAATTGTGTATTCTTGGAAATCTTTGAATTATTTCAATTTCTCTAAATATTTGTCAACAATATGTTATACATTGTATATTTTAAGCATTGAATATCTTGATTTTGGTAAAGAATAGATCTTTCTAAGAGGAAAATAGATTCCTTTGAATAGCGTCATTTTTATGACTATAAACCCTGTGCTTTATTTTTTAGCTTGTGTGTTATTTTGCGAGTAGATAGGTAGGTTTTTGAAAGTTGGGGGGACGCTAAACAGAGAAAAACTTGGATTGGCTTGTGTTCAAAATTCAAAACATTGAAGAGTCTAGGGGTCCTTGTAAGTTCTGCTCTCAGTTTCTATTGTTTTATTGGACTTGAGCATGATGAGCCTAGACGGACATCTGGGTATAACGAGCAGATTAAGATATGGACACTATGGACCCAGAGGAACTGGAACTCTGAACAGTGCACTACATGATAGATTTAAGATATGACCTATGAGCCGATCCTGGGACCTGAATTCTTGACGCAGGTGACATGGTTTTTTTAAATTTTGTAGAGGGGTACTAATCATCGGAAAAATTTTGCCTTCTACATATCCATGAGCTATGAATTATATTAGCCATAGAGGGCTACCTTCGTGCTTTGGACGTTAAATCAGGGAACATTAATTTTACAATTTATTTAAAGGGTTCATTACTGATGATTAACATGACAACAGTTTATCTGCTAGATTTCAAGGATTAAATTTTCAGATGCAATTTACATTCAATATATGACCTACTTAGCCAAAATCAGGGACCTGAACGAGCCATGCATTTCACAAATTTGACAGAGGGCTAATTGTTTATTATAATCATGAAAAACAGTGAGCATGAAACTAGATTTTCTAAGTAAGGTATTTTCAATATACAATGTATGACCAATTAAGCCCCACCCTTTTGTCTGAATCAAAGATCCAGAATATTACTATTTTGGTAATAGGTTGAGTACTCAATTTTATCAGGTTTCAGGTTCCCAATAATGATTAAATTATATTTAAAATCTTTTCTCATGGGCATATATCAGGCAGAAGAGAAAGCTTATTAAGGTCTTCCGTTTCCAACGGAAGACCTTCTACTGATTGTGAAGAATAAGATTATTAAGGTCCTAAGTCTTCAGCGGAAGACC
Organism: Saccostrea echinata; assembly: GCF_033153115.1. Classification (NCBI taxonomy): domain Eukaryota; kingdom Metazoa; phylum Mollusca; class Bivalvia; order Ostreida; family Ostreidae; genus Saccostrea; species Saccostrea echinata. The sequence goes on from NW_026889772.1 coordinate 9,208,712, forward strand.
TTCTTGTTATTCTTCGGTTTCTTTTCCACTGTTTTTCTTATTATTTTTTTTCTTACCGATTTTGTGCACGCGATTTCTCGAAAACGGTTGGTTCGATTTCCATGAAACTTTCAGGTCTAATAGAACATTAAAAAATCTTGATACATATTTTTTTTATTTTGATGACGTCACTTCCGGTACGAAGATTTTTGCGATTTTGTGATTTTTGGAGGGTCAGTTTGTCCGCAGGTTTTCTAAGAAAGCACTCATCACAGGAACGTGAAACTTTTAGCGAAGACAGAGCAACATATGTAGATCTGTAATACGTAGTTAACTTTCACCGGAAGTGCCACACGTCGGCGCTCGCTATGGTCCGAAAAAAGGCATATCGAAAATTTCAAAATGTTCAACGCTTTTTCTACAATAGCTTTTTACCTGTAAATATTTTGTTAAAACATATTGAACAAAAGTTGTGTAGAATGTTATGATCTTTCAAAGGATATCAACAATTAGGGTCTGACCCCTAAAATTAGGGAGCTAGAGGGGCCAAAAGTGTTTTCCTGATATCTCAAAAAGTATTGAGAATTTGTATAACATCATAGAAGCAAAGTTGTTCAAAATGACAGCAGCAGCTAAAAGATCATTTAAAGTCGTCAAAATGACGTCACTTCCGGTCAAACCGGAAGTAATGGTAATAGGCTCATTCTTGCTCATATGACCGTAGATGTGTCTCGATCTCGATCTCATCTCCTTGAAATTTAGACGGAAGACTTATTTGTTGCTTTGCAACAAGCTCGTCTAGTTAAGGTCTTCCGTTTCCAACGGAAGACCTTCTACTGATTCTGATGGTTAAGATTATTATTAGGGTCTTCCGTCTTCAGCGGAAGACCCTTCTATTATTGTATTGTTTCTTTTTCTTATTATTAGGGTCTTCCGTCTTCAGCGGAAGACCCTTCTATTATTCTATTGTTTCTTTTTCACTTTTCTTATTATTATTCTTCCTTTTTTTTTTCTTTACAAATTTTGTGCAGAAGATTTCTCGAAGATGGTTCGATCGATTTGCTTCAAATTTTCAGGATTGACACCTTTCTATCTGAAGTTAATTCCGGCAATTCCGTTTCTAGAAAATAACTTCCGGTCGGAAGTTATCGCCCTTTTATGAAAATTCAGAGGACCTCCATGTCTGCGATGGAACTCAAAAACGGCTTAAGCTAGAGCGCTGAAATTTTCAGCGATGATAGAAGACATATTGCCATTGTGCACCTGGGTTTAGATATTTTCCGGAAGTGCCTAGTATGGAAGCTCGGTAGAGGTCGAAATTTAGGACACAAATCATGAGTGAATTTTAGAGACATTTCTTATGATAACTTTTTAACTATGAGTATTTTGCTAAAACATATTGTACAGAAATTGTGTAGAATTACAAGATCTTCAATATGATATCAAAGAAAAAGGGCTGAGTCATCACATTAGGGGCTGAGAAGGGCCGAAAGTCTTTAATCAATAAATCTTTAACGATCAATATTTTGTAATACATTACTGAAGCAAAAATGTTTAACTTAACAATTCACAACTATAAACTATGATATTCACATCATATGTTACATAATTAGGGGCCATAAGGGGCCAGAATGCTAAATCTTTGACGCTTTATATCCCAAAAGTGGGAAATATTTTGATAAGCAATATTGAACAAAAGATGTTCAAAATAATGTTCTAAACAATATGCAACCTTTCATTTTTTGCTAAATGTCCCCATTAAGGAGTTAAAGGGCTGGCCCCTAAATACTTCTTTTGCAAATATCTCAGAAACGAAAAAGAATTTCTGACTAGTTGTTGAACAAAAAGTGTTCAAAATCACGAGAGCTTTAAAGTGATATGAAGAAAAAGGGACTGGCCCCTCAAAATAGGGGCTGAGAGGGGCCGAAAGTCTTTGAACAATAACTCTTTAACGATCAATATTTTGTAATGCATTACTGAAGCAAGAATGTTTATCTCAACAATTTACAACTATATATTATGATATTCATATCATATGTTACATAATTAGGGGCCATAAGGGGCCAGAATGCTAAATCTTTGACGCTTTATATCTCAAAAGTGGGAAATAATTTGATAAGCAATATTGAACAAAAGATGTTCAAAATAATGTTCTAAACAATATGCAACCTTTCATTTTTTGCTTAACGTCCCCATTAAGGAGTTGAAGGGACGGCCCCTAAATACTTCTTTTGCAAATATCTCAGAAATGAAAAAGAATTTCTGACTAGTTGTTGAACAAAATGTGTTCAAAATCATGAGAGCTTTAAAGTGATATGAAGAAAAAGGGGCTGGCCCCTCAAAATAGGGGCTGAGAGGGGCCGAAAGTCTTTGAAAAATAACTCTTTAACGATCAATATTTTGTAATGCATTACTGAAGCAAAAATGTTTATCTCAACAATTTACAACTATATATTATGATAGTCACATCATATGTTACATAATTAGGGGCCATAAGGGGCCAGAATGCTAAATCTTTGACGCTTTAAATCTCGAAAGTGGGAAATAATTTGATAAGCAATATTGAACAAATGTTATTCAAAATAATGTTCTAAAGAATATGCAACCTTTTGATTTTTGCTAAATGTCCCCATTAAGGAGTTGAAGGGCCGGCCCCTAAATATATCCTTTGCATACTTCTCGGAAACGAAAAAGAATGTTTGAATAATTGTTGAACAAAGTGTTCAAAATCATGAGAGCTTTAAGGTGATATCAAGGAAAAGGGTCTGATCCCTTAAACTAGGTGCTGAGAGGTACCGAAAGTATACAATCAATAACTCTTTTAATGATCAATATTTTGTAATATATTACTGAACCGAAATAGTTCATCTTCACACTCTTTGTTTAAATAACATGATGTTGATATCATATGTTACGCAATAAAAGGTCTTCAGGGGGCCAGATAGCTTTAAGGTGAAATCAAGAAAAAGGGACTGGCCCCTCAAAATCGGGGCCAAAAGGGGCAAAAAGTCTTTCATCAATAACTCTTTAACGATCAATATTTTGTTATATATTACTGAAGCAAAAATGTTTATCTGAACAATCTACAACTATATATTATAATAAAAATCTCATATGTTACATAATTAGGGGCCATAAGGGGCCAGAATGCTAAATCTTTGACGCTTTATATCTCGAAAGTGGGAAATATTTTGATCAGCAATATTGAACAAAAGATGTTTAAGATAATGTTCTAAACAATATGTAGCCTTTCAATTTTTGCTAAACGTCCCCATTAAGGAGTTGAAGGGACGGCCCCTAAATATTTCTTTTGCACATATATCGGAAACGAAAAAGAATTTCTGAATAGTTGTTGAACAAAAAGTGTTCAAAATCATAAGAGCTTTAAGGTGATATCAAGAAAAAGGGACTTGCCCCTCAAAATAAGGGCTGATAGGGGCCGAAAATCTTTCATCAATAACTCTTAAGCGATCAATATTTTGTAATACATTACTAAGGCAGAATAGATCATCTTCACACTCCTTAACTATATAACGTTGTTGGCATCATATGTTTCGTTTTAAGGGGACAATAGGGGCCAGAATGCTAAATCTTTGACGTTAAAAAGGGACATAAGGGGCCAGAATGCTAAATCTTTGACGCTTTATATCTCGAAAGTGGGAAATATCTTGATAAGCAATATTGAATAAAAGATGTTCACAATAACGTTCTGAACAATATGTTACCTTTCAATTTTTGCTGAACGTTCCCATTAAGGAGTTGAAGGGCCGGCCCCTATTATTTCTTTTGCAGATATTTCGGAAACAAAAAAAAAAGTAGAATAGTTGTTGAACAAAAAGTGTTCAAAATCATGAGAGCTGTAAGAAGATAGCAAGAAAATAGGACTGGCCCCTCAAAATAGGGACCAAGACGGGCCGAACGTCTTTAATCTATAATCTTTAATGATCAACATTTTGTTATAGATTACTGAAGCAAAATTGTTCGTCTTAACAATTTATTTATATCATTATATTTGAACGAAAGTCTCAGTCAAATTCTTATCTCATCTTATCAAAAATCGGACGGAAGACCCACTCGTTGCTCGCAACGAGATCGCATCTAGTTATTATTATTTTTTTTCCTACACCGGTATCTCGGTAACGGTTCGGTGGATTTTTATGAAACCTTCGGAGATGATAGGGAACGATGTTCCCTCGGGACGTTTTTTTCATTTTTGATGATTTCACTTCCGGTCGCGAAATATGACGTATTTTTGACGTTTTTCTGCAATTCCGGTCTGTCCTACTCCGAAGAAACTGCGCAAAATAGAAATTTGAAATTTTCAGGAATGATAGAATTGAGACCTTGACATGTGCACCTGACTTTTGAAATTTTAAGAAGATGTTTAAATTTTTCAAATTTTAAAGTTAAATTTTTCAAAAAAAAATTTTTAATCGAATTTTGAAATTTTTTATATTGTAAAATAGATCTTGGCGAGAACTTTCCAAAAATGTGTTTGTTTTGCATGTGAGTACATTAATAAACAATATATAAGCTCAGGTGTGTTAGGTCACTTGAGTGCAAGTGTACTTTAAGAACTTTTCTTTAAAAAATCATTACTCTTTTATTTCTTGACCGATTTTAAAACTTTTTACACCGTCAAATAGATCTTTACGAGACCTTTCCAACAGTATATTTGGTTTTATTGTAAGTGCACTAATAAAGAAAATATGAGCTCAGGTAAGTTAGCCTTTTGTTTTGACAGGACATGTCAAAATCATTGTCAAGGACACTTGCGTATTACCGTACTCTTTGATCTTTGGCAGATATCCTTTGATTTCTTTTAAAAAGCATTACTCTTTTATTTCTTGACCGATTTTAGAACTTTATACACCATCAAATAGATCTTTACGAGACCTTTCCAACAATGTATTTCTTTTGTTTGTAAATGCACTAATAAAGAAAATATGAGCTCAGGTATGTTAGCTTTTTTTTGACAGGACATGTCAAACTCATTATCAAGGACACTTGTGGATGACCGTACTCTTTCATCTTTGGCGGATATCCTTTAATTTTTAAAAAATCTTTACTCTTTTATTTCTTGACCGATTTTAAAACTTTTTACACCGTCTGATAGGTCTTCCTGTGACCTTTCTTACAGTATATTTGTTTTGATTTTAGGTGAAATTTTTAAGAAAATATGAGCTCAGGTGTGTTAGAGAATTTTGACGGCCCATGTATAAGTTATCGATTTTCTTCAGCGACGTTTAATACACAGTGACCTAGAAGAAAGCAAGGACATTCAATTAAGTCGGAAATAGTGATTTCATAATGTACCTGTGATTATGAAAATTTGCGTATTCAATTTAAATCATTGAAAGTTTTGAATACTGTAATTTCAAATTTTAAAACCTTTAAAATCGTAAGATTTTGATATATCCTCTAATGTTGAAAGCGGTAAGCTCCTACTTGATGAATTTTTATTCCAGCATTTAAAACTTCAAAAATTTTCAAATTTGGAATAATTTAAAAGCCTTTAAATATGAAATCAAGGACATCTAAAATAATGAGAACATGAATGAGAGTGATTTGGAGTCTATTGGAGGTCAAAAAGAGTGAAATTTAAACGATTTAAATTTTTTTAAAAAATTCAAAACTGCTTCCAAAGATGGAGAACATCATACAATGAGGTGAAATCTCTCAAAGGTCAAAGAAAGTAAAATTTTTTCGATTTAATTTTTTTCAAAAAATTTAAACTAAATCCAAATGTTAAAACAAGGACTGTCTCTGTATTTTGAAAGATGTAGAACATCAAACAATGTGTTTTGAATCTCTAAAAGGTCAAATAAAGTGAATTTTAAACGATTTAAATTTTTCAAAAAATTTAAATTGAATTCAAATGTTAAAACAAGGACTATTTCTATATCTTGAAAGATGGAGAACATCATATAATGTGTTTTGAAATCTCTCAAAGGTCAAATAGAGTGAAATTTAAACGATTTAAATTTTTCAAAAAATTTAAATTGAATCCAAACGTTAAAACAAGGACTATTTCTGTATTTTGAAAGATGGAGAACATCATACAATGTGTTTTGAAATCTCTCAAAGGTCAAATAGACTGAGATTTAAACGATTTAAATTTTTCAAAAAATTTAAATTGAATCCAAACGTTAAAACAAGGACTATCTCTGTATTTTGAAAGATGGAGAACATCATACAATGTGTTTTGAAATCTCTCAAAGGTCAAATAGACTGAGATTTAATTGATTTAAATTTTTCAAAAAATTTAAATTGGTTCCAAATGTTAAAACAAAGACTATCTCTGTATTTTGAAAGATGGAGAACATCATACAATGTGTTTTGAAATCTCTCAAAGGTCAAATAGAGTGAAATTTAAACGATTTAAATTTTTCAAAAAATTTAAATTGAATCCAAACGTTAAAACAAGGACTATCTCTGTATTTTGAAAGATGGAAAACATCATACAATGTATTTTGAAATCTCTCAAAGGTCAAATAGACTGAGATTTAAACGATTTAAATTTTTCAAAAAATTTAAATTGCTTCCAAATGTTAAAACAAAGACTATCTCTGTATTTTTAAAGATGGAAAACATCATACAATGTGTTTTGAAATCTCTCAAAGGTCAAATAGACTGAGATTTAAACGATTTGAATTTTTCAAAAAATTAAAATTGATTCCAAACGTTAAAACAAGGACTATCTCTGTATTTTGAAAGATGGAGAACATCATACAATGTGTTTTAAAATCTCTCAAAGGTCAAATAGGGTGAAATTTAAACGATTGAAATTTTTCAAAAAATTTAAATTGCTTCCACAAACATAAAAAACGCAACAAATGATTTTCTCTTCCTTCAAAATATGTAAGTTGACTTTTGTTTAATATTTCAGTGCAATTTAAATTTTTTGAAAAAATTAAATCGTTTAAATCTCACTCTAATTGACCTTTGAGAAGTTTTAAAACACATTGTATGATGTTCTCCATCTTTCAAAATTCAGAGATAGTCCTTGTTTTAACATTTGGATTTAATTTAAATTTTTTTTAAAAATTTAAATCGTTTAAATCTCACTCTATTTGACCTCTGAGTGATTTCAAAACACATTGTATGATGTTCTCCGTCTTTCATAATACAGAGATAGTCCTTGTTTTTACATTTGGAAACAAATTGAATTTTTTGAAAATTTTAAATTGTTTGAATCTCACTCTATTTGAACTTTGAAAGATTTCAAAACACATTGTATGATATTCTCCATCTTTCAAAATACAGAAATAGTCCTTGTATCAACATTTGGAAGCAATTTAAATTTTTTGAAAAATTTAAATCCTTTAAATCACACTCTATTTGACCTTTGAGAGATTTCAAAACATATTGTATGATGTTCTTCACCTTTCAAAATACAGAGATAGTCCTTGTTTTAATGGTTGGTTTCAATTTAAATTTTTTGAAAAATTTAAATCGTTTAAATTTCACTCTATTTGACCTTTGAAAGATTTCAAAACACATTGTATGATGTTCTCCATCTTCCAAAATACAGAGATAGTCCTTGTTTTAACATTTGGATTTAATTTAAATTTTTAAAAAAATTTAAATCGTTTAAATCTCACTCTATTTAACCTTTGAAAGATTTTAAAACACATCTTATGATGTTCTCCATCTTCCAAAATACAGAGATAGTCCTTGTTTTAACATTTGGATTTAATTTAAACTTTTTGAAAAATTTAAATCGTTTAAATTTCACTCTATTTAACCTTTGAGTGATTTCAAAACACATTGTATGATGTTCTCCGTCTTTCAAAATACAGAGATAGTCCTTGTTTCAATCAAAATGACACCTCATCGAAATCGGACGGAAGACCCACTCGTTGCTTGCAACGAGATCGGATCTACTTCTTTTTTTTTTTCTTCTCCTTTCTAGACGCCAATTTTGAGGCCTCATATCTCGCTCATTTCTCAACGGATTTTGCTCAAATTTGCAGGGTTTATAGACGTTACAAAACTCTATCAGAATGCTGTCAAACATGTCAAAAATCCACTTCCGCTTTTGAGTTATCTCCCTTTAAATGAAAATTTAGGACTCTTTATTTCCGGATAAAGGTTCCGAGACTACAAAAGCTGGAGTAGAAATTCTACCGAATTTAAATAATAGAAGCATTGAAGTTGTGCACATCTATTTTTGTTTTTTGATTTCTGTGTTCAAAATGGCGCTAGATAGGGGTCAAAAATTAGAACGCCTAAAAGCGCGAAAATTTACACATATTTTCCTATGTATCTTTTAAACTAAAAATATTTTGTTGAGACATGTTGAATAAAAGTTGTGCACAATTTTAAGGTCTTTCATTTGGCACCTCCAAAAAGGGGCTGGTCCCTTAAATTAGGGATCTAGGGTCCTTGAAAGTTTTCGTTTTATAACTCAAAAACGGTAAATATTTCGATATAGCTGTCGCTAAAAAAGTTGTTCTTTAACATATTATTGATCTCGTGAACTTGTTATTTTGTTCGAGTCTTTTTTAATAAATGAGCTAGAAGCTTGACCCATATACAGGTAACTACATTGTAGTTTCATTAGACAAGTGAAGGTGAAATCTTTATGCGCATAACTGAAATAAACTTGCTATAAATGATAAACCTATCCAAAATAAATACTAATACTACTTTAAAATAGGTTTTTAAGTGTTCTGTGGTTTCACTCCAAATTATTGAGTCACACATTTTCAATACGTCTCGGGGTTTGTTTTTGTTTATAATTACGTAACCGGCCATCCCCCGATCACGCGTGACCTAGATCCAGTGATCAGTGGCCATACACTAAACAGGCATTGCCGTTCTAAATCTATTTTGCAAACTCAACTATGTACGGATAATTGTTTTTTTTTTTTTTTAGTCAAATCGGATCTTTCAAATTATTTCATCTTATCTATGTTGGTCATGTTGGTGATATACTTATTAAATTATTGTGACCGAAATTACAAGAGATCCATTGCGTGTGAACCAGCGACCTGCGTTCGTAAACAAAACATCTTTTCGTCGTTTAATGTTGAAACATACACTATATTAAATTTAAAAAAAAAGTTAGCAAAAAATAAATCAGTCTTTAACTGCATTTAACTGCGTTTCACATATACCCGGGTTTTGTGTTTGTTTACAATTATGTAACCTAATTATGTAGCCGAGGAAGCAGCTATTAGTGCTCATATACAAAACATTGTCGTTCTATATTCATTTTGCTGACACAATGATTTACGGAAAATTATTTTTTAAATCATACCGGATCATTCAATTAGATCATTTATTCTTATCTTAATTTGATTTAATTTAAATCCAAAACATTTTATTAAGGACGTATAAAGGTCCCCGATTTCATGAATCCCAATCTTTAAACTGCATACATGTATTTAATAAACGATTTATTTCTCAATCATGTGTTATTATGTGTTTAATTTCGGAGATTCATTGCGTGTGGTTAATTCTGAAGATAATTCTAACTTGACACACAAGGTTTGTAGACAAAGAATTCAAAAGAGATATATTTTGAAAACAATAAGATGCATTGCTAAACACTTTTACATTATTTTCTTTTTAAAATGACTATCTTTATGATTACACCAACTTTTAACATGCTATGTGAAAAACTCTGTAGACTATAGTTTTGTAACTCCCGCATATGACAAGTACATGTGCTTTTTATTAAACACCCAATTTTCTATTAACGCCCACAAAATCTACCTAGCTTAAGATCGATACAGTGGCTGCAACGTTATTGTTGACAACTTACACGAACGATCACGTTACACGAACGATTCCGCACGATTAACGCACGATAAAATCTGTTACACGAACGATCCTTCACGCACACGATTCTACACGTTACACGATCTTCCACGATTGCTAACGCAAACGCACGATTCTTCACGTAAAATATTTCAACTTCTTTAAGAATTGATATTTTCAAAACGAAATAAGGCTTAATACTTATTTTAGATTTCAAATAATTATTGATATTATTTCATCGAGTTTGAAAAATGAAAGAAAAAAATAGAAATGGATATTTTTGGAACTAAATACATGTAAGGCTTATTAATTATTTTAGATTACAAATAATTATTTACATATTTCTCCGACTTAAGAAAACTGATTTTTTGTTCTATCAGAAGATGTACACGTAGGTGGACCGTGACTTTTGATTGAATTGGATTTCATAATATGCAGAAAGGGATAAGTTTGGGGAAAAAAAATGGCATGAAAATGAATTAAATGTTTTCAGTTGTGAATCTCTAAAATCAACATTTATTTTACAAATCATTTATTTGCAGAAATTATAAAAAAAAAATAATTAAAAGTAAGCTCCAGAGATAAACACGGATAAACGAAACCCCGACAATCATGTCGTGTACATGTACATTCGGTGACTAAATATTTATGTAAGCATTGAGAATTGTTTATTTAAATATTTGTAAAAATATCTATCTTTGATCTATTGGTTAAAAAAAATATCTTGACCATAATTAGCAGTACACATAATTAACATCAGAGAAAAAATCCTTAAACATCTAAGTACGGTTAATCACAAAAAATCACGCTATTTGACGAGAACATAATATTGTACGACTTACTATATTGCTTATTTCCAAGCGATAATTAGTTCGTTCTGCTTTCAATTATGTAAATCGCGATTCATTTATTTTATTTGGATTGAAAAAAAAAACAGACAAGCGAAATGCTTGTATAACAAATAACATTCCGATAAAAACTTACAAAACGAAATTTACATGTTTCTTAACGCACGATCACGCACGATTAAAACCGCAAATGATTGAGTCTGATACACGCACGATCTCTCACGTTACACGAACGATCACGCACGTTACACGAACGATTCTACACGATTGGTTTGTCAACAATAACGTTGCAGCCACTGTAACATACCGCCCGACAATCATACAAAAATAAAACAATAGCTGCTGATTTGATTGACAGGCCAGCAACCTGCGCTACCTGATACTGTAGTCTGAGTTTGCATGTTTTGAAAGCAATTACACGTACCTGGTCACGCGTCAAACGCTTTCATGTACCGCTTGAAAAGTCGCTTTGTATACACTCTGGTTAAAACTTATATCTTTGTTGGTAATTATGTTTCACAAAATAATTGAGAGAAGAGAATTAAACTTTGAGTTCATTATTTTTATTTTCACTGCTGTTTTGTACACTGTACTTGTACGCGATATGTCGTCCAAGATAACTGTACAGCTCTCCGAAGAAAAAAAAACTGGCGGCTATTCGAGCCCCTTTTCGCCTTCAATGTCCTCTTCAAAACACACCTGTTTACAGAGAAGAGATCCTAATATTCAATAAAATATTTCATATTATATGTAATCTGATTTTGTATGTATAAGTATCTGAAAGGCTATATTGTGCTGAATTTTTTAAAATACATGTTTTATGTAATACATATTTTTAGCATACGATAAAATATCGCCAACACTATAAGCTTAATTATTTCTAATGTCCAGAACTGTGTAACGTAAATGCCATGCATTTAAGAAGTATGTTAACTTAATTTTATAATTTAATTATACTTGCACGCGCGGTTCAAAAAAATAAATGTACAAGGAGTACATATACATGGACTTGAATATAACAAACTTATTAGCACATCCAATAATGAAAATGAAAATAATTGATAATACACTTTTACAACTTCATTTCAATGATAAGTTATTCTTAAATTTTACTTCAAATGTCAGAAAGGCCAGCACAGCCAAACTACTGTTAATTGTCTCTGTTTTAATTACAATGTCAATCACAATAACTTTTTTCTTTAGATCCCTTCATTTCTTATTTGTACATAGTTACATGAAATCCATGCACGGCGCTACACCTGTCAATCAAAATTGTAAACTTCTGGTGCCATGGAAGCATTTCCCCTGTGGTGTAAAATATTCTTTAGGTCAATACTAATTTTACGCTTTTATAGATACAGTGTAATATTTCGAAACAACGTTTTAATTAAGGCTGAAGATGCATGCTGTGAATTTATCAAACCTGCAGTCCTAATTGACGATCCGTTCTTACATGTATATATATTATAATTAATCAGAGAGTCCAGTATTTGTGACAAATTTTGATTGAGATTTCACTTTCCCTTTAGGATAAAACGATTCATTAAATAGATTATGCATATGAGATGGATAGCTGTACAACATATAAATGTATGCTTTTCACTTTGTAGCAAGAATCTGTCATTTACAATTAAAAGTGAAGAGTTTAGGTAAAAGACTTTGACAGATGACAAGTTATTCCTTCTTAGTCACTATATAGCTTAAAGCTATATGGTCGTGCCCACCCCCCACCCCCCCTGCAATTATGTTTTTATTTTATTTTATTTATTTATTTTTTTTTTTTTTGTTTAGATATCAAAAAATTTTTATTGTTTGTGCCCCGTCCCAGAAAAAAATGAAATTGCGTTCTACAGGCTTAAGTCAGAACATGATTTTCATAATGATGATACATTTATCAAAATGTTTCTACCCCTACGATTCGTAGTTGTGGTTTCGAATACCACCACGTCGCCCGCGTGGCGCAGTGGTTTGAGTGTTTGCTCTAGAGTCGCGGAGTAAGGAGTTAATCTTTACGTCGTGGGTTTGACTCCCTCTGCGGGATGTGGAGACCGGTCATTTGCATGAGACCGTATAAACCGAGGTCCCGTGTAGCAGTAGATTCTGGGACGAAAGAGATCCCTCACTGCTCAATGGCCTTGAGTGTCGAGTATAGGTCTGAATTTGCAGCCCTCCACCGGCAAGTGGTGGCGTTTCCATATGAGTGAAAAATCTCGAGAGGGACGTTAAACAACACACAAACAAACAAACTATTCCACTACGGGACGTGGTCCTTCGGATGAGACCGTATAAACCGAGGTCCCGTGTAGTAGTAGGTGCTGGGATGAAAAAAATCCCTCACTGCTCAATGGCCTTGAGTGTCGAATTTACAGCCCTCCACCGGCAAGTGGTGGTTTTTCCATATGAGTGAAAAATCTCGACGGGGACGTTAACACACAAACAAACAAACAATTTCACTACAGAACGTGGAGTATGGTCCTTCGGATGAGGCCGTATAAACCGAGGTTCCGTTTAGCAGTAGGTGCCGGCATGAAGAAAATCCCCCACTGCTCAATGGCCTTGAGTGTCGAGTATAGGTCTGAATTTGCAGCCCTCCACTGGCAAATGCTGGCAGCTCAAGGGACGTTAAACAACAAACAGACAATCAAACAAACAATTTTGTGTCGCCTGCAGAGCAGAGCAGCACTTAGCGATCAATTTACCTGGCGTCTGTCTTGCTGTCCGTCCGTCTGTCACACCTTATATCTCGAGAAATGTAAGAGGCATGGGTTTGATAATTTGCACATATAGCTTGACACTATGGCTTTTGTATTTTTCCATGGCTTCCGACCTAGATATCCTTGAACTTGACCTTTGACCTACTTTTCAAAATAACCAATAATGCCGATATACAACTTCTTTTTGATATTTATGAGGTAAGTCTATGCTATTTAGAATGTGCACTGTTTGTCATAAAATATTTTGAAAAATACCAGCGTTACAGTTCACTTGACCTTGACCTTTGACCTATTTTGTAAAATATACTGCGGAGGGTTAAATTCAACTTATGTCTTTTGAAATTACAGAGGCAGGGTTTAATAATTAACAGTTATTATACATGTTTATGATCTCATGACAATGTATTTTGACACTGTATGAAATAAAGAAACCACAAAAACTGAAATTTAAGTACTATGAAAATACAACGGGATCGGTATTCCAAAATGGATGGTGTAGACTGACAATTGCTGATATGAAAGACTGAAGCCTCTTTCGAAGGATTGTTGAAATCACGTACTTAAATAATTTATATATAATTATTTATAATAAATTTATTCAAATTTCATTAATATCCATTTTAGCTTTCAGGGGTTAAGGATTTGCATTTCTATTTGATTGTTAGATTCTATCTAGAGTCTTGCTATCCCTGGATTGTTTTGTTTTGTTTTGTTTTTTTGGCATGAACTATATTAAATGCCTTAGCAAATAAATAGCTGATAACTTTTAGACTTAGTTACATCTTTAATGAAACTAAAAGCAGGCGACACATGCGTTCCTGGGAACACTCTAGTTCTGTAAGAAATCAGCAAAGATAATTAAGCAGAGATTTTTGATGAATAAAATGGTTTTTTTTAACCTTTTTTTTTTATAACGCTGACTATATATACATGTATGGTCTGCTTTATAGAACATGATGTGATAGGGTAACGTAATGCACCTTGTACATGTACTCAAAGATGCCGACGTTTTTCAATATCGAAATTGGACATAAAACATATATACAATAAAATTTGAAACCAGCGAGTTAAAAGTAATAAATTACAACTATATGGAAACGAAATGAAAAAAACATGTGTAAATTTGTCAAGTTGGAAACACTCAGAATGGGTATTGTTGGTATCATACAGACTGTGTCATGGCCTTGACTCAAGTTCAACGTCACTAAGAACAAGATGCTTTTACTGGATGTGTGGTCTGAAAGAACATGTGTTAACTTGTCAAGTCGGTAACACAGATAGGTTTGCGTCTTAACCAGAGTGTGTCATGGCTTGACGCAAGGTCATCTGGACAAGTTCTAGGTCACAAAATAGAAAGTGTACATTATTTTATTGTCTTTCTACTGGCGAAGCATTGCAAGTTGATTGTCCCTTAAAAGATTATTTATCATCTTAGAATATGGCATGACCTTGACTCAAGGTCACTGCTCCAACGGAAGACCTATTCGTTGCTCTGCAACGAGCTCGGCTCTAGTTCTTATTATTCTTTTTTTTTTTTCCCTAGACGCCAACTTTGACGCTTCATATCTTCCTCATTTTTAAACAGATTTTGTTCAAATTTTCAGAGCTTTTAGACTTTACAAAACACTGTCAGAATACCGTAATACAATTCGAAAATTACCTTCTGTTCACGAGTTATTCCCCTTTGATTGAATTTTGCATGCCTCCGATTTCCAGACAAAGGCTCAGAAATGGTTATAATTGGAGCACAAAACCCTTTGAAATTGAAAAGAGGAAGCATTGAAGTTGTGCACATCGGTTTTTGTTTTTTGATTTTTGCATTAAAAATGGCGCTAGAGAGGGGTCAAAAGTTAGAACGCGGAAAACAGCAAAAAATTTGACATATTTTCCTTTATATCTTGAAAACTAGAAATATTTTGTTAAGACATGTAGAACAAAAGTTGTGCATAATTGCAAGGGCTTTCATGTTATACTATTTAAAAGGGGCTGGCCCCTATGATTAGGGATCTTGGGCCCTTAAAAGTTTTTGCTTTATAACTCAAAAACGGTAAATATTTCGATCTGGATCTTGGGAACAAAATTGTTCTTTTACACCTTTTTGATCTTATGAAAATGTTGTTTTGTTCGAGTATACCATGGGTATTGCGTAATACGTATTAGAAAGCAGGCCAGGTAAACAGGTAACGTTTTTCATTCGGCAAGGCAATCAGACCTCTTCATGTGTATAACTCAAACAGACTTGCTATCAATAATATACCCTGCGGTATTTAATGTTAATTTTCTTTTTAATAAGGTTTAAAATGTGGTTTATGGTTCACTATTAAATTATTTATTACAACTAGTCTTTCTTTTCTTCTTTTTTAAATTAGATTAATAGTGTTCAAAAGCGGAGAATATTAAATCTATTTTTCTACGTTTATTATTACAACAAACTTTGTAAGTGATTTTAAACTGTATGCATTGAATAATTCACGATCATTAGCTGTATGCATATTACGGTCTCCATGTTCAGCTCGATGTTTAGTTATGTAACCCAACGCGCGAATCCCACGCCTTTGATCGAGGTCACAGTGTACTAGCCACCTGTGGCCATAAACAAAGCTAGTATTTGTAATCGCGTATAATGTCAATTTTGTACAAAGGGCTATTAATTAATGGAAAGTTATGTTTTTAATTATATCGAATCAGTAAGATTACTTTACCGATCTTTTATAATCTTAATTCCAAACACTGGTGCATAAAAATAATTTTGAATTTTAATCGCTGTTTTTGTCTGTTCACACAACAATACATTTAAAAAAAGTATTGCTCTATCCCGTGTTGTTGTATTTTGATTCATCTGCAATTGTAATTGAATGAGGGCTTCGGTAAATAATTGTAATTACTACGCATGCTACGCACATATTATTTTTACCATCACTCTTGTGAATGTCCATTTATTATTTATAGAATTAAATAAACATTAACATAAATAAAAATTCCTTCAAATATACATGTAGTATAATTCAAGTCTTTGTAATATAGCAAACAGTTTCATCCATCTCTGCCGCTTTGTGTCTTAAGTGTTGTAGTCCAGTCCTCGTTTACATACACGTGGCCACAGAGAGCCGCGGGCACCTCGATGTTGAACAAATTATTTTTTCTACTTAACTTGTTACTGTATGCGAACAAAATGATAAACGTGTAATTATTTATAGGTTCCCATTATTTTTTCTGAAAATCAGAACACATTTATCAGCTTTGTTAAGGTTTTACGGACACGTACAATGTACACGCATGCAAGTACAGAACATGCACGTTTTATAAGTGCATATGCAAGAGCGCCCCAAATATATGCATATCGAGAGTTTGAAATACAGAAAAATTCTAAATCCCGTATTTTTTTTTCATTATTTTTGCAATAAAATATCGACTACACTGAAATGATTTTATTGATTTACAGCATATATTAAAGTGAATTATAGGTCCGCTGAGTTGATCATGAGTTGTTTTAATAACGGGTAGTCCTCCTGGCCAGTCATCGTCACGGTTTGTAACATCGTAATTACACAGGTAAATGCTAAGATGTCGATCCATATATTTTCCATAAGAAATGAATTACCGGGAGATGTCTCGTTTTCTCTGATCATACATGTATATTAATTGACAGCGGTTATGAACAGCTGTTAAAACACAGGCCTTTGTAAACCGGTAAATCACAAAAAAGAGAAATCCGAGACATAAAAAACAGAAAATATAAATGTCTCTGGAAATAACATTGCCTTTAGATAACTAAAATAAATTAATGTCCGCCGATTTTTGAATTAATCCGAACATTCATTGATGTGTACCGGTATAGTGTACCTGTACGGGCAGTGTGTATATTTTTATGAAGCCTTCGTCCAAACGAACAATATAATAAATCTTGAATGAATTAACTAACCCCTTCAGTACACACACATTCGCCTATACCTGAGATCTAATCAAAATCAGATCTTTTTTACGGCCCGGAATTCTGATAGTCGCTGTATTTCTAATCTGATTGACTATACACGTACCTTTAACAAATATTCTTTAATTTTCTTCGGGACCCCTGCATCACTAGTCAGGTGCTGTACCGACTGAGCTACCCAGGCCGATATCCACGACCCAAACCATTACAGTTTAAATAATAAACTTTTATTAACTAATATCATCATTTTTTTTAAAAATAAATTTTTAACTTAATTATAAAAAATCAATGCAGGTGCTCCACGCGTCAATTATTGTGATAGAGGTACTTACCACGTGACCTGATCATAATGCATTCATATTGGTCAACTCTGTGATGCATGTGTGTATTTATCAAACCTTTCAAACTCTTTCCTCTTGACACCATCTTTAAGTGTATTAAAAAGTCAAGCGACTTCCTGTCAATTTTGAATATCGCCACCACACGTGTATTTTGAACTTTGATTACCAATTTCATTATTTTCATCAATAATACATATCCTTTTAGCCTGTCATTTTCGGAATTTTAAAAACTAAACTTCACACAAAAAATCACGGACTTCTTGTTAAGTTATAATGCAAACAAACGACTGAAACATCTTGAACACAAGAAGGGTTGGTGAGGTGCATAACTACATGTATGAAATTAAAAAAAAAAGCAAAGGCGGATCCAGGGTCGGCGCGCCGGGCGCACGCCCCCCCCCCCCCCCCTTCCGTTTGAATTTTTTGTATGTAGAACTTATATGTCCATTATCCTTAAATCAAGGAAAAAACATCTCTTATTTGTAAGAATTTGTCAACTTCTGGGGGCTTCGCCCCTGGATCCCCACCAGGGCTTTGTTATAGACCCTCTGGGGGCTTCATTGCAGCCCCCCCAGACCCCTCCCCTGCCTTGTACTTTGCCCCCCCCCAGACCCCTCCCCTGCCTTGTACTTTGCCCCCCCCCCCGTTATGAAATTCCTGGATCTGCCACTGCAAGGGGCGTAATAAACAAGAATAATATAACTTTGAAGGGATGTGATCATCGGTATTGGTACTTTTACCTATGATATATACACAAAGACCTCTAGATCTACACGACAGAAATAGAGCTTGAGCGGCAGCCCTGCTTTAAAACATGTATCTACTTTTCGGTACAATCATAGAAAATTATAAGTATTTAGCAAATCCTTGCTACAAAGCACAAACACCGTAATATTAAACTTGACATGTAACTAAAATTATTCCATCAATAATCCACGAACATACATTGAAAGGATTATAAATATCTGTAGAAATTAAAAAGCAATTTGGAATTAAAAAAAAAAACTGTCGGCGAGTTTCTTATTGCTGCTATTGCGTTGAACATGCCATTTGATTGACAATCTCTCTATATATGTAATATAGAATTTTTTGTATTATTTTCATTTTTTATCTTAATAATTAAATATTACTGATTATTTCTATTTTTATCATTATTTTGTACTACACGTATGTGTTTGTGGTTTAAGTGCAAAGTTAGGCTGTAGATTATAAAACTATAACATATGCCAGGACAGACATTTCTACATGTTACTTTTCAAGGACATAGCATCGTTTTTGAAAAGGGGGGGGGGGCAGCCAGAGAAAAAAATTAACTTACCTGAAAAGACTTCACAAGCAAAACCAAAATAGGAAAATAGCCCAGAATCCTATTTCCTGGCGGAAAGGGGTGGGGACAACGGGACTATACTGCAACAAAAAGTAGGGGCCAACGGGACTTTCAATGAACATTACTAAAGTAAAAAATTAGATCTGAAAAAAGGGGGAGGCTGATGCTACGTGCCTGCTCTTATAGCTCATGCTTTATTTGATCTGCAATATCATAAGTTTACTTGATTGAATATCTCGGAGTCTCTCTTATCCTTTCTACAGCCTTTTAGTTTGACCAACTATGCAAAATTTAGCCTTTTGAACAGTTGGCGTTAGGGCTTTCATACTTCACATCCGAAATTCTTTGTGACAAGACCTTTTCTTTGGAATAAATATTTTTGACCTTGTGACGTTCACCTTGGAGTTTGACCCACTTTTTAAAAAATCTAACCTTGGCAATACCTTTTGAACGGTTGGGACTAGTGTTTTCACATTCACAGGTGTATTCCTTGTGAAAACGCTGTTCATTGGATATCAACAATTTTTACTATTTGACCTTGACCTTGGAGTTTGACGTACTTTAAAAAAAATTAAAAGTTTTGACTTTTTACCTTTGACCTTAGAGTTTGACCTACCTTTGAAACATTTTAATCTCATTCATAACTTTTCAACGGTTGGTGTTAGGGTTTTCGTATTTTTACAAGTGTGTTTCTTGTGACAAGACCCTCCCTTGAGTACCGACAGTTTTGACTTTTGTCCTTGATCTTGGGGTTTGACCTACTTTTGAAAAAAAAAACGTTGACCTTTGTCATAACTTTTGAATAATTAATGCTAGGGCTTTCATATTTCAATGTCTATTTCTTATGACAAGGCATTCCTTTGGACACCGTTAATCTATCCTTGACCTTAACATTTGACTTGAGTATAAAAAAAAATTAACCTTTGCCATGCTTTTCAATAGTTAGTCTTATAGCGGTTTCATATTTCACAGTTATATTCACTGAGACGAGATCTTTCTTTGGGTAACATAATTTCTTATCTCTTGACTTTGACCTTGGAATTGGATACGGATTTGAGAAACTTAAACCTTTGCCATAAGCTGCAATACCGGGGCATCAGTGTTTCACAAACACGTCTTGTTCAATATCCAAACTGGACAAAAACATTCACAATGAATCCTTAACTCATTGTGTGGAACCTGATAAATTATTTGACTCGATCTATGGTCTGAAAGAACATGGCTAACCTTATCCAGTCAATAAGTCACAGATTGGGATTTTTCTTAACCAGTGTGTGTTATGGTCTTGATGAAAGGTCATTTGGATGAGTTTAGATGAGAAGCTTTAAATTCGTTACCGTCTTTTTCTAGTGAAACATTGTTGGTATCATGCAGAGTGTGACATGGCTTAAACTCAAGTTCAAGGTCACTAAGGATAAGATATTTTGACTGGATGTATGGACTGTATGAACATGAGTGAATTTGAGAAGTTAGTAATACACAGATGGGGTTTGCTCATAACCAGAGTGTGTCATGGCTTTCGCAAGGTCATTTGGACAAGTTCAAGGTCACATATATTCCTTTATCGTCTTTATACTACAGAGTGAAACATTGTTAGTTGATACCTCTTACAAGATTGCTTATAACCTTATGATATGGCATGACCTTGACTCAAGGTCACTTCTTCCTGCCTGCAGCTCCAACGGAAGACCTACTCGTTGCTTTGCAACGAGCTCGGCTCTAGTTCATTTCTCTTTTTCACATTCGGAAAACGATGCTTGAATATATGTCAAACAGAACTTAGTCATAACTTATAATTCATAGTCTTTATTTATAATGGCGGTTCCTGTATAATTCATTCAATGGAGTGAAGACGCCTATCATCTTTAATTTGCTTGTTATAAATGTGTACATCATAGCAAATATATAGAAAACATGCAAACGTTGTTTCTTTCCTATACATATACTTTGTATTTATTTTAAAGACTAGAAGAAGTGTGAGCATTAAGCTCACAAAATGATACTCCCACTTCACATATGTTTATAATGGAAAAGTCCATGTTTTGCTATGGGAGATCCGAAACAAGTGTCCGATTAAAACATTAAATAGGAAGTGCACAATGACACTTTGTAATAAAGATTCTATGAAAGTATCATAAAATCTTATTCAGCGTATAGGAGGAGTTGCGGATAAGAGATGGGTACCCCTCAATATTATGGAAAGAATGGCAGTGTTCTATGTTATGCTCTTGGAAACCCGAAATATTTGTCCGATCAATAAGTAAAATAGAAGGTGTATAATGGCACTATAACAAAGATTCTGTGGAAGTATGAAAGTGGAAAAAGAGGAGTTGCGAATAAGAAATGTGTACCTCAAAGCGTGACAGAGGGACGGACAGACACCATTACTATAACCCCCCGCTTTTCAAGCAGGGGGTATTAAAAATCCATTTGTATTACAACTACAAGGGAGACAGTTTCTATATATTACGTTGGATTTTTCATACTTTTGCTCCGATAAAACGTTTATCAGAGATAAAACAAGATCCACATGTACTATTTTATTCCAAATGACCCTGTAAGTTAATTGTTAATGTAATTATTACCTACTACACACATATAGGGGTGCTGCTCTTGATCACAGGAGGATGCTCTCAGCTGAGTTTCATTGTTGTATACAAAACAAGAGAATGGGTAGACATCACTTTCTGAAAACAAAACAATAATTATTGTATACAAAACAAAAGAATGGATAGACATTACTCTCTGGAAACAAAATATCAATTGTTGTATACAAAACAAGAGAATGGGTAGACATTACTCTCTGAAAACAAAATATCAATTTTTGTATACAAAAGAATTGGTAGACATCACTCTTTGAAAACAAAGCAATAATTGTTGTATACAAAGCAAGAGAACAGGTAAACATTACTCTTTGAAATTATTTTGTATTCAGAAAGAAAGATCGAAATCAGGATACTTGAAGGATGATGTACCTGCAGTCACTGCGTTCAAACTCTTGTACTCTTTGAAATATCACTCTTTTGCTTATGATGATGGTAACATATATAAAATATATACTTAGTATGGAATTAACATCCCAGTAAACTTGACACCACAAGGACACAACAGAGTCTGTCACATTTTTTTTTTCATTATGGATGTTTTATTGACTGAGTGTTAATGGCAAACTATATGACAAACGGGATAACTTCAGATCTTCCATCGTTAACCCCCCCCCCTTTGACATGTGTATGTAGTAATATTCCACTATCAACTGCATCCCAACTGATCAGGTACGCAAGAGAATGTTATGAGTACAATCAATTAAAAAAAAGGCTATCAATAAATAAGCTGATGTTCCATGGCTTTCAATAATCTCTTTAAAGCCAGACTTTCGGAATTTTTTAGGTCGTTATATAACCTTAATTGCTGGTGTATTTTGACTGTTTCCCACGAATTGTTAGATATTGATTTTTCTGTTTGTCAGATCATGACAAGGAACACAGGATGGATGTGACCTCCTGCAACAGGCGATGCTTAGCACCTGATCACACCTCTGATGTTTTAGAGGTCCGCTTTTGCTCTACTCCTCATTTGTACTGTTCCAATGGACTTTAGAGCTAGATTACTGGTCATTATCTTCACATTTGATTATAAATACAGATTGCTGCGTTTACCCTATCAATACAGAGGGCTATTTGTGGCTGTGACTGGTTGAAGTTTACTTCTCCTAGGCACTTGATCCCACTTCTGGAGTTTCCAGGGCTTTGTGTTTTTCCCCTCTTCACTCTTCGTATTGTTTTTTGAAATTTATACTCTAGAATCTTTGTTTATCAAAAGACGCACCTTATATACATTTTTTTCCTAAGATAAATTTCAGTAGAATTTTTTTTCTTGTTTTGCTGTTGTTAATCTTGATATATTTTGGTAAACGCTCTTCTCTAAAAATTGAATCAGTACGTAAGAATTACATGGGACACAAGAACGAAACTACCAGCAGTCATCTATTTTTGATATATTTTATATTTACTTTACCATTGTAATCTGCCTGGAATGGTCCAGTGGGATAACGATGAAGGTTTATCCAGTACTGGGTGTAGTTTTCCACTCCAACAGTCTGACAAACGTCATCAACATCATCCCTAATTACATTAGATTTCTTCTGACTGCAAAACTGTTCACTATTCTTTAAAGATTGTTTCTCTGAACTGATATCTCCATTGCCTTTATTAAAAAAAAGCAACACAAGCTATTCAAGAAACGTATAAAGAAAGAGAGATACCTCCCCAACATCATAAGTTTGACATTTCAAAACGACATTAATCTTCGGATATTGATGTTCTTTGAAAAGAAACATTAATATTTGATTTGATTAAAATTTTTGCCTTAATTAATACGAAATTGAATTTTTTTTCCGAGTTTGCATTGAAATCAGGGGAGTAAGCAAAGTTTGGGTTTGCTAAAACTTATTTTCTTTGGATACTCTATATATTTAACTTTTTATATGTAAATACAGTAAGAAGAAGACTTTTGTCCAAGTACTTACTACAGAGAGTTTTGAAATGACCAGAACACCTATGGGCACGATACACGTGTTTCCTGTTCTTCTTACAAGTAACTGTTGCACATTGTCGAGATTCATAAAAATCTTTGTCAGCAGGAAGGACTGTGAAAAGGGATTGATACATCTCAACAAAAAATGTTCATAACTTAAATCGAGTCGGAATAATTTGGTTAAGTACAGGATAAATGATTGGTTTTGATTCTAAGATAAATACATTTTTCATAAACACTTATAGCGTCAGGACCGCCACATTTCTCGAACTTTCCTTCACAAGAACTTTTGCACTGTTCATCATCCTTCTTAAGGAGCAGCAGAGCGGGTAAACAGAAACAGGATTTACCCTAAAACAGAAAGTTAGAACTGTATAGGTAAGGTCTATATCTAGATGTGAAATAGTTAAATCATGCATCGTAGACTACAAAGAATCTTTATTCCTTATTTTTGTGTGTTTACATGTATTATGTAACACATAACATACACATAAAAACACTCCAATACAGGTAGCACTGGTTTTGCTCCATTGCCCAGAAAAATCGAGAAGGCTTTCTATTTTATTTAATTGTTTACCGAAAACGTACATAAATACTAGTATTTTGAAAATTCGCTATGAATTTATTATATATTCTTCTACATATTGATTATACATAAATATTATACATAAAACATACATGTAATTTAATTACTTGTTGGGGTTAATGTGTTGATTTTTTTTTTCTTTTTAACGTTGGATACACGAACAGACACATTTAATATGACAAATGTAGAAAAAAATATGCTTTAGTTTCATACTTGTCTTATATTATAATTTTAAAACCGTAATGAGGGGATATTAAAATGATTTCACAAACGGAACAAATGAGATCAGACTATTACCTGAAGACCAAAATAAGGAGTCTTTAAGTCTGAACAAGTTTTGAAACAGGAACCCACTGTCTCCTTGGCGGATTCATTGGTTGTTATTTTGTAAAACTGGGGGGCGCCAATATGTGTAATGTCAAAGCAACCTGTAAAAAAAATTCTTTTTTATTATTTTGATCATGTGATAGCTTTTAAACAAGACGGATGTTCTCCATTACATTGAATCTTACATGATTCTACCCTCATGCTTTTCGTGAGATTTAAACCAAAGTATAGAGGTTGTGTCAGAAATGAACACATGTAAACACTTGTGGAGTACATCAAAGCGAGAAGAACGATCAAAAGAAGTCTCAAACTATTATCAACTACAAACAAATTATTGACTAGGATTTTTTTTTAAATAAATATTCTTTAATTTAACATATGCTGGATAAATCAGCTTTAGATTAAAAACTTTCATAATATAAAGTCATTCTTATACAGTATGCATTGAAATGGAACTGTCCCTAATCAGAAATATGTATTACTGAACTGTTAAGAACATTGATTTAGTATACCTTTGTATATGATCCATGGAGAGAGTGCAAGGTAGCTATTTGTCCAAATATCTTCACCAAGTGCACTGGCAAAGGCGTGGTTTAATATCAGGGCCGGAGCTTCGCCACTGATTAGAGAGCCATTAAAATTGTACTGGCAACGGGCGTGTGCGCTCTGCCAATCGGAGCGTGACTGAACGGGGGAGAAGAACTGGTAACATTTCACTTCAGCAACTTTATAACAAAATAAATATTTTTAAAAAAAATTCTCCTAAACCAACTTAACTATAAATGATAAAAAAAAATAAATAAATAAAAAATATAAATATATATGATGCCTGTATGTCAACAAAATCATACATATTGAATAAAAACTTCAGTATAGCCCGTTTCATCATTTTGTTAAGAATTTTGTAATATTGTGACCACTTCTTATATAAAATCAATTATAAAATTATATGTTTTCGAATCCATAAATAAGTTATATTATGCACTGATCCGATGCCATTCCCAAATGATTTGATATGAGGTGACGTTTGTTTAAAATTCCTCCACTAATGTTGTGGAGTTTAATGTTTAGTCATTAGTAAATTTTATATCTTACTGTGACTACAAAGCTCGGGCAAATTATGGTTACACTTCGATTGCTAAATGTCCAGGATTTTAGACAAACAAAACCCAACTACTGAGTACTGAATCCGGAATCAAAAGGGATATATCACTTATCACTTTATTGATAGAAGGTTAACTGTTTATTATAGTCATGTTTTCCACCTAGACGTCCATGAGCAAGAAGACAAGCATTTCTCAAAAATTGAGCTATGTTTATTTGAAGGGCAGCTGCTCATTTGTCTGATAATTGTAGATATGTCTGGTTGTCCAAAAATAAGGATGGTTTTTTAAAATATAATACATTTTTAATTCATAATGAAAAAAGTGAAGAGAACGAACAGTGGTCGATCTCATTACTAAGAAGACCAACTTAACCCCACCTGGGATGAAGCGATATGATTTTTACAATTTACAATTTACAATTTAAAGGGTTATACACAGTATTCAATTGATGTATGTAGCATGCAAAAGTTTGCCTGTGGCATTTTCAGGAGTAAACCAGGACTTTTTTAACGGTGCAACATATTTTCAATTTATGACCAAATTTGCCCGACCTTGGGCCTAATCCATTCACCCTTGGGTCATGAATTTCCAAATTCTGGCAGACGATTTCGTTCTCAACATGCAAACAGTTTACTGCTAGATCCCCAGGAATAGAGATATTTTGAGATATGCATGAATTTCGTGATTTTTGGATCCTAGGAAACAAGGAAACAGGGAGGGTGAAGTGGAACTTTTCATTTTTGGTATATATTGGTTGAAATTTGCTCAAAATTTTATCACGACGCAAGGCGGACTGGCGTTCGCCAATGACTCAGATGATTTAAAAGATCTGTAAGGTATATTGTATAAATATATAGATATCTTCATCTCAGGTGTTGTCGGCCTCTCTGTGCTATATATTTATTGCTCAGGGCTCTTCGTATTTTGTGCAACAAGATACAAAACTGAAAAGATGTCCAATTGATTATGCTAACACTTTTTTTTCTCAGAAATGACATTAACTACAGTCATGTCGTGTTTTGAGTGTTGTAAGGTATTTGTAACAAATATTATTAGCATGCATGACCGAGCTTGTTCATTTGTCACCTTCTCTGCTTCAGAAATTATATGATAGAAGGTAGCACATACTTCAAAGTTATAAATCACAGAAGTTTTTTTTCTTTAAGCAGGAAACAACTCTACAGTGGATTAATAAAGGTGTCCAAGTAAAAAAAGTTTAATGTTGAGATCTCCATTCTTGTGTCCCTACTTACCTCACCTTGTTTAAAGCCCCTTATTGTCGGATCGGAAATGCATTGTATTTCCCCCTAATTACAAGTTACACATAGTGCGTGTATAATGTGCAGTAACTTCATCAGAGCAATGAAAAATATACATATAGCTGTACTTACCTTGATAGAGTAACAAAACCGAGACCAGTTCCAGAACGACGTCAGGCTTTCTTACCATTATCTTTAGCTGCGCAATATCGATCAACAAAAAGTCAACAAAAAAGATAAAACCACGGATTGTTTACTCCACAGAGAGAGATAACGTTACGTTTACTATGTTTACTTTTCTATAATGTCACATGTGTCCTTGAGTTCATCAAAATTCACACTGAAATCAGAGGGCAGAACCGGGATGTAATTTTTGGATTACGATCATCAATCAGTCATTTATTGCGCCGTTGTGGTGGTATATAAAAGTAATTAATTAATGAACTTCTGTCTTATAAATAAAGCGCCAAGTATAAAACCCAGTTGTACAATGATACAAAGTTAACAGCCGATGTTGGAATATCTCCTATTCAAAGTAGGATACCATTTCGAATTAAATATATAGATAAATACTCTCCCCAGTAGTGAAATAGAGAAGTAAAAGTCTTAATTTTCGTTATCTAACAGTACCCTGTTCATGTTCAGTACTAAGTAAATGTAACACTGCATTCTCGTCCAGGGGAATCAAAAGATTATACACACTTTACTCCATGAGGTGGTGATAGAACATGTAACTTACATTTCAGGATCAGGGAATATTTATCACCACGGTGGGACGAGACCGGTGCAAAGTTTGATGGGACTGGTACTTACTGGGGTATTCATTAGGGTGGAACAATCAGTTTTATTTAACAACAGCACTGTAGATGGAACATTTATATTTTCCTCCATAAATCTGTATGAACCAAAAATTATTACTAAAAATAATTCATAATATGTTTTCAAATACATGTACTTAACTATGGAAACTAATATTAATTTTTTAATATTATTAATTTATATTTTATAATTAAGTGAAAGAACACTTTATAGTCATACATGTATGTGAATTGTAATATTTAACCCTGAAATAAACCCTCAAATCACTGGTTCTCCTGTTTTTAACAATTTAGACCTGACATTGAGTGCAAAACTGTCTTCTGCATCCTTTCAAATTTCTAAATTGTCTTGAAATTACACGTGTATATAATACACCATTTTAGATTTAGAAAGTAAGTGTACATACTTTTATGGGAAAACAATACCATATTTTACCATGTTTTATGGAAAAATAGAAAAGTTATTGTCAATTAAGAATACAAACCAATATGGATTGACTAATCTTAACATGATGATGGATGTTTTCTATGAAAATTCAAGTTTTCTTACAATATACCATAAATTCTAGATTTAAAAAGTACATGCTACTTCAAGAAAGGCAATTTCAAATTTGCAATATTTCTCTGAAAAATAAACGAGGCCCAAGGGTGTTAACAGTAACCTGAGTATTATACAACCCTGTAAAGGATCTATAGAAGTACATGTATAAAATAAAACAAAATAAGCTAATATATGAAAATATGTTAAAAGATGCTCAGAGGTCAACTTTAGTCCAGTACTCAGCAATTAATCAAAGTAAATCTATTTACTTGCCTGTACTTGCCAGTGCTAATACACTCCTGACCCACTTGTCACTATCATCAGACTAAACAACACAAAATGCATGAGAACATAAAAGAGTTACACATGGTCTCTCTTGATCTTTGAAAACATTTAAAGGACAAATATGGAGTATTTTGACTCATTTTTATTTATCTATTATTTACAAGACAGCTTGAACATTAAAAAAAATTGAAAACAGTACTCACCGTGTCTTACATTAAAAATTCTTATATTTAATTAACCTATCAATTACATTTATACAATAAATACCATAGGTGAATAATCAAAGGGGAAAGCTTCTCTCAAATAATGTCAAAGTAGAGTACAAGATCAATGAATCCCTGCCCAGCATTATGTAATATATAAAGCCCTGCTCTAACACCAGACCCCAGACCCAGAGGACATGGATTTTACAGTGTTAGTAGAGACACCCTTGTTCATCACAGCCATGCACTTAGTTTGTTCAATAAATACACTTAGGAGCCCTATCCATGGGGCCATATTTCACAATTTTGAAAGAGGCATCCTTGCTCATCATAACCATGTATTTAGTTTATCGACTAAATAGACAAGGAGATAGAAGAAGCTTTTTTTAAAAAAAAAAATATGCATTTTCACTTGATCAATAGAGCCCAACACAAACTCAAGAACCCCTGACCCTGGGGCCATAAATTTCACTACTTTCACAAACTCCAGAACTACTTTGGTAGAGCCCACTAGAGGGTTTAGTATTAGAGAAGTTTTAGTGAGTAATATGATGGCAATACTTAATTTGAATTCAACAATAAAGATTGAAGTCAAAATGTTGTGATGAGTCTTTTTTTTTTTGAAACTGTGGGACAAGAATGGGGAGAGAGAGAGAGAGAGAGAGAGAGCAATTTGAGAAATATAACACAGATGTTGAAATAAAGTTAAAGTAGAATACACAAATTCACTCCATGACAATATCGTTTCAGGTTTAGGAAGTGCATCCTATTACAAGAAAATAAATACCAAATTTGCCATATTTCATTGAAAAAAACTATGATCAATTATAATAGAATACACCAAAATCAATCGGCTGACCTTAACATGATGATGGATGCTATGAAAATCAAGTCTTCTTTCAATATCAGTAATCATATTATCATACACTATATATTTCTTTATATTTACATTTGCAAATGTTTTCTTTTATATAACACTACTAAAAGCAACGCGTATCTATATCCGTATAAACACGGGTTCCTCGCGTCATAAACGTTCGACGTAATTTCTCAGTGACGTCATAAAGGGTCAACGCGCAATCAGAGGATCAAACACGTGCCGTTGGGTTTGAAAAATAAAACGTTTCACGCGTTAAAGATCATAATCAGGCAAATATAAACTATGAATGTAACGGTGTCTTATTATAAATCTGGAGCATGGAAATATAAATAAGTCCATTTCAGGGTTCTACTGACATCTCCATTTATTACATTCACAGATGAACACATAGAATAGTTGGAATAATGGAACAATGAAGGAATTTGGAATAATGCCCTGAAAAATCATAATAACAAATAATAAATACATAGCATAAAATATTCTGATATATCCGTATCAATATAGTAATTACAATCTGCGGTTAACAGATACGCTGCATAAAGGGAGGTAACTCTGTACATGATTTACATACAATCAATGCCCCCTTTTAATATTACGCTTTGAAAAATATAAAAACATTAATATCATAAATATCATACCAATCTATGGGACTGAGCCTCTCCCATTCATTGTAGTCACAATATGGCTCACTGTACACGTATGTCCAGATCATAAAACTACAAATTATCATAGTTTACATAAGTAAACCTATCATCATAAAAACATCTAGTAGATATATATAAAATAAAAAATACTTTCAATAAAATAGTTACTCCTTAATTACTGTCTCTCAAATCAGATTCTGACTGTGCTAGTGCTATGGAATTAACTTTGGCAAAATTACAGATTTTACAGTTAAATCAAATATTAGAAATCATATTAGAATTAGTATATAAATGTTATCTTACCTTAATAGAGAAAAGTATTGTCTCTGTCAATGTCAGAAAGTCGTAATTATAAAACTTGGTAAATACAACCCTTTCTGGACAAATACTGGACAAAGAATGACCATAACAAACAACTTTTTGGAGGGAAAAATACTGAACCAATAAAACACAACCTTACAAAGTCCAAACCAATGAAAACAGTGAATACTTCAAACCAAAGACCAAAGACCAGAACCTTCATAACCCAAGGCAATAATAATTAAGTACAGGTACTGCCTGTTCTACTTAATAATGCATTTATATTTACAATTTAAAAACATATGAAATACATTATAGATTTATTAAATAAATTAATAAATCTAATACTGTAACACACTTCCCCTCCTTTTAAAATGACTTCCACGTCATTCAAATGGAGACTTACCACTTATCTGGTACTCTGGCATAATCAGGAAAATCTGAAATTAAAACAAAATTTATACAATTAAAACATTATAACTTTTCAGTAATCATTTTTAAAAATGCTTTTGACATATCTCTGTCCATTTTTGTTAGCTGTGATGCCATATTCTGAAAGTATATCAATTTCTCTTTCCACTCAGGCTGTTGTGGTATCTGTTGACAACATACATAATTCTTCATCCATGCTGGCTTCTTTTTAACTCGTCCTGATCTCCTCGGTAACTCATCCGTCTCAATATCATCAGGACTGTCATCCTCATCAGCATGGATATCATCAACATGGTCATCATGAACATCATCTTCATGGCCATCATAAGCATCTTGGTTGTCATCTTCTTGCAGATTACTTCCATCATCATCAAGGTTGTCTTCATCAATATCATCCACCATTCCACTAGCATCTGGCTCATCAGATGCTACACTATCCGCTTCCCCTGGCTCATCAATGGTTTCAGCACTTACCTGGTCGTCACCAGTTACAATGTTCAAACCTACTGCCTCCTCAGACAATGCCTTAGACTTTACAGGGTACTCCACTGTAAGACACAGATCATCTTCATCATCATCAGATTCCATCTGATGGAGGATGGCAGGCTCCTGACCTCTCTTACACTCTTCTCCATTTTTCCTCTGTCTTGCCCTAGGAACTGGAATGGGTGTCTTGGCTGATCCAAATGGTAATAAAAGATTTCTGTGGAGAATTCTTAACTTACCTTGGTTATCTTCTCTTTTAACTTTGTAAACCGGTATTGATGAATTGGGCTGTTTTATGATGATGTATGGCTTATCTTCCCACTTGTCTTGAATTTTATGCTTCCCGTCGAAACTTACAACTTTGACTAATACCCGGTCTCCTTCTTTCAAAATGACTCCTCTAACCTTAGTGTCATAATGCCATTTTTGTTTTAGCTGGGAATTCTTAGTTGCTGTTTCAGCCTTCTGGTATGCATCTTGTAGATTCCTCTGTAGTTTTTCTAAGTAAGTTGATGTTGAACTTGATTGAGAATTCCTTTCTATTCCAAAGACTAAGTCAACCGGCAAATTTGGTTCTCGGCCGAACATCAAAAAATAAGGAGAAAAACCAGTTGTATCATGTGTTGTACAGTTGTATGCATGGACCAATGGGTTGATGTAATTTTTCCAGTTATGTTTCTGTTCAGGATCCAAAGTGCCTAACATGGAAATAAGTGTTCTGTTAAACCTTTCTGTGACACCGTTGCCCATTGGGTGGTATGGTGTTGTACGGGATTTGGCAATTCCAGTCAGTTGACATAAATCTTTGATGATATTACTACAGAAATTAGCTCCTTGGTCTGAGTGCAATTTTTGAGGTAATCCATAGTGCACTATAAAATGGTTGAAAATGGCATCTGCTGTGGTACGGGCAGTCTGGTTCTTTGTTGGTACTGCTACAGCATACTTGGTAAAGTGGTCTGTAATCACCAAGATATTTTGGATATTACCTTTCGATGGTTCCAAGGTTAAATAATCCATACAAACCAATTCTAAGGGTTGAGTTGTTTTGATGTTAACTAACTCTGCTCTCTGGTTGTTAGGAGTCTTAAACTTGATACACCTGTCACACTGTTCTATCCAATTGCTGACATCAATATACATCTTGGGCCAATAAAATCTCTTTCTTATTAAAGCTATGGTCTTTTCTCTTCCGGGATGACCCATGTCATTGTGCAGATATTTTAGTATAAGATGACTGAATGAATTGGGAATGATGAACTGATGATGAATAATCCCATCAATTTTGGTTTCTCTCACAAGCAAATCATCTTTCAACTTTAACCTCTTGAAATTTCGATGAAGAATAGCCTCTGTTTCATTCTTTGCTGTATTCTTGGGAGGTTTTCTTCCTGCTCTTATGTATTCAATCATCATTGAAATGGTGTCATCATTCCTCTGTATTTCTTTTATATCAATATGGCTACTGTCTTTGTCTTGTGATTGTTGTACTAACTGGCATACAGAATGAGGCAAGGAAACTGGAAGGGTCTCGATATATGGTTGTTGATGTTCTGAATTAATAATGGCACTAATAGCTTCTTTATCCATAGTTTCTGTTCTTTCAGGTAATCTTGATAAAATGTCTGCATCAGTATTGGATTTTCCAGGTTTGTACGTAATGCTGAAATTGTATGAAGATAAAGCAGCTATCCATCTATGGCCAGTTGCATCTAATTTGGCTGTTGTTAAAACATATGTCAAGGGGTTGTTGTCAGTGAAGACAGAGAAAGTTTGTCCTGTGAGGTAATCAGAAAACTTCTCTGTAATAGCCCATTTTAATGCTAGAAATTCCAATTTATGGGTTGGGTAATTTCTTTCTGATTTGCTAAGTCCCCTACTGGCATATGCTATGACCCTTTTCGCTCCATCTTGTTCTTGATACAGAACCGCTCCTAAGCCACTTTGACATGCATCGGTATGTAATTCAAATGGACTGTTGAAATTGGGATAACCAAGTACAGGAGCTGATGTTAGCTTTTCCTTTAGTGCATTAAATGCTGATTCCTGGGATGGTCCCCATGTCCATGTTGGTGGAAGCGGTTTCTTTTTTCCTCTTGGTTTCTTTCCAGTAGCCATGATATCGATCAAAGGTCGAGCAATCTTGGAGAAATTCTGAATGAATTTTCTGTAATATCCAGCGAATCCTAAAAATTGTCGTACGTCTTCTGGATTTTTCAGAATAGGCCAGTTTTTGACTTTAATAACTTTGTCAGGGTCCGCCTGTACCCCATTTTCAGACACAATGTGTCCTATATACTTCACCCTTTTCATGAAGAAAGAACATTTCTTTGGGGATAACTTCAACCCAAACTTCCGGAACCTTTCAAAAACTTCTTTGAGGCGGTGAAGATGTTCCTCAATAGACCTAGAAAAAACAATGACATCATCTAAATATATAAAACAAATTTGCATATGGAGATCTCCTAAACATTGTTCCTGTAATCTTTGATAGGTAGCTGGAGCGTTAGCTAATCCGAAAGGCATTTTATTAAATTCAAAGAATCCCAATGGTCCGACTGTAAATGCTGTTCTTTGTTTATGTTCTTCAAGAATCTCTATTTGGTGATAGCCGGACTTCATATCTAAAACAGTGAAGTAGCGATTACCGGCAAGCGAGTCCAAAATTTCATCTATTCTCGGCAATGCATAATTATCTCTCACTGTTTTGGAATTCAATTGCCTATAATCCACACACATCCTCAAAGAGCCATCTGGTTTCTTCACTAAAACAACATTGGAAGAAAATGGAGAGTGAGATGGTCTAATTACTCCACTGGCTAGTAGCTCTTGTATGTGGTTTCGGACTTCTCCAATCATAGCTGGTGGTATGCGCCTGTATTTCTGTTTGAAAGGTGTAGTGTCTGACAACTCTATGTGATGATACACTTTGTCTGTAGTACCAATATCAGTTGAACTTGTTGAAAAGATGTCTTGGAATTCTGAAATAAGTCCTTTACATCTTTCTTTCTCCTGTTCTGACAGAGTCTCTGAAATGTGGACCTTCTCAAAGATGTTCTCTAATACTGTTGGTGATGTATTAGGATGAGAGGTTTCTGCAATGGTAACAGGCTGCATCTCACAAAGAAGTGCTCCTGGTGCTATCGACACTGTCCGAGTTGTCACATTACTTACTTCTACAGGTGTTAAATTGTCATCCTGACAGTTGTAGTAGTGCAAGGTAGGAGTTATATCTAAGTCTGATGGGATGCTAGATTTGAAAGTTGGCTGCAACATGGCTAGTACCTTCTGGTATGGAACTTTCTTGTCGAGGTATGCGTTGACAACAACTTTTCCGTTAGGTGGAATCAGGATTCTTGATTTCTCTGCTGACTTCAAAACAGCAAGTCTATTTCTGTTCCTTTCTAGTTGTTTTTGTCGAAGAGCAATACATCTGAAAGCCAGATACCATGGTGCATGCATATCAGCATCCTGAAGAAATCTAGAACCATACTCTGTTCTGGTAATGTCCATCAGATGACTTAAGATATTTGTTCCAATCAAAACAGGTACATTAGCATTATACTTGCTATCAGGAACAACTAAAAAGATACATTCCTTCAGAACTTCCAATGAAGAGAGTCCATGAGTGGCTAAATCTGCAATGACATATCCCAAATAAGGCATCATCTGCCCATCAGCACATTCAATGTCAAGTTGTTCCTCTAATGGATAAAGTGCTGTTCCATCTCGCAGATGTGTCTCAAAAAATGTTTGCGATATTGTGGAGACAGTAGCTCCAGTGTCCAATAATGCAGAACATGGAACTCCATTAATAGCCACTTGAACCTCATTTGATGTTCCTACTAATTCTTCCGATAAGTTGTTGGGACTGTTTCTTCTTCTGCCAGACCCTTGTCCCCAGGATTTGGCCATCTGTAGTTTAAAGATTTCTGATGATCAATTCTGACTCTGCAACCAATAGCTATATGTCCTTCTTGACCACATCTG
The DNA here is from genome assembly GCF_033153115.1 of Saccostrea echinata. Classification (NCBI taxonomy): domain Eukaryota; kingdom Metazoa; phylum Mollusca; class Bivalvia; order Ostreida; family Ostreidae; genus Saccostrea; species Saccostrea echinata. The sequence goes on from NW_026889772.1 coordinate 9,244,013, forward strand.
TAACATACGACTTTATCAGATCTCCGATCCTGTTCCTGATTAGTCTTCTTAAAAGTAGTAAATCTGGGCTCAGGCATCCTAGGAGTGTAGCCTCTACTAGGATACTGTCCTCTTCTTCCTCTTTGAAAAGGCTGTCTGTTTCTGTTGTTATACGAACTATAGTTGGGTGGTTTATAATAAGGCTGCTGCTGCATTGCCTTCAGCTGGTTTATCTGAGCTTGCAAAGCTTCATATTTGTCGTCATCAACTGCAGTTTTTTCTGAGGAGATCCCTGATTTTACTATGGCTGGCTTTACTTTTGTTAATTTGGTCTGCCCTGGATGTTCTGTCTCGATCTTTCTCACTTCTACTCTTAATTTGTCAAAATCCTTAATTGAGTGAAATAAGTATCCAGAAATATCTTTTAAGTCTTGTCGCAGACCTTTATAAAACATTGTACGTAACATTTCATTTGCCGCATAGTTCTGGACCTTCCCCAACTTCATGGCAGTGTTCAGAATTTCCTCTAACCTGCAGCTCCAAGCTGAACAGGTCTCATCTTCACGCTGTTTAGCACTGTAAAACTCGGCTAAAATGTCTTCTTTTTCCAGAACATTTCCATAAATGCTGTCTAACTTGGAAAGAATTTCTTCTACAGTGGCACCAACTCCTAATCTCATCACAACTTTGGCTGCCTCTCCTTTCACAGATCTCCTAATGGCTTGTAATAAGGATTCTTCTGAATGAGCTTCCCTTATAAGACAGGTAACTTCATACTTCCACAGGTCATAGGAAGTTTCACCTTTTCCATCACCTGAGAACATGGATATCCGTAAAGGAGATTTCAGATAAACATCTTTAGAAGATGATGATGCTGCAGCGACTGGTTCTTTGGATTTGGTCTCTGCAATAGAATGACTGGCTGCCCAAGTTACAAAACTTTCTGGATTGATCTTCATCTTCTGCAATGCCATCCAGAACTGTTTCATGTCTTCCTCTGACATTGTACTTTCTGCTGCCTCGGCTTTATGTCCTTTAGGTTCCATTTTAAATTCTGTCGTAATTGCTGGCTTCTCTTTGGGCCTAGCATCTAAAGGTTTCTCTGTTTTTGTTTCAGTTGTAGTCTCTGATTTGTCTGCTGTCTTAGCTTTTGCTTCGGACATGGTTGTATATACAGATCAATGGCAATAAAATATTATGTACAAATAAAATAATATACAATGCAATTTTCAGGAGGGTAGTTCTAACTGAACTATAAAGAACACAGGGCAATTTTAATGTAATGAATTTAAAGGAGGGAGTTCATAACTGAACTACTGAAAAGGGATTTTTTTATAAGCAATGTATTTAAACAGGAGGGTAGCTCAATGCGCGAGCTAATTGCAAAGGGTAAGGTTATATGTACTTAACAAAAGTGAAAGTAGAATTGCACTTCCGGTATGAAGTTGCACTTCCGGTACTGCAGTTAAAGTTTAAAGGCAAAATTCAAAGTACAATATTTCTTATGATACCCAATGTGTAACTACTACACTAATCTACATAATTACGAATGCTGTATGTCGATAATGATGATCTCTAAATAATGTTGTATAATCACTAAAAAAATAATCTGCTGAAATATAAACAGTTGTAGAACGCTCTGTATCGAATATAAATGTCAAAATCAGCTGGTAACAAATTCAATGAACAAGAACTGAAAATAAACTGCGTTTACGATCCAAAAATCTCCTGAAAAAGAATAAGGGTATCAGACTAACTATACTATACCTGATATTCAAAGTTAATAAGAAATAAACAACAAACACTGACGATATAAAACAAATTAAATCAAATTTTAACTTTTTGTTTACAAAATCACGTTTTCTAAAGTCGTTTCCGGTTAAAACGGATTTAGCGGATATCGAGCTCAATCGAAATTACGCAATCGGAAAAGTAGGCAGTGCTATAGAAAATAAACCGAACCCGATGATAAATAAATCAATACTTTAAGGGAAGTTTGGAGAAGATGACAGACAAAACGCTATACCATTATTCTAAAAAAAATATGAACTTAATGTAAAACAACTTTTCACTGTATCAACACCCACTGCACACTGGATCAGACGACAGACTCAAAATGAATAGGCTACACTTCAAAATACCATACTTGAGCACTAAATAAACTACTTGACCAACTGCAACAAATTAATTATCTGTCAAAGTGTCAATATGTCTTTGTCAAAAGGGATAGATATTATTTACTACATTTTTGTAAGTTCTGATTTAGTAAATCAAGGGTATCTGGGTACTTGGATGGTGCGCAATGTGCAATACCTCACTTACCCATACGTCTTCCTCTCCGGTACTTCAATTCTTCAAATAATATAACTTATATGTGGGTACCCAATAAAATAGCTAAACTATAGTAAACCTATATACACTTTGACAAATTGTTGATCAACACTATAACAGTACTGGCCAGCTATTAAAATAATATGATCTACCTCTAGTTAAACTAGAATATATACATGTATTGCTAGTTGCTTGAAAGCACTGTAAATTTTCTGTTCAAAAACTCACCGATCAGCTGATACTCCAATGTCACATAGCAAAAATATACAACAATCACAAAAAATGATACTACTCACACAAGACATTAAGCTCACAGTTTGTCACAGTAATCACCGGCAATATATGTCCAAGTCAATGGGTTGGCCAATATAGTGGTAGAATTCACACGCACAGCTGTGTCTATTCAGGTGTAACAGATCACTGATGATCTAACTGGTCAACGGGAAAGTCGAACACTCTTAGGAATGTGTCATCTGAAATGATGTTCAATCAGGAAAGTCCCTACATGGGCGCCATTTTGTAACGGTGTCTTATTATAAATCTGGAGCATGGAAATATAAATAAGTCCGTTTCAGGGTTCTACTGACATCTCCATTTATTACATTCACAGATGAACACATAGAATAGTTGGAATAATGGAACAATGAAGGAATTTGGAATAATGCCCTGAAAAATCATAATAACAAATAATAAATACATAGCATAAAATATTCTGATATATCCGTATCAATATAGTAATTACAATCTGCGGTTAACAGATACGCTGCATAAAGGGAGGTAACTCTGTACATGATTTACATACAATCAATGCCCCCTTTTAATATTACGCTTTGAAAAATATAAAAACATTAATATCATAAATATCATACCAATCTATGGGACTGAGCCTCTCCCATTCATTGTAGTCATAATATGGCTCACTGTACACGTATGTCCAGATCATAAAACTACAAATTATCATAGTTTACATAAGTAAACCTATCATCATAAAAACATCTAGTAGATATATATAAAATAAAAAAATACTTTCAATAAAATAGTTACTCCTTAATTACTGTCTCTCAAATCAGATTCTGACTGTGCTAGTGCTATGGAATTAACTTTGGCAAAATTACAGATTTTACAGTTAAATCAAATATTAGAAATCATATTAGAATTAGTATATAAATGTTATCTTACCTTAATAGAGAAAAGTATTGTCTCTGTCAATGTCAGAAAGTCGTAATTATAAAACTTGGTAAATACAACCCTTTCTGGACAAATACTGGACAAAGAATGACCATAACAAACAACTTTTTGGAGGGAAAAATACTGAACCAATAAAACACAACCTTACAAAGTCCAAACCAATGAAAACAGTGAATACTTCAAACCAAAGACCAAAGACCAGAACCTTCATAACCCAAGGCAATAATAATTAAGTACAGGTACTGCCTGTTCTACTTAATAATGCATTTATATTTACAATTTAAAAACATATGAAATACATTATAGATTTATTAAATAAATTAATAAATCTAATACTGTAACATGAATAAGTCACAAATGTAAATATAAGTAATAAGGTATCATTTTAAACATCTATCGGGCTATAAATACGGGTTGGTACGAGATCAAATTTACCATAGAATTTGATCTCGTGACCAACCCGTATTTGTATCCCGATAGATGTTTAAAAATGATACCTTATTTCTTAACTAAATCAGTAGTATTCAGCGTTCTTGGTTATTTCCAAATGTAAAAAAAAATGTAAATTCTCATTCTGTAACTACATAATTAAAATTTTCAGATTTCCTGGGAAAACGCCATATTTGTGATCGTCAAACATGGTAGCAAAAGCAATACAAGGGCAATAAGAAATACTGTTTATAAAAAATCATTCTGGTATAAATACACATTGAAACATATTTCACACAACACATAAGTAAGGTTGTCCATCAACTTTCACCTATTCATCAAAAAAAAAAAGGATCTTAAATAGGATTATTGTGACATTTTCATCCTTGTACAAATAAAGCCTGGAAATACTGAACAAAACTTGTTACTTTATTTATTTATCAGATTGTGCTTTAAATTCATACACTTTTGAAGTCCCCATGTTAGTTCCTACAAAACACAAGTAAGAATTTTCTTTAAATCTTATACATCTTGGAGAATTAACATTGAAAATCTTTAATAATTCTCCTTTCGGTGACAGAGCATGAATGTTATTGCTATCTTTGCCAGCGACAAATATATTTCCAGCGAAGTCTAAATCAAGGCCATATGGATACTTTAGATTTTCATGTTTATATGAGTAAATCTTCTGTCCCTCCTCATTCATAATGACAACACTGTGAGATAAACAACTGGAGCTGATTATTTCATTGTTTTTGTTGACTGCAACAGAAAATGTTGATGTTTCAGTTACAAATTTCCTAACAATGTTTCCATCAATATCCAACTTCACTATGAAGTCAACACAAGCAGCATAGATAAATGCTGAGGAACAAACTAATGCACATATACTATTTTCAAGTTTAAAATACTCCTGTCTATGAAGGAAACTATCTTTGGAGACCTTTTCAATTAATCCTTTTTGATTCTCATGAGATCTCCAAAAAGATACTAGCATCAATTCTTGATTCAGAGAAAGTATATCTCTTGGTGCCCTTGGAAAACTGACTTTGTCAACAAGTTGTCCACCGCAGAAATGAAGACAGCGATTAGATTTTGCATCGGCTAAATAAATATTTTCCTTTGGCATGAAACATCCACCAGTGATATCACCTTCTGAATCAGCTAGTTCACATATCATGTGAAGAGTAGCACATGTCAAATCAATGGTACACGGCCAAAGTTTATAAGAATCTGTTTCAAATCTCAAATCAGCAAACATTGAAATGTTTAAAATCCTTTTCAATTCCTCTGATGCACTTGTCTTTAAGGTTATTTTCAGCTGAGACATATCTTGTTGCATAACAAAAGACAACTGCTTTTTTATGTTGTAGAATTTCTTGATAAAAACTGATGGAGATTTCTCCATTATACTGTTTAAAATCTGAGAAAACCTGTCCAACAAAATTTGCTGATCAGAAAAAGCATCTACAATAACAGCAATTTTGTCTCTATTTTCCTTTGCACCTCTTGCAAGATGTGTTAAACTTTTTTCCAATAAAGTTTCAACATGGGTTACAATATCATCTCTTAAGTTTGTGTACTCCTTTGTAATTCCGTCGACTTCATTATCAAGATCTTTAATATTGTTTTCTCCCTCTGTTTTAGCTTTGATGAGTGCATTTTTATACTTCTGGATATTCAGGAGAAGGCTTTCTGTACTTTGAGACTCTTTAAGCTTTTGAACAGCTTCTTCCGCTGTGTCAATTTTTGTACAAGTTCTGTGCTCTCTACAAACACACTGAGTGCAACAGGGTTCTTCATGATCAACACAAAAATATTTTGTTTTTTTCTTATGGTTCTGACAATAAGAATAAACTTCATCATCATCATCTTCCTCAAGTAATTTATTATATTCACTGATTGAAATTACTTTGTGACTCCGACTTACGATGTTTCTCCTGTGGGCTTTGGCACATGGGGGGCAGAGTAATTCTGTGCAAGCTTTACACCAATCACTTGCTACTTCCTCTTCATTCTCACGTTTACACGCATCACAGATCCTGTCACTTTTTTCACTCATTACTTGGACCATTTTATTGATCGGGAAGTGTTCTGTCCATTTGTCTGGTTTTCCGGGAAATATTGGTGCGGGTGCGAAATTTCTGCAGAGTGGACATGGAAATCCTACAGGGTTCTTCTTTTTATTACATGTGGCCAGAATATAGGCTGATAAACAGTTGTGGCAAAATATGTGAGAACATGGAAGGTGTCTAGGGGTTTTAAATGACTCAAAGCATATTGAACAAACCGTTGGCTTTGCAGAGACAGTACCGGTTTCCTCAGATGATCCAGATTTGTGTGAGGAGTCCATGATGATCCAAAACAGACAGTAGATTCATGACGGGAATACAAGAATGCCGATCCCGATTCATGTTCTAGATTTATCTCGTCGGTCTATGAAGTTTGACTTATGTGCAGACTCTTCAGGCAAACCCAACGGGATAAAGATTGTCCCCCCCCCCCCCAAAAAAAATAAAATTAAAAAAATATATATAAATCTCCCATCCCTTTAATGTATTTGAAAAACTGAAGTTCCCAAATTATCATGCTCTATAATATTTTCCTTCTCAGTACACACTAATTAATTTTTTATGCCAAAGAAACGGAGACATGCAAGAAGAATGTTTAAAAATCTCAGCTGAAATCTCATATAACACGGATCATGGTGTCATTCCCATATCGCATACAGTTTTCATCGTTCAGGACGGAATGGAAGGATTGACAAATTTTGGTCGCTCTTCAGAAAAAAAGGAAGAGTACATGTAGGTATCATGCCACTATTAATATAAGCTATAAAGCAAAGTTAATGATTTAATTTATAAGCTTTATGCCATTTAATTCGGTATAATAATTATGCAACATAGAGTTGACGCTCTTGATATTGTCAGATGGGAAACGGACACTTTCAATTCAAGAAAAATATCTCATTCAAGTATCTTTTTTCAGTAGTTCTGATTTTCTCTTTTATACTTTCTACTCAGATCCATTTCTTTAGTTGTAACATAATCTTTTTTATTCCAAATGCTTAAATGGAATTAGTTTAAAAAAATAAATTTATATGATTTCAATTTTATGCATGTAAACGGCTCTAACCATTTTCAAAAACATCCTAACTTTAAAAGTATTTTTAGGAATTTACCATACCTTATCTTGTTATTTGCGAAAGATATGATTCATTAGGATTTATTAAAAATTGACATACATGCACTAATTTTATTCTTGTAAATTAATCTCGGGCGAATAGAAATTTTATTGACGTAAAACAGGTGAAAATAACAAACAGCAATCAATCTCACAAATCCATCAAAACAAAAACACGGACCGCTAGAAAATCCAGAGGTGGGATCAGGTGTCTAGGAGGAGTAAACATCCTCCTGTCGACCGGTCACACCCGCCCTGAACCAAATGTATCGATCAGGTAGACGGACTACTCCCTAGTCAAATTTAGGATAAAATAAATGACCTAACAAATGATATAAAATATGTCAAACAAAATACAACCAACGATAGGTTGTATTTACAAACAAGGTAATTATAACGACCATTTGCATAAGTCTGACTTTTAAATGGGTTGTTGAAATCCTTGTAGTGTCAAGTTATTTGTCAGTAGCTTGCCTTGGTTTAAAAAGTGATCGTATTTAGAGCATGCTTTTCATATCGAATCGGTTGGGAGACAAAAACACCTTATGAAGGTGATTTTGGAATATTGCTATATATAAATAAGGGAATTTGACGATGGAAAAGCTGATTTAGAAGTATTCCCATTTGTCATACAGTTTAGTTATTAGTTGTCCATTATCGTCTATAGTCAGTAAAACATCCAAATATGAAACAGATGAGGCAAACTCTGTAGTGACTTTTATTTAGATTTCAATGAGATATATCGATTCGACTTTATAAATGAAAGTAATATTAATTGATAAATTTAAATGTTGAGTTGAAAGTCACCACTACTTCTGAATAAATTCTGCTTCATGAAAATTAAAAGAAAAAAAAACAGGTTGAGTAAAGTTTGTTTTCTTGTTGATCTATTTAAAATATACTGAAAGGTGTGTCGTTGGTTTCAAATATCTTGAGGGGTGATTTAGAATAATTGAATATAATGAATAATATGATTTTAGATTGTAAGAACTAAAATTAATATATAAAATAAATATAATTTGCTGGTTACCAGTGGAATGCGTTTTCTTGTAAGATGTATAAGGCAGGTTTAAACAATAGTTGCTTCGGAATCAGTTGTAGTCTTGATTCTTTGTTGCTGCACAGTTCAATTTTTCTATCAACCTCCATTAGGAAGGAAAGATTGTTGTATTTTTCTGAGAAAACTTAATCGCAGAATTTAACTTAAGTGCCCCGTTCGAGTGCGTATTAAATACTTAATTCGCAGTAAGTTACTGCGATTTAAGTTTGAACTGCGTTCACATGGAGAATTTAATGCGAAGTAGTTTAATTCAATTAATTACTGCTCATCAAGTTACTTCGCATTACCTCCGTGTGAATGCTAAGCGAAGCTAATTCGAATTAAATTCTGCATAATGGCAAAATTAAGTCACATGCCACATTTCGATGGTCAGATATAGATGCTATTTTTGTGTGCAGTAACTTAACGTTTAATTCTAATTAAACTCTCAGTGTCAACAGGGCATAAGTACACTTGTCAGAAAACATCTTTTTTTTTTATCATTTTTGCTATATATACAGTTTTCATTGTGAAGATGATGGAATATAATACGAATACTTCTAAAACCACTGATCAAGTTCTCAATTATTCTATTTGTTTAAACGCGGAAGAAACAGTAAAACCACTTGAGTTCGGCTACAGTTATCTTAATTGACGCATCCGGTGAATCATGGTTTTTTGAATGACAAAATTCCCAATATAGAAAACACAAATAACAAAACAATTGAGTACTTTCCTTGGAATAAATCCATTTCTATGTGTAAAAATTATTCGCACTCAAAAATAGTTACAGGATCACCCATAATTTTAAGTGAAAATGCATTTACTTTTGTTAAGAACTTATAAAGCTTTATAAAACATAAAGCATGGAGGAGTAAGAAAGAAAATTGTGAAGGCGACAAGAAGAGACGAGATGGATAACAGTTCTGCAACTGGTATGGAGCAAACCACAATTGATCTTGGGAGTTTTAATGACGCCTACATCCAGCGATGCCTCCCCAACACAATAGTGATACTGTTTTTCCTGTTTGTTGGAGTGTTAGGAAATTCTCTCATTCTCTATGTGTACGAGTTCCGTTTTCCACGATCCGACGGACGGTACTACATCGGTGCTTTAGCATTTTGTGATCTTGGAGCTATAATTTTTACATCTGTGTTAAATCTTTTACAGAACTTAACGAAATACGTGTTTCCTGGAGATGCAGTCTGTAAGGGCGTTTTGTACCTTAGTTACGCTTTCATTAATACTTCCTTGTTTCTTTGGAACGTTATTGCAGTCCAGAGATTTCGCAAAATTTGCCGGCCTTTTTCTTGGCAAATGAGGCCCAAATGGAGGAAGTGGTGCATCGTGATCTGTGCCGGGTTATCATTTACATTTTATTCGCCAGTTTTCTATTTTTATGGGATACATGAGGTCGTTTTCACAAATAGCAATATTACAGTATTTGTCTGCCAGCAAACAAAGACGCATACATTTGAACTGAAAATTTTTCAAGGAATAGGATTCGTCCTTTCCATTTTAAATGTGATGGCTATTATATTTATTTACGTCATCGTTTCTATCAAAATCTATAAGGTCATGCGAGGAGTCCGAAAAGCACGTGCGGAAAGCATTAGAAGTGTAACTAACACTTGGCCTACAACAACGTCATCAATAATGGAAGACCGATCAGCCGGCACCGCTGCGGAGCAAAACCCTACCAGAATTTCAAGCACTATTTCAAAATCTCAAACTGCAGCTCAAAAATTAGAACACACCATTGCGTTTACATTTATGACAATTCTTCTTATGGGTTTGCTTTCCTATGCGCCCTCACGATATTTGTTGGTTTACGAGACTTTAAATCCAAACTTTTGGGACAATTTAGATAACAGTAAATTCAATTTCTATCTGTTTCTAAGAAGGTTATACGTTATAAACCATTCTTGCAATGTCTTTATTTATGCAATATTTGATTCCATGTTTCGGAAGGAAGTTAGAAATCTCATTGGAAGGAGCTCTTCGTAGGTTTACAATAAAGATTTTGCAAAAAATTGAAATGAAATCATTGGGGTTATTTTTTGTGAGAAGTTGAAATATTACAATAAATACATGTATGTTACCGGTATCTGTTGGGTTTTTAAAACTATGGTTGTAATGAGAAACAATAATGTAACGTTCATGATCAGAACCATCAAAAAAGGTAGTTAAAATTTGTAACAATTTATCATTCTAAAGAAATGACGAAATCTTAAGGTTCCAGAAATGTTCCAATTAAAACTTCAAGTGAAACTTTTGTAAAATATATTCTCAAAATATCAAAGTATGTAAAGCCCAGTGAGTATGACTTGGGAGATATATTATGGCAGTAACTGTGGTTATATAATTTTACAAAGTTTTGATTGAATGTATCTATTTTTAATTTTACTATATCATAAATTTATTAAACGTTAGATATACTAGATTTTTGGGATTTTCAAATGTTTTTAGTCAGTATTGCTTCCTATTGGAATTTCTCTGAGAGTTTTGCGTCCTTTTGGCAACACTCATTCTATCTAAATGTGCGTTTTTAATTTTTGAGTTACCATGGCCACAAAAATTAATAACCCAAAATATTTTTTTCCTGGTAAAATTAACTGTCACCATATATATTCTTGGGGGTTATGTTTAACAGCTCCTTGTTTGTCAGATTTTCTTAGATTTTTATTATTGTGCAGGACCTGGCATGTCATTTCTATTTCAACAAAGGGTTATAACTGACAAAAATTCATATATTTTAGGAGTGACTCTAATTCCTGGCCAAATTATTCGAGTATAACCTGGTTTGGGTCAGTTTACGCTTTATAATCCGGAATTTGGCCAAGAATTAGAGTCATCAGAGTCATTCCTTATAATTTAATTTTAAAATCATTAAATAACTACATAATGGGTGTGAAATTTCGTTACTTTTTATTAGTTCAACTTTGCCGCTCAATAATACAACCGTAGTAACGGAAGTGATGGGAATCGAGGGGAGGTAAAATCTGATACATAGGCCTAGCAGCCATGTTGTTTGTTTACATGTGGTAAGATCGAATTATTTTTGGAAATTAAAGGTACATTTGTTAAATCTGGAATTTTCCATGAATCCCGAGGACTGGAAATGAGAGGATTGTCTGGATACAGATGATTCAGCTGGTTGTCAAGGGGGGGGGGGGGGGGGTCCCCATACCAAACCATGTTATACAGAAATAATTTGTGTTCCTTTTTGGATATTAACCAGAGGCTAGAATACAAACAAAAATAAATTATTTACAATTAACATATTTGCTGTTATGTATTCATGTATAACACTAAGATATATGGATCTCAATAATGTGCTTAAAATGTCGGTATAATGTATTCAAGTTTTAATTTAAGACAAAGATTCATTGTGGTGTATATGAATACAAATGCACATGCTAAAAAACAAAATAACATACAAACATAAGTGGTACTAATGTAAAATATATACTCAAAATATCAATGTAAAGCCCAGAGAGTATGACTTGGGAGATATATTATGGCATTAACTGAGGTTATCTAAATTGTACGAAGTTCCTATGGAATATTTCTATTTTTAATCTTACTGTACCATAAAGATTTTAAAAGTTAGATATACATGTACTAAATTTAGTGGATTTTCGAATGTTTTTAGTTAGGTATGGTTGTTCAGAGTTCGTAATTCTACAATTTCATGATATAAATATTCAAAGATTTAAAGATAGTTATCACTCCTTTGATAAAGCTGTAAAAAAAATATTGAATTCTTGTTAATATTTACCTGAGGAAGTGCTTTTTGTGTTAGAAATGTTTCTATTACTTGTTTGTATTCTTAACATTGACAACTTTTAGGTGAAAATGACGGATACAAGTACACTTAGAGCAACACTTAGAACGACTCTGTCGCAATACACTTAGAACAACCCTGTAGCAGTACCATTAGAACAACTTATTAGCAGTACAATTTGAATAGCTCTGAAGCAATAAACTTAGAAAAACTCTGTAGCAATGGACTTAGAACAACTCTGTAGCAGTACTTCCGGTATTAGAACGACTCTGTAGCAATACACTTAGAACAACTCTTTAGCAATACACTTAGAACAACTCTTTAGCAATACACTTAGAACAACTCTGTAGTAATACACTTAGAGCAACTCTGTAGTAATACACTTAGAACAACTCTATAGTAATACACTTAGAACAACTCTGTAGCAGTACTTCCGGTATTAGAACGACTCTGTAGCAATACACTTAGAACAACTCTTTAGCAGTACACTTGGAACAACTCTTTAGCAATACACTTAAATCAACTCTGTAGCAATGTACTTAGAACAACTCTGTAGCAATACACCTGAAACATCTCTCTATAAAAAAGCTAAAGATAACGAATGTTTTTTAATATAGTATTCAGTTATAGCGGTTATTTTTGAGTGAGGAGCCATATGGATTTCACATATAGATCACTCTAGAGTTTTAGCATGTGATGAATAAATAAGGTATAAAGTCCTAAACTACAAATACTTCAAAATACTCTTTACTAGAAGTACGTATACATGCACTTCACAACAAATGGTTACAAACTTAAAAAGTATAAAAGTAAGTTCTGAATATAATTATGTAAATCCAGGATGATGTTGCCGAATAAGTCAATTAAATAAAATTTAAAACCTAAATAATTGTTTGTTAAATCTAGTCCGACAACCTATTTGTATTTTACATTATTATACCTTTTGTCAAAGGGAGGGAGAAACCCCAGATTGTTGCCTATTACACAATGAAGCGTAAACGGAAATCCCTTGGAGTACAAAAAGCACTTGAATGGTATACCAGAGAAATGAAATACATAATGACAGTTAATTGATTTTTGCTGTAAACCTGGATTCATATAGTACTTATACGCTCCAACAGCTCTAACAACTAATATATATATATATATATATATATATATATATATATATATATATATATATATATATATATATATATATATATATATATATATATATATATATATATATATATATATATATATATATATATATATATATAAAGCACAATTTACAACAACTCTTAAACTAACATAACTGCCCTAAGTGAAGAAATATTAATATAGAAAGCACATGGAAATTCACTTTTATAAGGATACCCACTTCCGCTCGGCTATCTAGGCAAGTCAAAAAACTTGCTTTCGATGCCGAGCGGTCTAACGCGCTGTTCCTGTACTGCTTGGAGGTCCGTGTTTGCTCTGATCCCGATCTTTATTATTTACATGGACTTTGAGCTTGAATACTGTTTGTTATCTCCATATTTCATCTCAAAATAGATAGATAATCAAAAAGAAAGTGTTTGTCATACACATAAAACAAGAGCCATAACTCTGAAATTGAAATGTAACTGAAAAGATGTGATTTTTCTGCCTAAGGATTTACTTTGACTTCCTTTTAAGGTCATCATTTTTACCTTTGCCAATGGTTACAGCCATACCCCGTTTGAAACAAATTTCATTAGCTCTACTGGTACTTAAAGCAAAGGAGGAGAAAATTAGCACTTGGACTTAAAACTTTGCAACAGCAATAAGTAGAATAACGATCATTGGTTAAGTCTCTTTTGGCAAGATTTATTGCAATCAGACTAAAACTGTAGGAAGAGTAGCCTTTTCGAAGAATTTCACAGAAATTTCTAATTTTAGTGACCATGGCAATACCATTCATCAAAATAAAAAAAAAAACGATAAAGACAATTTTGTATCTCAGTGTAGTCTACTTGCATGAAAAGTTATATTAAAATCAGACCAAACTGTAGGAGGAGTAGTGTTTAAAAAGTATTTCACAAAAAACTCTATTTTTAGTAACCTTGGCAACACCATTCATCGACATTAAAAACCGATTTACAGAATTATTTATCTTAGTGTAGTCTACTTGTGTGTCAAGTTATATTGAAATCAGAATAAAACTGTAGGAGGAGAGCATTTTGAAAAATTGTTTACAGACAGATGGACAGACGGACGGACAACGGACATCATACTATCGCATTAGCTCTTCTGGTCTCTGACCAGTAGAGCTAAAAATGATAATGCACATTGCGTGGCAGAATACTCAAGGAAAACGAACTCTTTCAATAATCTTTTGTTAAAATTTACAAAGCTTTATACACTTGTTTTTGTTTGTTTGGGTTTTTCTTATTTTTGTTAACTTTAAACAGATTCTCATATTTGTATACATTTGGGTTTACAATATAATAATAAGATAGATATAATGAATTTGCTTGTTTTAGTATTGTATCAGTACAATTGAATAAATAATGAAACAGAATTTTCCACTTGCTGTAGCCTTCACTCATCATTAAAATATATTGACGGCGTATTATCAATTAATAAATAGTTAATTTCATGCATGTGTCGACTCGATATATCCCAGTGAACTTGAAAGAAAAGATATCACAGAGGCTGATACATTTGTTTCATATTTGGATACTTTACTAGAGAAAGACGTTAATGGTAACCTTACAACAAAATTTTATGATAAACTGAACACTTCAACTTTTTTTATCCTCAATTCCCTTACTTGTGTAGCAATATAACTTATCACCGACATAATTATAGGGTTTATTTCTCCTAGTTGTTCCGATACGCAAGAGCATGCTCCACGTACAAACAATTTTTAAAATGAGGCAAGCTTATGACAAACAAGTTGATGAAACAAGGATATCAACAGTCTCGTTCAAAGTCATCATTTCGCAAATTCTATGGTCGATACATTAACCTTTTCAGTAAATACATTTTATCATTTAGGCCATTATTTAAACACTGAATTGTCCACTTATATTTCCGTTTGCCCGATCATGACAATGAGCACACAGCGGGTGTGACTGGTCGACTAAGGATATGTACTCCTCTATGGCACCTGGTCCCACCTCTGATTTTTTTTTTTAGAGATTTGTGTTTGCTCTGCTCCCGAATTGTATTTTTTCAATGGAATTTTGAGTGCTATCTCCTAATGTCATATCAATATTCTTTAGGCTTCGTTGTCCCGTACAAAAATCTATTTCCTTGACTTTCCGATCTGTGCTTAATTCTTGCACACTTGAGTTTATGTTTATACCTTTTCTCAAGCTCATACAAATTACTTTCAATAAAACAGCTTCCAAATTTTTTATACATTCTATTTGCTCTTCTATAGGTTTGCCTTGCAATCTTACATTCAGTTGTTAGCCATGATTTCTTGAATATACATTTTTTTTTCCTTTATTTGTATTCATAGAAATTCATTGTGTACCTTCTCTAGCACTTTCTACTGTTTTAAAATTTTATATTTCACATTCTAAATGTACAATTACATTTAATTTTAGATCTAGACAATTTTTATATGATATAAATTTCATTGTTCCACTTCCATACAATTTCAAAGTCTTGTTCTTTATACGTTGAACCATTGCTTAAACAACAAATATTTCCAAATGATAGGCACAACAAAAATAGAACTATGAATATCAGATAAAAAAATAATAAAATGTAAAACTTGCATATCTTGTATAAATTTCAAGAAATTTATGTCATTGGCTATACAATAATCTATAATACTAGTCTGCTTTCAAGTTATTTCTCCATTAATATCCCCTTTTCTTAAACCATTCAAAATATTTATATACATCTATAAGTTTTTTCCGGCATTGATTTATTGTTTTATTTCTTGATTCACTTTCTGTTGAAAAACCATACTTTTTTAGGTTATATACCTCTTGACTTTCATTAAGTATTATGTCTCTTTCTAATAAAATTAAATCAGTTTTAGTAAATCAAAATAAACTTTCTCGTTGGACATTCTACCATTAAAATCACCTAATATGCAAACACGGTTATATTCAGTTGACCTCGTCGTCACTTCTTTTTTTTAATTTCCTTAAAAACTAATGATGAAAAAAGTAAATTACCAATTACAACATGACTATCTATTTCTCATGAACTTCCCTTAATTTTTAACCATAAGATTTGGTCACATTCATTTTCAATTCATTTTTAATGATAGATACATAAGAAGCATATTTATTTTGAACATAAATAACTACTCCACCTGACTTTCGAATTGATAATAAAAATTTGTGTTTATTTACACACCGAAATTACTACGGATTTTTTGACAAGGAGCACACGGCGGATGTGACCAGTCGACAGCGGATGCTTACTTTTCCACGGCACCTGATCTCAACTCTGATGTTTTTGGAGGTCCCCTTAATTTTTTGACTTATGTTTTCAACACTGGAATCTCTCTGACTTCTTGATTACATTTACATGTACCTCTATTATTTTCATTTATATATGTAAAGGTACAACTTGTTCAATTTACAAATAACCTATTAATTGAACATTTATAAGCGTTTAACGCACTTCATATAGTGCTTACAGGTTCTAAACGACAAATATAGTTAAACACATAGATTGATATTACACCGAACTGAAATTTCACTTTATCACAGTAAAATACTCTCGTGCTTGAAATTACTGAGAAGTCAGAAAGTGTACTCAACAAAGAGTGATCTGTTTATATTTTATAAATCATGACAAGGAGCACACGGCGGGTGTAACCGGTCGGCAGGGGATGCTCACTCCTCCATGGCACCTGATCCCACCTCTGATTTTTAGAGGTCCGTGTTTGCTCTGCTCCTATTTTGTATTGTTTAATGGACTTTTGAGCTTGAATACTGTTCGTTATCTCCATATATTTCATCCTGGAATGATTATCGTATAATCTACCCTTTAAAAGATTTATCTCAAGGATAAAAAGAAACTACCACGATAAAGGTAAAAATAAAAAACAGAGTAAAAAAGTTATTAACTTCGAACACACATATAACTTAAAAAAACCTTAACATTTTTTAATAAATCTTTTTTTAAAAAAATATGTGCATTTTTGAGTAATTCTAGATTATTTTGAATAAGAAAGCCTTTACATTTTTTTTAAATTTAGGTATTTTCTTCATCCCTCTCCTTTCCCCTATAAACAATTCTAGATCCGCCCCATATAAGTAAAGTAAGAGCTATACTTTGATATTGAAATATAATTGAAAAGAGTATTTTTCCTGCTTAGAGATTTAGTTTAACTTCCTTGATTTGATTGATTTGAACATAGTTCTAACAACCTACGAGTGCCTTCTATGGTCAACATTTTATTCCAACCAATGCTTACAGCCATACCCCCCGTTTTCGAAACAATTTTTTAATTTTCTCTACTAAAATTTACTTTCTCCCTGAAATAGAAAACAAACTAAAAAAAAAACAATGCAAAACAAAACGGCACTTCAAAGAAAAGAGAAAAAAGAAGCTTATTCCATAACGTTAATTTTTATCTTATGTAAAAGTATAAGTTATCCAATTAATGAATAAATCATCAACAAAATCATAAAATCATAAAAATTAATTTGTCTTTTAAAAACTTAATTATTTCGAATCATCCAATATTGCCTGGTGAGATTCTAGATCTATGTCATATGTTCAAAGAATTTTGGAATTTAACCATGGGTCCATAATAATCCCTTCGGTATTGTTAATAAACTTATATGGCATGGATTAATAAAATCCTGTTTATGTCGCAAACAAACCAACTTTGTACTCCATGTTACTTTATACCTGCAGGCAAATGAAAACGATGTATTTGGTACAAAGAATCATGCTGTGAATATTTTATAAAGTTTATCAAAACTAACTTGTGTAATAGAGTGTACTTTTGTTAACTTCACATTGATATTCAGAAATGAAACACGCACTGTTTTCTTTGTTCCATGCTTACAGTCACGGACAACTTTTGAAACTCAGTTATTAAATCAATTACATGAGCAAGTGACGAGCATTGCATGTGAACCTCAATTTCAACGGCAAACATTTTAATCAGTAGGAAACAGAAAATATCGTAACAAATTCATATTTATTTTGGATGTAAAAATGCTAAGGGATATCGTCAGTGATAAAAGTTTACATAGATGTATGCATCAGGAAAAAGTGATAGAAAATTGCTTTAACACAATTTCAATTTTTTAATGAAATACAAAGTGCAAAATTAAGATATCTATATTAAAATATTGTTATTATATATGTACATGTATTTAAAAAGGGGACTTTAAAAAGTCTCATTAATCTCAAATTTTACATACATGTAGTGTGATTATCGGAGTCACCATAACTTTGGAAAAGAAGAAAAGATACATTAATGTGTAGTTATTTTGTTTTCTTTTTTTCTTATTTTTTTTTTATTTACACATTATATCACTTCATTTTTTTAATTAAATAATATATGTTAAGAACATGATTTAAAGGGAGAATTAGAACAAATTACCATAAAAAAAAAATCTTCGTTGTAATGTAAAACTACAAGTTCTAAGTTGATCTTTAATACCCTTGAAACATTAAAAAAAAGATGCGTGTTTTTCTTTCTTTATAAAAATTTATGATTTACACAAGATCAGTTTTAGAGTTACATGGTCAAACACGTTGCAGGTTTTAAACATAGAAAGTTATTTAACAGATAAATATATTTTCTCTCCCCAACCAAAATTAGGATTAATCAAGCCTTATCAAAAATACAATATAAGTAACAATTGAAAGTTTAAACATACATGTATATCATTTATTTTCTCTGTGTGGGCTGCAATTACGCGTTTGAATTCCTGTACAGGAATCACTGTTGATCGGGTCATTTATACGTTGCAATACAATACCAGCTGATTGTCAATTGAGATTACGTCAATCTAGGATAAAAATTCGCCAAAGTTTACAAATATTGGAATAACTTTTCAATCTATATCCATTTAAGTGTGGTATACTTGCCACAACACAAAACAATTATCAACACAGAAACAACAATATTCTTAATGCTAATCATCGGGTTTTCTTTTGATGGACAATAAGCCTACGTAGTTAAAAGTACTTTGTAAGTATCAATCATAGTTTTTCGCTCTATCGTAAAATGTAAATTTCTCTCCATAGACTTGTCATGTTATTGCCCCAAAAATTCTTCTATTTTCTTTTTTTTTTTCTTAATTTTATTTTTCCAGTGAGCATAAATTATCTGTTCATCCTGATTTCGAATGCCCCCGAGTACTTAAAAATTTTAAACGTTTTAGAGTTTAAACATTTTCATAATTTGCTTTATCATTGTTTTATCATTGCTTTAAATTGTTTACGTCATCTCTGTCATAATAAGACAAGTAAAATGCATATCAATAATATTTGACATTTAAACAATTAGCTTTTAGAGAACCAATTTTTTGTCTACTAATATGCAAACAGTTTATTATTTTCTGTTCAAATCAGGGACTGGGTACAATAATTGAATGTGTTTGGGTGATTGATTAATATTTGCCCATATACTCGTAATTAACCCTTAGTCATGAAAAACAAAAAAAAACTTTTACTACTTCCGAAAAAATAAAGTGAGATAAGATAAATTTGTATATTTTTATATAGTTTAAATAACAAATCATTCTCGATTTTCTTTTGTTTGTTTGTTTTGTTTTATTTGTTTTATCATTATTTATTTATGAATGTTTAGTTTGCTTGTTTTTTTTCTTTTTCTTTTTTTTTTACCTTTTAGGTTATTAAAATTTTAGAATTTTGTTAATTTCAGTTGTTAACCTGTTTTCTCAAATTCATGATGTTGATAGATAAAAAATTCAAAATTTTTATTATGGAATACAGTCACCAAGAAAAGGAATCATTTTGAGATGCAATAAACTAGCACAAAGGAAATGTATAATGCATGTATTGAAATCCATCCTGGCACAGGAAGGCTTTGATTTCATGCGATTTCGTTGAACTGATAGAGAACTTCTGAGGATTGTTCGTAATGCAAGTCAAGTGGACACTCTTGAGAAAGAGGAAAAGTCGGCACAGCGAGAAGAATGTTTAAACAACGATGTTTTACATACCAACAATCGCCCGACATAGGTCCCAGATATTTGACTAAATGCGACACGGGAGGCCTATTTATTTCAAAATTAAGTGGAGTTGAAGGTTTCGTGTGTGACTCTTGAGATGCCATAATTGAAACTGTCTGTAAGTCATTTATCAGCGAGTGAAATCGGACTACATCTCGAGGCTCCTTCTTTGTCTCTTTTCTCAGCTTACAGTGCGAAGAATATTTGATGAGTAGCGGTAGCCATAACACTCAAACAGATTTTAATGGAGTTAATAAACTTTCATGTTCGTCATCATTAACGTTGAAAGGTGCCAAATGTACAACTGAGACACTTACAATCTTTGTTGCGCTAGGGGTCCATTGTGACCAATATATCAGCTTTACCGGGCATAATCTGTTTTTTGCAGTGTAATCGTGTCAACTGTATGCCCAAAACTGTGAGAAAACGTGCCGATATGATATCTGATTCAAGAAGAAAAATGTTAAATTAGTTTAGTTCGTTATGAAGTTTAAAGAGTAAAGGTCACAACTCTCATTATCTTTCCATGCCAAAATTTTGAGTTTATTGTTCAATAAAAAAGTTTATATAAATATTTTTCAGTTT
Source organism: Saccostrea echinata (assembly GCF_033153115.1). Taxonomy (NCBI): domain Eukaryota; kingdom Metazoa; phylum Mollusca; class Bivalvia; order Ostreida; family Ostreidae; genus Saccostrea; species Saccostrea echinata. The sequence continues at coordinate 9,264,673 of NW_026889772.1, forward strand.
ATCTGACCATACCTTAAAAATATGAAACATTCCTTAACGATCCTTATCACAGTCCATCATTAGAAAATCTCTGAACAAAACTTTTACAACAAGTGAATAATATTATGTCAAATGAATGCTTATCATGTTTACTTCACAGTTACGTATTGTTATTCATACATATTGTTTAGTTCCACTTTCTTACATTTTTGAGACAATGTAATCAAAAGTAAATATATAAAAATAAGTATTTCTTCAATTAAAGATATTTTCCTCTTCATCAGGATCACTGGATGTAGCGTATTTTGTTTATCTTTTTTCTTTTCATAATGCAATGGCAACATTATACAACAATACAAAAGGTTACTTCATCTTTTTTCTTTGTTTATTTTTCTACATCTCGCTGATAAAATTCACAGGGTATAAATCATAGTCCTATTCCTTTTAATAAGGAATTCATTTCATTCAACCTGAAATGTGGGATTTGCTCCTATCAATGAAAGAAAGAGAAGTTGACACTATTTAGAAAATTCAGCACTTTGTTTGAAATCAGTATGTGTTTTTAAGTAAACACACTGTTTGTATGTATGTTTTATGTTATCATCTTTAAAAGGTTATCGTTTAATGTGTGGGATACAGTAATGGGGAAACAAATTCTGAAAATGAAATGAGATTTATGCTTTTAAATGAGAATATTATTCAAACAAGATCTTTTCTTAAATACTTATTAAATCTTAAATTATATATTATATGCAACCAAAGTAACCTAATGATTTAGAAAGAAATTAGGAAAACGTGCTGTTTATACCCTATGATATATAAAACACATAACCGCTCTCCTAAAGCTTGGAATTACGTGGTCTAGATATCAGTTATTTGCGAGCCCCTTTGAATCTATTTGCATTCATTATGAAGAAGTATTGAAAATTCTTTATAAACTGATAGATTCTCCAACTTTAGATACATATATGTTAAGTGGATTTTGTCTAGGTTTATGTCAATATTTCCTAAATATGTCTCGTCGCCTTAACTGCTATAGTTTTGGTATATTTCAGAAATCTCTAGCATTCGTTTGATAACTTCAAGTATTTCTTTCTGTATGGAGAGAAAGATGAGCTTCTTTTTTTTTGAAAATAAAAAATCTTAAAAAAAAAAAATGAAAATTATAACAAATATGTAGATTTTGTAGATATATTTTTGTTTCAACAATACTTTGACGTTTATAAAGTTATTAAGTTTACTTTTAATACGACATTGTTATAGCAGATTTTCAAATGAGTGTAATGTAAAAGATGAAGATAACAAACAGTTATCAATTTCATAAATCCAGTCAACAAAACGAATTGTGTACAGAGTAAAACATGGACCCCCGGAAACACCAGAGGTGGGAGCGGATGGAGTCTAGCATCTCCTGATGACGGGTCACACACACGCCATGAGTCTTATGTATTGATCAGGTAAACGTAATACTCCTTAGTCAAATTTAGTATTAAAGCAATGACCTAACAAACGGTATGAAACATGTCAGACAAAATACGAACCAACGCTAAGTAGCAAAAAACAAAAAAAACAAAAAAAAACAAAACAAAAAAACAAAAAACAAAAAACGCTAAGGTTTATGTTTAGAGCCCTTCTTATTAACTCAGTTTACAGATTCCATTGCTAATACCTACACCTTTATCATACGAGGAGGAAGTATTGCTACTATCAATTAAAATAAATTAATCATAAGTTTTATAAAAGATGTCCTTGTTAGGGTAGATATCTACTCGAGCGACGCCATCATTTGTAGTGCTTTTTTACAATGGGTTGAAAATAATGGAAAAGGTGAAGATATCAAACAATGATCGATCGAATAAAAATCTATATAAGGAATACAAATCTGTGAACAGGGCATAAAACACAGACCCCTGGAAATTCCAGAAGTGGGATCAGGTGCCTGGGAGGAGTAAATATCCCCTGTTGACCGGTCTCACCCACTTTGAGCCCTATGTATTGATCAGGTAGATATTCAAATTCAGTAAAAAAAAAAAAAAACAAAGGCCTAACAATACATATGAAAGACGTCAGTCAAACTACGAACCAATGATAGTTTATATTCGCTAACAAGGTCATTATAACGACCATAGAATTTAAGAAATGCTGACTTTAAACGAGGTTTTGGAAATCCCTGTAACATCAACTTATCAATCAGTAGCCTGCCTAAGTTTAAAAATTGGTCGTATTCAGAACATGCTTTTAAGTATCAAATAATTTGTGAGATGTAAACACCATATGCAGGTCATAGCGGGATATTACTATATAGATAAGGAAAGTTGATGATGAAAAAGCTGAAGTCACCTCGTTTGTCATACAATTTAGTTGTTAGTTGGCCCTTAATGTCTATAGTCAGTAAAACATCCAAATATGAAACATTTGTGTTGTCTTTTGTTTCAAGTTTCCTGGGATATTCGAGTTGAAACATGAATGGAAATAACTATTGTTAATTCATATTACGTCGACGATAGTATCTAAATGAATGCCACAGCAAGTGTTTTCTTCTTCTCATGTCGAAGTTTTTGAATAAATTCTGCTTCATAGGAATATAAAAACAGGTCGGCTAGTAAAGGAGCACAATTGGCGCCCATCGAAATTCTAGAAATATGTTGGAAGACCTGGTCTCCGAAGACTACATAAATGTTGTCTATGAATAACTCCAGCATCCTTTTAAAATCGCCTTCAGCTACTTGTGTGTAAAATTAGAGTGATTGTTGTAGATGACCAGTCACAATTAAGATACGAAAATTTCCAACTTGACCTTTGTTGAGGAAAAAAAGAATTATTGTAGATCTTGTTTTCATGATATGAAATATGTGGAGATAACGAACAGTATTCGAGCTCAAAAGTCAATTAAAATTTACAAAATAGGAGCAGAGCAAAGACGGAGCTCTAAGACATCAGAGGTGGGATCAGGTTCCATGGAGGAGTGAGCATCCCCTGCCTACCGGTCACACCCGCCGTGTGCTCATTGTCATGATCGGGAAATAACGGAAAAATCCGTTAGTGCGTAAATAATAACATAACAATTAGTATGTAAAAAGTCAGTCAGCATTTGACTTAATGAAAGATTGTATTTGCTGACAAGGTCATTGTATCGACCATAGAACTTTCGAAATGATGACTTTAAACGAGACTGCTGATATTCTTGTTTCATCAACTTGTTTGTCATTTTGTTTGATGTTACATTAGAAGCACCGCAGTTTGTATTTCACTGTTTTTGAAATCAACTACATATAAATTACGAAATGTTTTATTTATATACATTTTAATAATAATAATATTTATTCGTTATGCATGAAATATGGAAATAGCGAACAGTATTCAAGTTCAATAGTCCATTCAAACAATACAAATCAGGAGAAGAGTAAACACGGACATCTAATACATTAGAGGTGGGATCGAGTGACATGGAGGAGTGAGTATCCCCTGCCGACCGATCACACCCGCCGTGTACATATATGTGATAATAAGGATAGCCCTATGAAAGCTCGAAAGCCTATTTCCAATGGAGTCTTTTATTGCGTGAATGTTGGGAGGAAGCCGGAGAAAACCCATGTGTCCGAGCTGGCGACCACCCTACCTTCTTACATACAACGACTGTGGTTATCAGCGATGAGACAGGATTACGCTAACCACAGCGCAACACGGGCATTCTTAAAAAAAGCTATGAAACTGTAGCATATACATGTAATGTTCATACAGTAATGCAATATAAGTGCATTTTATGATACAGTTTTCCTCTTCAAGATAACGATTTCTTTTGTTTTTCAAAGAAATCTAATAAAGTAACTCAGGCATTTTCGGGCAAAATATGTTTCAATGACAAATTTTTCAAGCTGAGGATGAATGATCGATATGGGGATATACATGTTCTAGAAGTTGTAAAAGAAAAGCTAATTTTTATAGATCTTTAAATAATTATGATATTCTTAAGAATAAAATAAGGTATTTTGAACCACTTAATTATGATTGATTAATTGATTGTATGTGTTTTACGTCCCATTAGAGAATTTTTCACTCATATAGAGAGGTCACCATATACCGGTGAAGGGCTTCAAATTCAGACCTTTACTCAGCATTTAGGGCCACTGAGCAGTGACACGCCTGCTGTGACACGGGTCCTCGATTTGTAAGTTCTCATCCAAAACGCCCGCAACTTTCACTTCAAAGTGTCGAGGAATGTCTTATTTGTTTATTAATTTCAAATTATTTTTAAATAATTTTAAATTATTTTTGTAAAATTTCAAATTCTCCATTTAGTATGCTTTCCTCTCTGATTTTCAGTTTTATCAATTGATAAATGTAAGTGACCCTAACTTATGAATATCTTAAATAATATCTGATAAATACATATATCTGAAAGGTGTATTTTTATATTTGAACCGTCGACTATTGATTTTGGTTGAAATTGTATGCAAAAGAAGAATATATATGTCTTTCGGAGATTCTGGTCAGAGACGTAACCAATCAAGAGATGAATTTTTTGGGCTTAATTAATGATCTTCGAAGATGTTACTCTTATGATTCCAAAGAAGAAAACACTACCTTTACCTAGAAAATATGAAGTAGGCAGCTACCTTAACATATCAAAAGACATGGTTAACATCATTAAATACAAGTATCTCACCAGAATAATTTAAGGTAGTTGTTTCCTTGTTGATTAGGAAATATATATGATATTTTAAGATAAACTTTTTTTTAAAGGGAAAAAATAGTTTCGATATCTTCAGAATTACCTCCACTAGATTTTCCCTACTAGATCATGACTTTCCTTGTGTCAAATCGATCTTAACAAGACAAATTGAACAGATAAATACCTAATTTAATTTTGATCACACCAGTTCTTTGGAAATAAATTTGAATAACAAACATCACAAGTTTGGTCCTTTTGTTTTAACAACATTCCTCTATTTGTTTGACAAGAGAATTTACTTTTCACAAATATTTCTCGTTATTTGTCAAAATATTTTTATCTTTAACCTGAAACTGGTGTACGTGTCTCTGCTGAGAAAATGATAGATGATGATAATTTGATAACGACCACTTTTGTGTTTGTTTTAATAATATATTTCCATTCAAGACTAGAGAAATCCATTACCTATCATCACGTGATGTAGATATGGGCGGGCCATTAGAAAGTGATCCACTAGTTTTTGCAGTTTTCGGAAGAATCAACAATTCTGCAATACATTTGAAACCAAGAAGAGATAACACGAAAGAGCCTAAGATGTCAAAAAGGCTAATTTTGACTGACGGATTGTAAATGATTACATAATATTTTTTTTACAGCAGCATAAGAAATACCTGTGAATTTTATCATAAAAGGAAAATTTCTTTCGAAGTTTTACATTTTTTCTCCTATTCTGGATTAAAGAAGTTGGTTTTTCGACTTTCGTACAATTAGGTATATATCAGTTACCAAAATGAGATTCCATACAGTATTGTCTTGGATAATGGTGTCCCTGCTTATGGGTGTGAAGGCTTTTTATCCAAACGTTCTTGTGCCATTTTTGTCAAATGAGGACTATACACACGAAACCATTACAGAGCAAGGGGTGTTACAGGTTTTTCAAGAATTATGGAATCAATCCTTCAGCGGCTTTTCTAGACAAAATAGTCGAGGTAAAATATGGCTTTCAAATTAGAAAAACAGATTTTCGACTTCTTAAAATATTTCTTGTCTGACATCCTGAACTTCATTGTTTTGAAATTTGTTTCGATTGTTTGCCACGGTGTTTGAGGTAACGATAAAAAAAAATCCAATGCAAAATTCAGATTATAAACAAGGAATATAGAGATCAGCAAAATATGCCTCGGAATTTTCGTCTTTTTCTGTTAATCTGAAATTGCCCAGATAGAGCTATTTGTCTCTTTATTTATACATGCACAGTTAGAAGTTAATATATTAAGATCTGGGCAATTACATGATTATTTGAAAAGTATCAAGAACATTAGGATTACCGGACCTCTGGAAATGGGTTAGGGTTGATCAAAAGTGATTTGTTTTGTTTTGTTTTGCTCATTGGAAATATGGAATATGATTATTAACTATTTTGGATCGAAGATTAGATGGAATGAATATTAATGTTAAGTGTATTTAAGTATATAGGATTGTATTTAATATTTCAAGCAAACAATGATACAGAAACATCCTTAAATGGTTGAGACTTTCTCTGTTTTGTTATATTCTTCTGTATAAAATCCAAACATGGACGTTATCGGTTTTCGAATTGATGTGGCAATTAACGCTGAATGGACATAGAGTCACCGAGGCTAAAAGACTTCACAGTAATGTATGACGTAATTATGTAAGCAAAAACGATCATAAAAGCTATAGCGTCAGTATATGATGGGTTTATATATATATATATATATATATATATATATATATATATATATATATATATATATATATATATATATATATTTCTACAAGTGTGCTGTCTTAACGAATAAAAGAAATTTTTAATGGGCATTGATAATTGCATTATTTTATATATGTTACTGTTTGTTAAACAAAGCTTGCTCTTTCACCTTTATACGTTTAAGGAAATAAATATTTCTACCACCATATATTTCTTTTCCAAACAAAGGAATTCTTTCGTCACCGTTTCCCAAGGTTAAGCAATATATACACATTAGAGATATTTATAATCCGATGAACGTCCTAAACATCAATGTAAGACAAACTCTGATGCACGAAAAGATCATAATAACCAATAAAACCCTCTTCAAGTGACGTGAAGCAATATTGCAAATCTCGACTGTACAAAAGTCAACTACAAATTAGATAAAACTGGATTAAATTCACAGCAATATTTAAAAAAACATCCTTGTCTATAGTCTCAGACTCAGGGATCTGAATGAAAAGGGGAGATTTAAACATTTTTTTTTAAATCTGCCGAGATTTAAGTGAGTGGAAATGATATAAACACTCTAAGCATAGTTACCATTAAGCATGTGAATAGAAATGGTGGGGGGGGGGGGTTCTATTTAAATGATGTTGCTGCACATAAACATTACAATACTGGAAAAGCAATATTTCTAAGATATTCGTAAATATCGTAAAACGACTCTAAACTTTTATTTACGCATATAGACATGTAATTGCATGTTGTATAGAACATTAAGTGCGTGATTCATTCTTTAAAAGGGAACTGGATTTTATTCACTGTTAAGCCTTGCCGTGTTTCACTATCGGCAAAGACAACTGAAGTACCTTGTAGATTGGAAATAAAAACAATGTCAAATAGATTCAATAAAATGTACATGGACCAGACAAACAAGGCGGCAAACATAACCCTTCGTACAAGGGAGGCAAATAATTTAGGGAAAATATTTAAGATAAAACGTCTCTTGTGTACTAAATTGCTTTGGGTTCGTATCTGTGTAGTTTTGGTTTCTATATTGTCCATTTTGATAACGAAATCTTAAAGTTACACGAAAATAGCGTCCTTTGAAAAAATGACAATATTTTTATAAATGCCATTGCTGTTGAGTTTAAATTGATTCCCCATGAAGTCAAAAATCCTTTTACACTCTTTCCCCTCTCGATTAAAGTATTACCTAATTTCTAAGCATTATATCTACAAGTAGATAGATGTTTGAACAGTTCTAACTAATTGTATCTTATTTACCATAGTATTAGAAGAAAATCTACAAAATGCTCATCCGTAGACATATTTTGGTATATGGACCAAAATTTTTTCTAAAACTGTTTTCTGAATTGACGTTCGTTTTCAATAAAGTAAATAGCAAAGAATGGGACTAGAATATTTCATAACAGTTCATGAATTAAAAAAGGGATAACTAAGGAGAGAAAATCAAATTTATTATCATCAAATACATATATTCTGTCACCAAGTGAGATTTAAATGTACTTGTGGTTTTTGAAAAAATACCCACTCGATGAATTTAGCACCTTTTCCGGAAATCCCTATTCGAAGTGAATGAATCAACGTTTTTCACGATTAGCTTTCCCTTAAAAGTGTCCTTTATAACACATCTATAGCTATTTCCTGTTCATATTAGGGGAAAAAAAACCTTGATCGAATCAAAAAGGGCATAAAATCTTACTTTAACAGCTTTTTAAGCCGAACTTGACAGTGAATAAAATCCATGAAAGTCGAGGAACATTTCATTTTCAACCATACAACAGGCCCGTTGGAAGCAATTTCACTTTGAGGGGGCACAACCTTACATTTTCAGTTGAGGGGGCACTATCGACTACCAAAATTCCTTGACAAGCAAAAAAAAAAAAAAAAAAAAAAAAGGTCATCAGACGTTATTATTGAGGGGGCACAAGCATGTAGTAGCTATGTTTTCTATAGTATTCTATATATCGGCAAAATTATTGGGGGGGGGGGGGCACGCCCCCCCCCCGGTTCCTACGGCCATGTACAATACAATGTATCTGTAAATGATTGTTCTTATTTTTCTTGACTTTTACTAACTGAATGATATGCACTAATTTAAAGTAAATCTCATATTCAAAAATATTTTTAAAAGAAAATAATTAATATATTTTGAAATTTACCAAATGACAAAGGATCAGGGTAAGAGATTAGAATGTTTCTTTTAATTGTGATTAAATATGCAAAAATACTGTTAAGAATTTGTGCAGCGGTTTAAAAAGTGTAAAATGAAATAATAATTAACGTGTCACTCCTTACAAAATCAATTATCTACATTTCCCCTGATGTTGTTTATTCACCATAGATTGTAGTGTTTCTTCAGGATTTGCAGTGTTTATTGATTATATTGTATGTTCACCATATCATAGTGTTTATTCACCATATTATAGTGTCAATTCACCATATTATAGTGTCAATTCACCATATCATAGTGTTTATTCACCATATTATAGTGTCAATTCACCATATTATAGTGTCAATTCACCATATTATAGTGTCAATTCACCATAACATAGTGTTTATTCACCATATTATAGTGTCAATTCACCATATTATAGTGTCAATTCACCATATCATAGTGTCAATTCACCATATTATAGTGTCAATTTGACATATTATAGTGTATATTCAAATAGTATATATATAAATGGACCCTTTGGTCATTTCAAGTTTGCTAAATATCAAAGGAATTAAATGTTTTCTTTTTCTCTTACATAAATCAGGAGATTGATTGATTGTCGACAAAGATAGCATCTGGTTATAGTGTATTGGAATTATAGCCAATAAAAATACAAGAGCAATGTTAACTCTGAAAAAGTGAATTCATACCTTATACTCTGTAATTGAACTTTATCTTTAAGTCAAAATAAGTCATTGCTTTAATTCTGATTCAAATATTTTAATACTGAATATATGTGTATTTTAGGGCCCTTGCCACAACATACAGTACGTGAAATTGTGAATTTTATAAATGATATACATAGGAAACACCTTAGTAAACCAGAATGGCATTTTAGCAATGAAAACATAATTGAAGGTAAGATCACTTTATATTGTATCTGAGGGTTATATTTTACAAAAAAATAGAATATATAAGGTTAATTGTTATGAAAAATATTGGCGTGTACTCTGTATAAATACATGTAATACAGATGTTTACATATCTGTTTAAATACATAAATAGTTTTTTTAATAACATTAATTAGTCTTCTTTATGTATTATGCCTTATATTCTTTTATGTAAGAAAATATGGTTAAATGCACAATGCACCATTTTTTTTTCAGATATAAATATTCTTGTAGCAAATTAACCTGACATATTTTCACATATGATCAGTTTATGCTGAAATGCAAAATTAAAGAAATAAGGTCCACTGTTTTAGTAACCACTGATGCCTTTCCATTGTGCATTAAAACTTTTCTCAATATTCAAATTAAAATTGATTAATTTTCAAATGAAAACGCACCTCGCTATCCATTTATGAAGACAGGTGTGGAACTTTTTCAATCAATAAACAATGTTTTTTTTAAATAGTTTGGTATATTTTAAGAAAGAAAAAAAAAACATACGCAACACGCAACAGAAAGTTAGATAATATATTAACGCATTATTGAATATAAATCAGATTTATTTTAAATATATTAAATTTTGTTCTTTTCCTGATTTTGTTATAACTAGCATTAAAAAATGTTTCTAAAACAGTAGGAAGCAATATAAAATACAATACAAAATTACATTCAAGCAAACAAAGTAATACCAAAAATTAAAAACCGCAAAAGACATAAACAGATAGATACTCTCAATAATTCTGTCAAATCACTACAAAAATAGCCAAAGACCTATTTTTAAAAATGTATTCATACATGCATATAAAAATTTTAGAAGCAAAATATTTTTTAAAGTCAAATATGAAGTATCCAGTGAGAGACCACTGGTGACTCTCAGAGGCTATAAAATGTACTTTTCCGTAGAAAACCACAAATTAAAATTCAGAGAAACAATTAAATGAGCAAAATATCTTTTAATGGATTATGTTGCTACTTTCAAGCCAACCATAAGCTGAAACGCTATCGACAATTGGTCTTGGATTTACTAGGATTGTCTGTCCCGGACTACACGGCGGCGAGGAAATATGTCAGCTATTGCCTGCACCTTCTGCAGAGCTTCTACAGTAACACGAACTGGATAGAGCTCAATGGACAGACTATTTACACAGATTTAGGTAAGTATCAAATATATCAGGATTAAGTCAGCAAATCCTCCGTGTACTTAAGGTGCCTCAATTTCCCTTCATTGATAGGATGTAAACTATCCCCTGAATGGTTAAAATATATGAAAGTTTTCTGTAATCTGCACTTTCACTGCACGAAAGACTGAATAACAAAAGTATTTAACTTTTACCAAGTGTACATTTATGAATGTTCCATGTGATACCTTTTTAATTATCCTAAAGATATAAGCAAAAATGTTAATGTCATATGAAGTTTGTGCAATTGATAATTAAATAAAGTTCTTTTTCTAACAAAAAATAAATAATCCCCCTCCCCCATACACCAGAAGTATGCATCAACAAATAGCAATAAATCTTTGGAAATTTCTTTAAAGGATTACCCGGAAAGCAGCTACTTCCTGTTGCCACGACCGACATGAATACGTGTTTAAGTTGTAGGTAAGAGTAGTAGATCAACAAGGACATTTAGCTCCAACAAGAGATGTGCTCAACCACTCAAAATGTTCAAAACTATATCTCTTTAAGTTTATACTACTATAAAGACATGTTCCATTTGATTTTGGACCCTTTTAATCACTCTTTATCCTACAAGAGGAAAAGTAAGGGTAGAGCAAGCAGTCTGTAGTTTAAACTGAAGTAGACGCAAATTAAGAGTATTTGATTTGTTAGTTTACACACCGACGCACAATTTATCTTAAAATTATGTGACGTCAAATTCTGCCCTTTCTCCCAGTACTCAGGAGGACTTGGATGGCTGTGCTGACAATTTGATAGATAACGGGATGGTCCTCACCAGTGGTTATCGCTCAGAAATCGACAGTTCTAGCGGGACAGGTGATAATTTTAATAGCAACTTGAAAATACAGTCAGTTTTGTTTTAGCAACCTCTTCAATATTTGATTAATCATTGTTTTTTGCTCCACTTTACTGACAATTTCTAATATTACATCAAAAGGACAAAAAATGTGTAATTAATATACACCGTAGTTATTTATTTACCTAGCAATTTAAAAAAAAATTGCTCAATGAGAGACGATCCGTAATTTTTGCATATATTTCAATAGGAATGAGTACTTGACACTCTAAATGTATTTCTTATTCAAAGCTACATAGCTAGTGATTCTGATACTTAGACAATTTCTAAAACACCAGACTTCATTAAAAAAAAAGGGGGGGAAATGTTTAAATAAAATTACGATGTATACAAATTACAGTTTTGCGACATTGACAGCTCTAGCTGTAAAAAAAAAAAATAAGAGAATGTATGAGAAGAACGCCTTCGGATATGAAAAAAAAAAAACATGTTGCTCTCTTACAAAGAGAAGTACAATACGTGGACCATAGTCGTGTTTCTAAAAGAAATCTTTCTTTTCAAAATTCTTATAAAAATATGTGATGTAAAATAAATTGAAAACATGCACATTTTTCATTATGATTAGACGTAAAAGTCTTAATGCTAAAACTGTAATAGAAATTTAAAAAAGCACTGACCATCAAGTTTAATTACTCGGGTGACAAAATCTGTCATATTCGAGATCTTTCGTAGATGTAATTGTAAATTCTTAGAATGTTCGTTTACTGATATGCACGCTTTGTGCATGATAGTATGTTGATTTATATGTCTAAATTTATGAACACTTTCTCAAGAAAATCACTCTTTCAAAATACATCAACTACATTTATAAAGCATTGTAAAATATAATAATTTCACTGAAATGATATCCTGGTAGTAACGGAAATGGAGGTAAAGTCAGGGAAATGTTCGCATGGCGGCCCTTACAGTTCATCTACGGACCATACGGTGAGAGGAGGGATAAATAAAGAGACAACAGATCCACAATATTCCCCTCATTACAGCCTTCACAAAGACGCAGCTTTAGCCGCAATAGAACACACAAGATACTTTTTCAATGATAAAGGTTTGTCTATCGAGATTTTAAAAATATAACATTGGCCTGAAAATTAGATCGTAGACCATACCTTTTGTATTTTTCAGCAATACAAAACTGCAGCATTAAACTTTGTCTCTCTAAATATTATTAGAAATGATTTTATTATGCAGTGCAATGTCAATGTAAATCAAGACACTCCTCAAACAAAGTACACGTATAAAGAGAATGCCTTTTCTTTCAGAAAATGGTTTAATAAAACATATCGGCTTGTGGAAACTCAAAAATCTTCTAGAAACAATCAAAGAACAAACTTTGATATTTGTCATAGACACGTCTCCTGATATGAAAAGAGAGGTTGAATCCATTAAGAAAGTCATTCAGGCTGCAGTACAAGATATGATGTCATCTCGGACCAGTTATCACTTTATGCTGGTAACTGTTGGCAAAGTCGGTACTTATTTATTCTGCATTATTGCCTTCCTTTCTAATCACAGCACAATATAACATACTCTAAATAGTAGCCATTTTTGTTTTCTTATCCTCAGATTTATTATCAAAATTACATTGCATCTAATGTCATTACGCTGAAGTTAGAACTCTCAGTCATTCGGATAACGATCCATTCCGTTTCAAATTGTAGTCAGCAGCATTCAAATGGAAAATTATGCCAACCTTTTTGGTGTGCTGAAGGCAGTAGATAATATTACATATGAATCACAGCAGAACTGTCATAAACCGATACTACACACAATACAGAAAGGTACGTTAAAGGTAATTTCAAATATATATCAACAAAGAGTAGAGAAGGAAATAAAAAAAGAAAAAAATCTAAACAACAGGCAATAAAGAAGGATAGGTTAAGGACAGACGATACGTTCCTCAATAATACATACATTTTTTTTGAGATTTTGTCATTGAAGTATTGCTACTTTGACATGTTTATTCACAAAAAATTGAGGTGCCTTACCAGGCATTTGTGCAAGATACCAGAGGGTAGTTTTCTTATATAATGCATTTGGAAAAAAATTAATTTGCAAATATCAAATTTTTTAGTGTTTGGATTTTTTAAGGACAATTAGAAACTGGTTTAGAAATCAGAATGTAATTAAAATTTTGAATATTTTTCATATATTACGAGGATATACATAACAGATATTTGAGGAACGTATCGTCTTAAAAACCTTAAAGAAAAAAATACAGAATCAGGTCTATCTTTCTTTGCTTAAAGAATGTAGTTTGCATCTTTAAAGTTACCTGTTTTCCGTCTTTTAGTTTCAGATGTTGCTCCAAGGTCGTCAAGGATGTTCGTTTTCACTGATTCCTCTCCTGATAAGAAAAGTTTTCATAAAAATGAAATTGAAGCCAAGAAGATAGTCATAAATTTTTACCTTATGGGGTCATGTCACCGTCGAATAACGTCCTTTAGACAAAATCTTTACAATCGCTATGGGAAAGGTAAGAATCAGATGAAGTTGTACATGTAAGCTTTATGAACATCGTTAGAAGAAGATATATTTAATATAAAAACAGAGAGGGAAGCCATTAATGTAATATTCACTGTACCAAATATATTTAAGTATAAGTCTCTGTAATTGAATTAAAATTTGCAAAGTATCGAGCTTGAGCAATATCGTAATAATCTTGTTATCATAAATATTACAGACACTCGCCGAGGACGAAGCGCTTTCACAGTTCCTTTAAGCTTCCGGCAGATTGCTAGTAATTCTGGGGGACAAATCTACACCGGATCAGCATCATTAAATCTATTAAATATTGTGAGTGATTGCGAATTCAAAATGAACTATGAAACTAGAATGATTACAATTATCACTTTAAACTCATTTAAATTTACTGTTTTCAAAATATGCATGATTTAGATATTGAATTTGAGTGCTAAAAACGTGTGACACATTTTTACTTTCATACTATTAATTAATATTGTCATTTTATTTAGGCATCTTCTCTTGACCCTGAGGTAAAAATTTTAAAGTTGGATTTCCCGGGTGGACAGGAAGGTTTTAGCACCTTGACCATTCCATCTGATGTTACTGTCACCAAGCTGATCATTCAGATCGATGGAATCACAACTTTACCTTCAGCCAGATTAAAAGATCAATATGGTATCGATATTTGGGTTTATTTTTGCTTTCATTGGTTTGAAAAAGTATCAGAAACTTTTCGTTCGTTGGCGGACATAATGTACGCATCTAAATGTATTCATGTTTTTGTTAAAAAAAACAATAAAGATCAGGTAAATGCACAACGGTAATATACTTTTTTGGTTTTCTACAGATATGTTAAATCATTTTAACACTTGTTTTTTGTCATTTTAGGTAATTTATTGATTGCTGGATCTAATGGACAAACGAATGTCACAGAAACAGATACTGGCACCACGACCATAAAGGAAATCATTGTAAGTGAGCACAGTAACTAATTATGTTCAGTGACATGGATAAATCTTTTAAAAAAGAAAATGATTGGCTTTTCACATGCTTTATTGATTGATTCATTGATTGTATGTTGTTTTACGCCCCGTTGAAGAATTTTTCACTCATATAGAGACGTCACCACACACCGGTGAAGGGCTTCAAATTTAGACCTAGTGCCATTGAGTTGTGAGGGATCTTTATTATGCAAGCGCCTGCCTCGGTACTTAAGGTCTCATTCGAAGGACCGCAACTTTCACTTCAAAGTGCCAAACGCTTGGCGAAGGAACAGTTGCTACCTATTTTATCGACTTAGATCAGTCGCGGTCGTGATTCGAACACACGACCTTCCGATCACGGAGTGAGCGCTCTACCGACGGAGCTACCGTTACGGTTTCACAGGCTTTAAATTAATTATACTTATTATGAATAATTTGTTTCTTCTTTCAGAATCCTAAACCAGGTCTTTATTCTCTCGAAAAAAATATTTATATATTCTGGAAGGTCGAAGTAAAGGCGGTTAGTGAATTAGATTTCACGGCCCAGCTCATGAAGTCTGATGCCAACAGTTACGCTCTGACAGAGATAGAAGGAAGGCCATTAGTGGGTGGGTGTCTTTACAAAAGTTCTAGAAATGAAACAGCACAATAGACGTTTTTCCTCATTATTGCCCAAAATAAAATCGAAGAAAATTTACCATTTACCAGTTATACTAGCTACAGATTTGTAGCTCGCTGATCTAAAAAAAAAAAAAAAAAAAGGGATGGACGAGGCCATCTTTAAAAAATTGTTTGTTTGCCCTCTCCCGACCGACTGGGTAAAAATGGCCCGATTCATAACTTTTTTTAAACTCCAGGAAGCAATTATTTTTATGCATTCTGGAAAATAGATTTTTAAAATTCAGAATTGTTTTTGAAATTTTCTTTGAAAAAAATTCTCTCACCTACCTACCAACTCAATTTTCTCATCCTGAGTCAGAAGAGGGCGAGCAAACATAATTTTTAAGTTGGCCCGACCATGCGAAGATATACAGAGCCACCCATTAAAAAAGTGTATATTTATTGCGCACAAAAAGTGTGCATATTTCTCTATTTACTTCTCCTTTCTAGATATTATTGACCATGTGTTCCTTACCTATTCTTTTAATAATTCAAAAAAAAAATATATACCCCACAATCGTTTTAAATAGCCTTCCTGGGTCTGAAATTGAAATCGTCGAAAATTTCGCGTATTTACTCTGTTATTCTGGGTGGCATGACAAATCCTTCATATCTACCTGATTTATGAAGTATTTGACATTTCCGATTGAACTTTTGTTGCACCAATCTTGTACACGCCACTATATTTGTTCAGATTTTCATATTAGCGGTGAAAAATATTTTACTTTATGAATATTATACAATTTACATTATATTTGGCTAAAAGAATTTTAATTTTTTTGTATTTGAAAAAAAATCATCCTGGTAAAAGCCTAATTCAATGGCAACTTATAAAACGATTGGACTACAAATTACTTTGTCACCCAAAATGTCCGTATACAGAGGCGAAATTTTCGACGGTCATAATTTCAGGCTTAGAGGGTTATTTAAAACTGTTGTAGAGGATGTTTTGTTGCGGAATTTGTAAAAAAAAATGTTAGGAACACACGGTTAGTAATTTCTTGAAATGACAACTTATATGTACGGAGAAATAAATCGAGAAACATTTTTGTGCGCGAAATATACACTTTTTTCCAATGAATAGCTCTCTAGTCGTCTATCCCAATTTTTCAGACCAGCGACTAAAGATCTGCGGCTACTATTCAATATACTACCCTCTTATAATCCCCTCAGTTTTCATCGAAATATGAGACAAGGTTAAAAGTACACAAAGGGTTACTTGTGAACATTCAAAATAAACGAGGAGACCACGAATATCAGAGAAACCTATTGCATTGAATTTTGCTCTTATGTATTTACAAATGCTTTAAGTTTGACGGGCACTTTTTGCGCATAATATAATAATGCGGTATCAAATCCCAATGCACATAATCTTAATATGCTCTGAATTAGAAAGGATCTCATTTTTTACCATTACTACCATTACCATTACTACAGTTTGATGAGCCTACTTTTAATTTTCAGGTGACAACGTAACTGTTCTAGTCACGGTAACTTTACCAGATAACGTCACGGGTGTTTCAGACTTAGTTCTTCTGGATGAGAAGGGAACAACTTTGACGAATAGTAAACTACAACCGTACCCCGGACGCAAGATTGGGGTGTATCACTGCAACGTCATTGTCCCATCACTGGTAGGTTCCACGTTAATGTCTCATTCTTGTCTTTCGTAATTCCCTCATTGAATGTTATACCTTCATCATTTTGATGATAGGAAATTATAGAAAATAAGTAATTAATACAGAATACATACAGATACTGTATCCTTGTCAATCAGTAATTAGATACTGAAAGAGTTGACAATACATATTAAGAATAGAAGTGTATATGACTTTTTAGGACTTTCAAATAGCTATCAGTGGAGAGGATGGGCTTGCCACACACTTCAGAAGACTTCACACTAAACTTATCTCCCCTGTGCTTGTCAAACTAGAGATTCTTCCTTTTCCAAGTATGTCAAAATTCGTAGAGATATAATGACATTAATAGTACTAAGCAAACAAACTGTTAAAAAATACATGCATTTTAAAACCCTAGTTATTTTTTAATATATTTTTAATAAACGTTATGGGGACTGGTACGAATTTTTTGTTTAAATCTCTGATGTTCAGAGTCATCATCTTTCCAGACCCCTTATACACAGGACGAAACTTTATAATCCAGTACACAATAACTAACCAAGGAGCAGGCATTGCGGAAATAGTAGCCACCATTAAAGATAGTCAACAATTTGGTGTAAGTCCCTTCAACAGGACGCATCAACTAGCAGCAGGTGCAAATGTCACAGACATGTTTGTCTTGCATGGAGGATCTACACCTGGAATCACAACGTAATGTCACAGAAGTTAATGATCAATATTTGTAATCAATTATCTTATTAATAGATGAAATCATTTGATGTCTTATTATTGTTTGTTTTTTTTTTTAGATTTGTTACTGTAACAGCAGAGCCAATAACATCAGGGAATTCTAATTTTCAATATTCCACATTTTCCCTAACAACAGAAGATCCCAGTAATAAGGTAGACTAGTCCACCAGTCCATACGATTTATTTTTGTTCTTTACTATGATAAATTTGGTCATATATATATATATATATATATATATATATATATATATATATATATATATATATATATATATATATATATATATATATATATATATATATATTAGGGATGTCAATTTTGTCAATAATTCATATTCGAATATTCAATGAAAGTATTCGAATATATTCGAATATTCGATAAAATAAATGAATCTGTTTTATTTTAAATATGCATCATCCGACTCTCATGAAAGGTTTAACGTAGGTATACTTATATTGGAAGTAAAATTGTATGAAGACTTTTGTAGGTGTACAATAAGAAATTCCATTTGATATTTGTCAATGTTTGAAATAAATAATTGATTTAAATGTAGAAAAGTATAATTTTAACAAATGAAACGTGTGTATTTATAGTAGCTCCAACTGAGGAACCAGTCGTCTTACAAAAGGCAAGATAGTCGTAATGGTATACTATTCAGATTTCAATACGTGTAATAAATTACAATTATCTGCCTGAAAAGAGATATGATTATAATCTTTGATACAATGTAAAGCAGTATTTCCATAGACAATTTTCCTAGGTAATTAACTAATTTCCCGATAATGAATATAAAATTCAGGATTATGTACAACCCGAGATAATCAAGTAATTTACACATTTATTCTGAAATTAAGCCTTTTACAATATTAATTACAGATTAATTCTATCGGACATTCATTCAATGATCAATTAATTTTATTTTGATAAGTATACTCTTCAAGCCTTTTAGACATTCTAAGATTTCATTTTGTTGTCCTCGATTCTAGATCCGATCGTATCTAATAAAAACTATGAAAGTACGTTTTGTATTATACATAAAACATTTTTGTACAATTCTTTAACACCTTACTCAAAACAAAATACATGTAATTTAGTAGATTTATTAGATAAGAAAGTAGTGAATTAAATTGATCGCTAGTAAATTAAACAGGGATAACTTCAGCACTGTTCTAATCAAAATTTATTAATCACAGTACTTCTTTTTGTGAAATCTGAAAAACACCGAATATTCGAATCTTATATTCATATTCGAATATCAACTCATCGAATGAATATTCGAATGTTCGAATATTCGTTGCCATCCCTAATATATATATATATATATATATATATATATATATATATATATATATATATATATATATATATATATATATATATATGTTGTTTTGATTTGGCATAACTTAGACTCCTGACACCACACCCCCCGATTGCAACATCACCAAAGTATCCGGAAGTTGCAGTTCTGTTACCCAGTGCGATTGCAACATGACGTTGATAACAACTGAGTTGGAAATCTTTGATGTTGGTGAGGGCATTAAAACGATATCTTATGGAGGAGCAGGGGGAACGGCGGTTAACTTCTCGTACGATCCATTCATTGCAGGACTTGTTCTAAGTCAAGGAACCGTAAAAGCAAAATTAGTGTAAGTGACCAATGGGAGTATATTTTTTTAATTAGGGAAAAAGTCCATTTAGTTTCATAAATAAAGGGGCTAGGAAAATTACAAAAAAATAAGGACTCAGAAGATAGTTATATATCTATATCAGAGAACAGTAATATAGAATATTATGCTTGCATAAGAATAATTTGAAACTGATTCGCCGGGGCACATTTGTTAAAAAAGGCTATCACTCTCTGAATGATGAAACCACGCCCTCCAGCGTGATAGAACGAAGCAACAGTCCACTGTGCTTGACAACTAATGATATTTCGAAAACTATTGACTGCACAAACGGATCTGACTTCACTGTTGTACTTATTTAAAACGATCAGTATAGTATAGTATATTAAATATTGCATGTAATGAGGGTGACGTTGAGAATTTCCCCCCAAGAAAACCATTGTCAATCTCGGTTGCGTCCCGGTTGACAATGGTTTTCTTGGGGGGGGGGGGGGGTGAATTTTTAATCACCCTCATTTTTATGCAAAATTTATATAATGTTTACTTACCTCTCGTGAAGATACTAGTATATATTTGTTAATGATTCACATGCACTCACCATTTCTTATCAAAGAACATTAATGTGTGTAGAAGTAAATAGTATTTGGAATTTGCATTTCAATTCTTCATTTCAGGGCTGATTGTTGTCGAGTATCTGAAGACATCACACTTGCGGACTGGAAATCAACAAGTAAATGCAATGTTCCAATTAACCCGTCGTGGACCCCTGGGACTTGTACAACGACACCACCACCAACCACAACAACTGATGCCACATCTATCTCCATGACAACTGATTCCTTAACAACGGATTCATTAACCACTAAATCAACCACAAGAAATGGCCAGACAAGCGGTTCTGCTTCTAACACTGCAAGTTCTCAACCCAATACGAGTGTATCACACACTACCGGGAAGTCAACTACTACTTCTACTACCACATCGGTATTGAATTTTAAACGTGTAAAACAAATGCAAAAAAATGATAAATGCTTCGTTCATAAAAATGAAGAAAACGAGATGATTGAAGATGTGGGTATCAGGAAAAATAATCTTTTACCATTCAAGAAGAAATGCTTAACTTTTTACTATTCAAATCTTGTTTTTTTTTTTAGATTCTTGATTAAACGTCAGATTTTGAGTATACCTGACAATTTAATCAATTTTTAAAACTGCAATGATGGTTTTTCTTTATCTTTTAAGAAACCTCAGTCTTCCAATGAAAGCGAGACAGGCCTAAGCACCACGTGGAAAATCGTCATAGCAACAACAGCAACAGCGGTATCAGTGGCGGCTTTGTTTACTGGTGGCATTCTGCTAAGAAAAAAATTCACCGCCGTATCGCCTGATTGAACGGAAAATCCCAAAAAATTACGTTTACCGGTACATTGATGAGGTAATGGTGTGGTGGAAAAAATCTTGGAACTGTCCATTTAATTGTTAAAGTCTATACAAGTATATATTGTTGCATTCTTCTGGCCAAACATTTGGTGCTTTGTTTTGCGTGTATATATCCTTTAATTTATTGTTTTATGTTTGTCTCATAAATTATTTAATTTTTTACTATTTATTACAATGCTAAGACTGTGTGAAATAACATGTTTTCTTATCCATTCTTTACTGTCCATGTGGTTTACTGTACTTAAAATATTGCCAAAAATGAACTTTTATGCATTAAAGCTTTGTTGACAAAATTACTTCTGAGTGATTTAAAAAAAATTGTACAAATCAAGTGAATGGATACATTTTAAAGTTTTTTTTCTGGCTAAATCTTTTAACATAGTCAATATTTAGCAGTAGTTAAACTAATAAAAAGAAGTGACAATGAGAATATCAATTATAATCCTATCAGAAATGAATCGTCGTGGTAGCAAGATCTAGATATTAGCAACACAATGTAAAAAACAAAATAATTATTCAGGGTATTTGTTCGATTAAAGATATTCGCTAACCAGAAAGTAGAGGACCGATTATCGTTAACCATTGCCCTAAGGTGACAACATTGCTCGAAACTGAAAAAGGAGAGTGTTGCAGAAACTCGTAATTATTCCCAATATCAAGAAGGACTGCAATAACGGCGTGTCATTTCGCTTGAACAAGCGTGGTAAAACTTCATAAATTGATTACCATATTACTCATCGATTGGATGTTTGATTTCACTGAAATCAATGCTACTTCGCGTATGAAACACAGAACCCAGCAATACCACTGACAATACTGACCAATCGTGCTGAAAAATTGTTAACGTAAACAAAAATTACACGTGGACAGCAAAGCTTTACTTCCTATAATCATAGTGTCATGTTGCGATAGCAATCAATATATAATTAGTTTTTAGATACTTTTTGTTATTTAACCTTAAATATACAAGGAAAATACAGTCTAAAGATATAGTGATGGAAAATAAAGTTGCTTAATACAAATCACTGGTGTTTTTAACGGGAGATGTGGAACAAGAACTCGAGTGTTTTTTTTTTTTAAGATTCTCCTTGCAAACCTGCGTAGCTATAATTGTAGCAAAGTAGTCTTACTAATTTCATGTTTCAAATTTTCTTATATTTGTATTAACTTCTCCTGTGAATTTACTATCAAATATGACACGTGTTTTTGGGGGACAGAAAATTGCCTTATGATTGACTACGTGTTGCTGATTACTACAACTAAACAATAATTCAATGATTGGTCAGTATTATCAACAGTATTGCTGAATTCCGCGTTTCATATGCAAAATAGTGTTGATTTCATTGAATTGAAGCATCCAATCGATGAGTAATATGGTAATCACTTTCTGAAATTTTACAATGGTCGATCAAGCAAACTAACACGCTGTTATTGGAATGATAGTAAATACTGTTTCAAGTCAGATCTGGGCCACTTCATAACGATTATAACAAAACGTGTCATCATCAATTATTTAAATCTATTCTTCATTTTTCATTACTCCGTCCTGTAATTATATAAAATCCTTACGTTTATTAGTTTGAGATCACAGTAACAAGTTATATAAATTAAAACATTGTTTTTAAGAACTTCATATATGGTGTGTAAACGTTGCATTAGTATACTTTTTGTTATTCTTAATCAAAGGATGTATTAATCTCATTATAAAACATATCATTCCTATTCGATAAAATGTGATTCCTAGTCGATAAGTTTTATTTCTATTAAAAACAGAGTGATTCCTATTCGATGACTTGTCATTTCGATAAATTGTTATCCTATTAGAAGAAATATTTTTTTTATTTATACATAATTTTATTCACATGAAGTGAATGGGATTAGGCAGCAGGCATACCCTATTTTAGCCCTCTCCCTACAGCAAGGTCAAGGTAAATACACTGCATTAGAAGAAATATGATTCCTATCCCAAAATATACCATTCATATTCAAAAGAAAACATGTGTTTCCTATTCGATAATATATCATTTATATTCTAAAACGTGATTCCTCTTCGATAATTTTGTCATTCCTATTCAATAATTTTGTCAGTCTTATTCGATAATCATGTGATTTATATGTAATAAACTTGTAATTTCTGTTCAAATTCTATTCGAATAATTCGAAAGCATAACATTCCTGTTCGAAAACATATGATTCCTATTTGATAATCTTCAGTTCATATTACCCAGAATGCAATTATTGAATTAGAATAAGAAAAAAACGTCACATAAGAATGATCAATTTATCGAATAAGAATAAATTATCGAAAAGGAATATGTTTTCGAATAAAAATGTTTTTCAATAGGAAAAACATGTTTATCGAATATAAATCATTTAATTATTGAATAAGAATGACAAAATTATCGAATAGGAATGAAAAAATTATAGAATAGAAATCACGTGTTTTCGCATAGAAATAACAATTCATCGAATAGGAATCACGTGTTTTTGAATAGGAATAACAACTTATCGAATAGGAATGATAAATTATCGCATAGAAATAACACTTTTTCGCATAAGAAAAGGAATAACATTTATCGAATAGAAATGATACGTTTTAAAAAAAGAATAAAAAAATTTTGAATAGGAATAACAAAAGAGTATAATAATCCAACGTTTTACACGCCATATTCATACCGGAATTGTCTTTTTTTATTGCATGATATATCACTATATTTTTATTATTTTATGAGAATAATTATGATGTATATAAACCAGCCATTCCAGGATTCGAGCCATGTTCAAAAAGACATCCAAGGTATACAGTCGTCGTGCTTGACCACTAGACCTGTATTTTGATGCACCAGATGCGGATTTCGACAAATTATGTCTCTTCAGCGATGCTCAAGCCGAAACGTTGGAAATCCAAAATATTTGAATAAAAAAGACTTGGAAGAGCTGAAAAAGATGCCAAAAACTAAATACCTTGAAGGATCAGAGCTATGCATGGGGGAGATAATCCTTATTTTTGAAATAATTTCTAAATATTACCACAGGATTTAAATATATATCCGTATTTTTAAGCTAGTACCGAAGTACTAGGTTACTGGGCTGTAGAGACCCTCGGGGACTAACAGTCCACCCACCATCTCTTTCTTGAGAGTTATACTAAAAACCAATATGGATTCAACTTTGTCATGAAATATATGGAGATAACGAACTGTATTCAAGCTCAAAAGTCCATTCAAACAATACAAAGCAAGAGCAAAGCAAACATGGACCTTTTAAAGCATCAGAGGTGGGATCAGGTGCCATGGAGGAGTGAACATCCCCTGCCGACCGCTCACGCCCGCCGTGTGCTCATTGTCATGATCGGAAAAAAGAAAAGATCCGTAGACAATCAATATGCAAATAATGGCCTTACAATTAATATGAAAAAAGTCAGTCAGCATTTGACTAAATGATAGATTGTATTTGATAAGAAGGTAATTGTATCGACCATAGAACTTGCAAAATGATGACTTTGAATGAGACTGTTTAAATGACACTCTTTAAATGATTCTTGTTTCGTCAACTTGTTTGTCAATAGCTTGCCCCGTTTTAGAAATTGTTCGTACGTAGAACATTCTCTTGTGTATCGAATCAACTGAGAGACATAAATCCCATATGCAGGTGATATTGCTACTTAAGTAAGGGAAGTTCAGAATTGCAAAATTGTCAAGTTGACGTCATCAAGTTTATCATAAAACTTGCTTGTTAGGTTACCATTAACGTCTTTTTCTAGTGAAATATACAATATACACTGGGATATATCGAGTCGACATATGGATGGAAGTAACTATTGTTAATTGATAATACGTCCTCGATGTATCTAATTGTCGAGTTTAAAGCCATGGCAAGTGTTTTCTTCTTATCATGTATAAGATTTTGAATAAATTCTGCTTCATATGAATACAAAAATGGGTCTGCTTATAATGGGGCGCAATTTATACCTATGGGAAACCGACAGATTATAACGAATATGAATTAAATTTTAACTGAAAATGGCACGTGGAGGGAAATCTTGATTTCATATACATATGTATCGTCAGTATGTTGTACAATATATAAGTCGCTAGAGCCTTTTGAATAAAAAAAACAATATAATCTTTGAATGAATTGCGTAATATTTCACTCAGTTTATCACTCACCCACTTTATCGAAATATGTCAGTCCCGCAGAAAAAACCTGTAAATTTGCGTAAAAAATATACTGCTATTGAACACCTGTTCAGGTGTACAAAGTGTGCTCTGTTTGAAATGAATGGATTTTTTCTAAACTTAATAAAATATTTCCAATCGATAAAATAGGATAGGCTTGTTATGTTCATTTCTTCATCATTTCTTTTCTTCATCTTATTTGATATAAAAAGATGTTTTCCTGTTACATTTTGTCCCTTGTCTCTTGCGTATATATATATATATATATATATATATATATATATATATATATATATATATATATATATATATATATATATATATATTCATCACTTAAAAAGTATTTAATAAAAGAAAAGTTTCATTTCAATCAATTAATTATGTACCATAATTTTCCTTTTTGATATCCGCAGAAACTGAGTTATGATCTGTAATACTTTTAGAATCAGTAGTACACCATATCTCTATGAAACATCTAAATCATTATTTTTAAAAACCAAGAAAACTTTAAATCTTATTACCATCAAGTCAGTTGAGACTATGACCACAATTATAGGGGGAAGTCCCTTCAAGACTTTTGAATCGTTTTTTCTCTGTTTTAAATTTGTTTTGTTTACTTGGACTTTGAGCATAACTCTTTGTTTTCTTCACATTTCATTCACAATTGGATCACATGCGGCGAAAGCTGTTATTTCTAAACATGTTTTTTGTAGCTGAATGTTGCATGTTTCAATTTCTCTTATTTCATATTAGAATTATAACCCTAATCCAAAGTATATTAGTGAATTGGAATGTAATTTCTTTTAGTTTAATGATGAGAGAATACATAAAATTAAACTTGGTATCATAGAACAAATATCTTTAGGTGACAGATAAACAAAGAAATCTTTGTTTATACAAATTTCGTAAAGTTAGCAATGATGCGGGTTGCTCTTTGAGGTGCTCCATATTACATGTACTTCTAAAATTTTTAAACTAAAAATGCAAACAAATTAGACATATCAAATACCATTTCATACGGTAATTTAGCTATATTCAATGTTTACTAAATGGTGCAATGTGATATTGTGCTTTTTCATTAAAACCAAAGTCATCATTTTTTTAATTTAAAAATGAATGATATTATGGTAAGGCATTTACTAAATAACAACAGAAATATTCCAGGCAATGTCGAGAATAATATTTCATCTTCATTTTCCCCAACTGTCATACTGGTTTTGACATCTGCAAAAAAAAAAAATTCCATTGATATCACTTTTTTATTGATGAAGATTGCTGTGAAAAAAAAACACAGGCCGGTAAAACCGAGGGGGGGGGGGGGGCAGAGGAGGCCCGCCCCCTTTTTTTAACTATAGTATTTTGCTATACTAAATTTTCTTCTAGATGTATATTGACTCCCTCACTTTTTTGTTGTTGTTGTAAGGTCAGTGCTGACAGTAAATTAGGTGCCTCCCCACTTTTGGTCAGTGTTTTTTTTTTTTTTTTTTTTTTTGTTTGTTTGTTTTGTTTTGTTTTGGTTTGCTTTGTTTTGTTTTGTTTTTTGTTTTGGTTTTGTTTTGTTTGTTTGTTTGTTTTTTTTTTTTTTTTTTTTTTGCTTGTCAGATCTTTTTTTTCTTCAGGAAATTGTCCCCCCCCCCCCACCTTTTGAAACCGTTGCTAGGGGCCTGGAACATAATTACAGATACTCATAAAGCAAAGTTTAAAGAATTCCATTCACTTAAAAATTGAGTATTCTTTTTTGTTGAATCGCATTATATTGTCATGTTTTCTATTTAAATATGTCCATGCAGTTGTGACCCTGAAGTCAAGTATCTTGTTTATAACGTAAAGTAAGTTAATTACTTTACTTACAAATTTTTCACATAGGTACAGAGAAGTTTAAGATTGATGCCCTTTAAGTTTGGCACAGGAGAAGGGGTAGAGTTTTCCTCCCTAACATCCAGATGTAAATCCACTGTAAGATCCAATTTGCTATCTTCCATCTCCCCACGAATAGATAAAGTAGAACCCCTTGTGTACTGTGCTAATGGAGCTGTGTATACATTCACAACGAGGTTGTAAAGAATATATAACGCAAATAAAGGTAAGTATTTTGAGTCCGACATCTTTCTTTTCTATCTAAAATAAAGAAAATATGTATGTAGCAGAATTCAACTTTAAGTTATTGCATAATTTATTAAACAATAATTTGAGTTTGAGCAAATGGAATTCTAATGTACAAAAATTTTGTGATAATTGTGGAGAAATAGAAAATATTATGCATCTTTTATTTAACTGTAACGACTCAAGTTGTATATGGATTAAGTTAAGTTTAATTGTCGGGTTTAAGATTAGTTGGAAACATGTTGTAATAGGCTTTTATGAAAACTCAGATTTTGTTATGGGCATGAATATATCACTTTCTTTCATTGCACTGAAAATTTTCAAATACAAAATGAAGTGTAGACTTGCGAATTCACATTGTACCAGAGATTCTTTGTATAATTTTGTTAAATCTGCATTAAATACATATCAATATATTTCAGAATTTTCTTATGATAATGTACAAATTCAAAAAGTGTTTAAAAAATAGTAAAAATTATTAATTGTTATTTTTTTGTTTAAATCATTAAAATATACATGCATTTCTTTCTTCAACTGTAATCTTTAATCAAAATAGTCATATTATATACTGTTTAAATGTTAGTATATTATTGTTTGTTTGCAATTAATAAAGAAAAAAAATATAAATATGTATGTGTTAATATACCTCTTATTTCTTTTATTCACATTATATATATATATATATATATATATATATATATATATATATATATATATATATATATATATATATATATATATATATATATATACCTTTTGCACAGTTAGCAAAACAAGCAAAGACGTAAGAGAGATAAGACGTACTAAACACACACCTTTTTCTTTTCAATTAGTTATTTCCAAAGCACTTTAGCTCTTTTCCGTGTAGATGTATAAGGTAGATTGATATAATATCAAAGGTATTATAAATTGATCCCCCAGCACTCGGTTATTAGATCTGATACGATACTGTTAGATGGACTTGATAACTAAGACAGAAGATCAGAGAATTCGAATATAGACTTTTTTTTTAAAGATAAAATTGATTAATTGTCATGGTGTTTTTATCTGTCATAAAGTACACATCTGTTAATCAGATTTCATAGAGGATTAGGTTCTAGAAGGATTTTCTACAAAAAGCAAATTTTGATTTATTTTTACTGTTGTTTTAAATAAAATAAAAATAAATATTTTCTTTTTTTTCTTCTCACTTTGTTTGTATCAACGCATATGTTTTCATTCTCTTATTAGCTAAAATGGCAATTGATTTAAAGGAAAATTGAATTCTTTGTATACATTTTTTTTTTGTAAAATTTATCCTAACAACATGAAATATGTGGAGATAACGAATAGTATTTGAGCTGCAAAGTCAATTAAACATTACAAAATAGGATCAGAGCAAATACGGACATGTATGACGTCAAGGTGGGATCAGGTGCAATGGAGGAGTGAACATCTCCTGCCAACCGGTCACCCCCGCCGTGTGCTCCTTGTCATGATCGGAAAATAACGGGAAAATCCATGGACAATTCAGTGTGTAAATAATGGCCTAACAATTAGTATGAAAAAAGTCAGTCAGCATTTGACTTAATGATAGATTGTATTTGCTGACAAGGTCATTGTATCGACCATAGAACTTAGGAAATGATGACTTTAAACGAGACTACTGATATTCTTGTTTCATCAACTTGTTTGTCAATAACCTACCTCGTTTTAGAAATTGTTCATACGTAGAGCTTTCTCTATTCAACTGAGAGATATAAATCCCGTATGCAGGTGATAAGGGTATATTGCTGCATAAGTAAGGGAAGTTGACGATTGAAAAGTTAAAGTCATTAAATTTTATCATCAAGCTTTGTTGTTAGATTACCATTAACATCTTTTTCTAATAAAATATCCAAATATGAAACAGATGTGTCAGACTATGTGGTATCTTTTATCTCAAGCTCACCGGGATATATCGTGCCGACATAAGAATGGAAATAATCATTGTTAATTGACAATACGTCATCGATATATCTAAATGTCGAGCTGAAGGCAACAACAAGTGTTTTCTTCTTTTCACGTAAAAGATTTTGAACAAATTCTGCTTCGTATAAATACAAATACGAGGGGTGATCAAAAAGTTCGCGAACTAATTGAATAACTTCCTTAAAAGACATAAAATGAGGTTTCAGTGTTTATTATTTTTTAAAGTAGTCCTCTCCGATTTTAATGCACATCTGCCATTGTTCTGCCCATGCGCAAATCACGTGATCCAGGCAGTCACGTGACATGCTCCGTAGCAGTCTGTTTAAAGAAGCTAAGAGATTTTTCCGAGTCTTATATTTCTTACCATGCAAATTATTTTTTATAACAAGAACAGTCCATCTGTCAGAAATGGCCAAATCTCGGCAATAGGATGGGTGGATAAGGATATCCCTTCCCACAATTAGTATGGTGACCAATCACAACCCGAGTTCTCTGTCTCGGGAGCGTCCTTTATCCAATGTGGATAAAGAATGGGTGCATTCTTTTTATCATATCTCATATGTTTAAAGTCTAAAGTAAACGATATTTTAGGGATTTAACGATTATAGTATTGTTAAGATATTCAACCATTTTTCTAATTGTAACTTGACTATGTTTCATAACAAATTGCACAGCTAAGGACACATATTTTCCCCGGCTTGCTTTCGCTGGGCAACATAACAAACATCATTTTTAACCATCTCCCTGCCTTCACTAAAGCAATCCATCCAATTAATGATTGAACGTCTGGTAATCCTTTTGTCTTCATAAACCTTGTACAAATTATCATCTTCTACTGCAAAAGAATTTCCAAGATATACGTTAAACTTTAGAGCCGTTCGTTGCTCGAGTACGACTGAGTCAACCATTTTTTGTCACAAGTGACCTACATATTGACGTCATTTTTACATTGTGACGTCATAAACACGGAGCAAAACATTATTTAACATATGTTATTTATAGAACATGTGTATGACTAT